>NC_079197.1:173867836-174467836 GCF_029499605.1 Hyla sarda
TCTATCTATCTCATATCTATCTATCTATCTCATATCTATCTATCTATCTCATATCTATCTATCTCATATCTATCTATCTATCTCATATCTATCTCATATCTATCTCATATCTATCTATCTATCTCATATCTATCTATCTATCTATCTATCTATCTATCTATCTCATATCTATCTATCACATATCTATCTATCTATTACATATCTATCTATCTATCTCATATCTATCTATCTATCTATCTCATATCTATCTATCTCATATCTATCTATCTATCTCATATCTATCTATCTCATATCTATCTATCTCATATCTCTCTATCTCATATCTTTATTTCCTGCAGTCTCATATGTCTTGATCCACCCCCCGTCTCAGGATAATCATCTGTCAGCCCCTCCCGGCTTCGTGTCTGTGTGTGTGATGCTGACGTACAGTACCACTCGCCCGGCCATGTGCTGGGGGTTATCCACTGACTGGAGGGGTAGGATTTGCAGTGACGGATGGCGGCGGGGGGTGAGCAGTCAGGGATGGTCTCCGGGGTGTTGGGGGCTCCTGTCAGGTGGCAGTGTATGGATTACACAGTTGTGTATGAATACAGGAGACAATAGGGCGGCTGTCATGGAGGATTTACTGTCGGCGCGCTCCTCCTCCCTTTCCTCCTCACAGATGTTGCACCTATTAATAGCAGTAAACACTCTTACATAATGTTTGGATTGTACAGTAAGAGCGAGCGGTGGCCACAAGGTACAGAATGCTCCAGTCCACAGCGCCGCCCTCACATGTCCCGGGACGGGAGCCAACAGGAACACGAGGGAACTGACAGTAACAGGAGCGCCGCCAAAAGTACAACGTGTCTGCGGGGAAACAAGATGGGCGCCCCCGGAGAAAGAGAGATTATTATTAACAAAAATGTGTAGTGCCCGATGGGAGAACAGTGCGGCCCAGACATTATATTGGGGGCCACGTGCTTCAAGCTGCAGGTCGTCCTGTAGTCCTATAATCCTATTTCATGTTCTTCACTTTAACTACATGTATGTTGTACGAAGGGAGGTGCGGAAGATCAGCCAGTCCTGCCAGTCACATCTCAACTATGCAGAGTTTGCTGCCCTGATGTCTTGGGATCCTTAAAGGGGTACTCCGCTGCTTGACATCTTATCCCCTGTCTGATCACGGGGGTCCCGCTACCCCCCCCCCCCAATCTCCCGCAGTACCCGGTGTTCTAAACAAACGCCTGGTTCCTGCTGCAGTGGTCGTGAAGTCACGGCCTCGCCACCTCATGACATCACATCGGCAGACACGCCCCCTCCCATAGACATGAATGGAGGGGGCGTGATGTGATGTCATGAGGGGGCAACGCCGTGATGTCACGATCAAGGCCACCGGCTCCGACCGCTGGAGAACCAAATTACCCTTTCAACCTCTATACCAGTTATCATGCCCCCAATGATCAGTGCCATCATGTCAATAATGATCTGAGCCAGCATACCCCCAATGATCTGGGACAGCATACCCCCAATGATCTGGGACAGCATACCCCCAATGATCTGGGACAGCATACCCCCAATGATCTGGGACAGCATACCCCCAATGATCTGGGACAGCATACCCCCAATGATCTGGGACAGCATACCCCCAATGATCTGGGACAGCATACCCCCAATGATCTGGGACAGCATACCCCCAATGATCTGGGACAGCATACCCCTAATGATCTGTGCCAGCATACCCCTAATGATCTATGACCGCATACCCCTAACGATCTGTGCCAGCATAACCCCAATGATCTGTGCCAGCATTCCCCTAATGATCTGTGCCAGCATACCCCATATGATCTGTGCCAGCATATCCCTAATGATCTGTGCCAGCATACCCCTAATGATTTGTGCCAGCATACCCCTAATGATCTGTGACAGCATACCCCTAATGATCTGTGACAGCATACCCCTAATGATCTGTGCCACCATACCCCTAATGATCTGTGCCAGCATACCCCTAATGATCTGTGACAGCATACCCCTAATGATCTGTGACAGCATACCCCTAATGATTTGTGCCAGCATACCCCTAATGATCTGTGCCAGCATACCCCTAATGATCCATGCCATCATACCCCCAATGATCTGTGACAGCATACCCCTAATGATCTGTGACAGCATACCCCTAATGATCTGTGACAGCATACCCCTAATGATTTGTGCCAGCATACCCCTAATGATCTGTGCCAGCATACCCCTAATGATCCGTGCCATCATACCCCCAATGATCTGTGCCATCATGCCACTAAGGATCTGTTCCACCATACACGTAATGAACTGTAACATGATTTGCTGATTTGTGCCACTGTGCCCCTAATGATCCGTGCCACCATACCCCCAATGATCTGTGCCATTATGACACTAATAATTTATGCTACAATATACCTAATGAACTGTGCCACCGTACCCCTAATGATCAGTGCCATCACACCTTAAAGGAGTAGTCTAGGATTGGACACCTAAGGATAGGGGATAAGTTTCAGATCGCGGGGGGTCCGACCGGCTCTCCGGACAGATAGCGGGTGTCGACCACCGCATGAAGCGGAGGCCGACATGACCCCTCAATACAGTGCTACAATACAGTGCCGAAGGCAGTACTCTGGCTCTCCTATAGAGTTGTATTGAGGGGGCGTGATCAACACGCCCCCTTCCAGCGGACAATTGGGTCCCCATACAGGAGATCGAGGGGGGCCCCAGCAATCTGAAACTTTTCCCCTATCCTTAGGATAAGGGATAAGTTTTCCAATCCTGGACTACTCCTTTAAATGATTTGTGCCACCATGCCCCTAATGATCTTTGCCAGCATACCCCCAATGAACTGTTCCAGCATACCCCTAATGATCTGTACCAGCATATCCCCAATAAACTGTTCCAGCATACCCCTAATGATCTGTGCCAGCATATCCCCAATGAAATGTGCCAGAATACCCCTAATGATCTGTGCCAGCATATCCCCAATGAAATGTGCCAGAATACCCCTAATGATCTGTGCCAGCATATCCCCAATGAAATGTGCCAGAATACCCCTAATGATCTGTGCCAGCATATCCCCAATGAAATGTGCCAGAATACCCCTAATGATCTGTGCCAGCATATCCCCAATGAAATGTGCCAGAATACCCCTAATGATCTGTGCCAGCATATCCCCAATGAACTTTTCCAGCATAACCCTAATGATCTGTGCCAGCATATCCCCAATGAACTTTGCCAGCATAACCCTAATGATCTGTGCCAGCATATCCCCAATGAAGTGTGCCAGCATATCCCCAATGAAGTGTGCCAGCATAACCCTAATGATCTGTGCCAGCATACCCCTAATGAACTTTAGCAGCATAACGCTAATGATCTGTGCCAGCATATCCCCAATGAACTGTGCCAGCATGCCCCTAATGATCTGTGCCAGCATATCCCCAATGAAGTGTGCCAGCATAACCCCAATGAAGTGTGCCAGCATAACCCTAATGATCTGTGCCAGCATACCCCTAATGAACTTTAGCAGCATAACGCTAATGATCTGTGCCAGCATATCCCCAATGAACTGTGCCAGCATGCCCCTAATGATCTGTGCCAGCATATCCCCAATGAACTGTGCCAGCATACCCCTAATGATCTGTGCCAGCATACCCCTAATGATTTGTGCCACCATGGCCCTAATGATTTGTGCCAGCATACCCCTAATGATCTGTGCCAGCATACCCCTAATGATTTGTGCCACCATGGCCCTAATGATTTGTGCCAGCATACCCCTGATGATCTGTGCCAGCATGCCATTGATGACCTGTGCCACCATACACATAATGAACTGTGTTGCCTTTCCCCCCTAATGATTTGTGCCAGCATACCCCTAATTATCTGTGCCATCATACCACAAATTATCTATGCCACCATACCACCAATGAACTGTCCGCCATCCCCTTTATGTATATCTATAATCTTGAAAATGGCAATACAATTGAATAGAGGGACTAGACCGCAGACCCACTATGTGACAAGGGGGACGGCCGGGGCCCAGATACAATTGCGAAGGATGTGACCCTTGAGACGCTACTGGTTGTTAGCCAGATAATAGCAAATCAAAGTACATATTGCTTTCTATAAAGATGTCTCTACAAGAGTGGACTCTGAAAAATGAAACAAGCGATCTGATTGGTCGCTATGGGCAGCTGGTTTCTTTCGTGGCATATTATTTCTTCCCAAAAAACAGCACCACACTTGTCCTCAGGTTGTGTGTGGTATTACATCTTGCCTCCATTCATTGGCCACAAGTCAGTGTTTCCCAACCAGCGTGCCTCCAGCTGTTGCAAAGCTACAACTCCCAGCATGCCCGGACAGCCAACGGCTGTCCGGGCATGCTGAGAGTTGTAGTTTTGCAACAGCTGGAGGAACCCTGGTTGGGAAACACTGCTCTATATAGGGGATAAGTGTCTGAAGGCAGGGGGTCCGACCTCTGGGACCCCCCTGTGATCTCTTAGGCCTGTCTCTTGCCTCTGCATGCAAGGAAGCATACCAAGCTGTGGCACTTCAGCAGCCCGTCCCCGCCTCCTTGACACTTGGCTGCAAAATGAAATGGCAATTTTATTAGTTTGGAAACCACCATCAGCTCCAGGAAAGGTGCAGTTTGCTTTTATAACCGAACAGCTATCTATCCGTACAGTAGACAGATTCTATTTACAGACGTTTGAGGCCCGAATTGGCGAGGGATTCCGCGCATTTTTCGCCTTGCATCACATTCCTATTGAAGCCAAAGGGTTTTCCTCTGCTCAGTTCACACAGGGAAAGTTCCGCTGCGGAATTTCTGACAAGGATTCGAATTCTGATCATGTTCATTCTTCCACCGCAATCCGGGAGTAAAAGACCTTATAAGGCTATGTTCACACGTCAGAAAATGTGCAGAATGTCCGCCTGGAAAACAGAGGTGGGAATTCAACAAATTTGCATGCTCTGCCGGCGCTCGTAAATGCGTCATTTTCATAGATGGCAATGCCTTTCCGGCAATGCAGAAACAAGGAAAAGTGATTTCTGCAGCACATGTTTCCACCGCGGAAATTCCACCATGCATGCGGTGCAGCAGAAACCGAACGAAATCAATAGGACAGCGGAATTTCCGAGCGGGATATTTCTGAAAAATTCCACTTAGAAATTCCGCCATTCATGGCGGAATTTTCGTTGCGGAATCTGGCTGAAAAATTCAGTTGGGAAATTCTGCTACATGAAGTTAACAATGTGGTGAATGGAATATTTGCTGTCCCATTGGCATGGCATTTTCTGCTGCAAAATTTCTGCATTCTGGATTTCGCAAAAAGAATGTCAATTCTTTTTTGCGGCCCATAGGACTCTGTCCGGAATCTGTCCGTTGGGCGCAAGAAAGTCTGCATAAATTTAGCAGAAATTATTCTGCGGAATCCGTGAAACTGTAAAAAATTCGCTGCCACTATGGCAGAACCTGAAATCGGAGCGGAAGCACTGAAATTCCGCCGTGTGAACATAGCCTATCAATGGCACTGTGATTTTCGGCACTTATTTTGAAGGCAAATTCCACTAAGCTAAGCTAACTAAGCGCCAAATCAGCATAATTTTGTTTACATCTACCGAGGAGCAGAAAGGCCGCGGATCCACAGAGGAATTCCGCCAGGAAAAATTTCCTTACTGAATTCCGTAGTCTGAACATAAACCTACCCTTTCACGTGGCAGAATCCGGCAGACAAATTCCGCTAACAGATTCTGGTGCAGCAGCCTCTCATTGTTTTCAATGGGATTCTGCTGAACTGCGCACAAGGCAGAATTTCCGTGATGGAAAATTCTGCGGTAGAAATTAAAATTCCGCTTGGACATGCATTGATGTCAGTGGAGACCGCGCATGTCCGAGTGGTCCTAGCGCACAAAAATTTCCGCCCAAATATTTCGCTGTGTGAGTGAGCCCTAAGATGAGTGTTTCTATGGTCTATATAGAGCAGTGTTTCTTAACCAGGGTGCCTCCAGCTGTTGCAAAACTACAGGCATGCTGGAAGTTGTAGTTTTGCATCAGCCGCAGGCACCCTGGTTAAAAAAACACTGCTCTATATAGACCATAGAAACCCTCATCTTAGGGCTCACACAGCGAAATAATTACCCGGAAATTTTCATCAGCCCTACGCATGAACCGATCCACCGCTCCTTGTTGTACAGTCAATGTTACACCCATTGTACCTTGTATCAGACTACAGCGCCACCTACTGGACCTTCTGATTACTGGAGGATTGTGGGTGAACTCCACAATGTGAATTCTGAAATTAAAGATAATAGGGGGAGATTCATCAAAAACCTGTGCAGAGGAAACGTTGACCAGTTGCCCATAGCAACCAATCGGATTGCTACTTTCATTTTGCAGAGGCCTTTTCAAAAATGAAATAAGCGATCTGATTGGTTGCTATGGGCAACTGGTCAACTTTTCCCCAGCAAAGGTTTTGATAAATCTCCCCATGATCTGTACGGAGCATGAAGAATTTTACCAGATGAATATGACCCAATCGAAGAGAGTGACTGTCTTTATTCATGGGACATTTTGGTCTGTTCAGTATCTCCCATAAGTGAATTCACCATATATATATATATACACATACAGTATCTCCCATAAGTAAGTCCACCCCATATATCTATATCAGCGTTTCCCAACCAGAGTTGTAGTTTTGCAACAGCTGGAGGCACCCCTGGTTGGGAAACACTGACCTATACTATATACTACTATATAGTCCAACATGCTGGGAGTTGTAGTTTTCGTTTGGGGCAGCTGCTGAGCTATAGGCTGTATCAGGGCATGCTGGGATAAAAAAAAAAGGGATCAAAAAGTCACATCAAAACAAAAATGGTACTGTTAGAAACTACAGATCGGGGCGCAAAAAATGAAAAAAAAAAGTTATAGGGGTCAGAATAGGACAAAATGTCCTCCACATATGTGTATCCTGTGATGTTACGCATATATATAATTCATTATTCAAATTAGCATGGCTGGTATGTTTTTGCAAGAAAGGCAGCAACCCTAACTATCTGAGATGTTGTGATCTGGGTTCAGGACCTCATGCATTCCTCCATAAATGCCATTAAGGCTGCTCTCACACTACAGAAATGTCCGTTTAAAGATCCGTTATAATGACCCGTTAATAAAACCATTAAAAACGTCCGTTACAAAATCCCATTATAGTCTATGGGATATTTACATTAACCGTTTTAGCCCATTATTAATAACAGACGTTATTTTGTGACGGGAGAAAGTAACGGCAGAAATAGTGCATGCATATTGTAAAAATCACATAGACTATAATGGAATTTTTTAACAGCCATTTAACAGTCGATTTTAAGGGTTTTCATAATGGAACATTATAACGGGTCTTTAAAACGGATTTATAGTGTGAAAGGGGCCTAAGATAGTAGAAGTCCATGTTCTGATCTGAGAGTTATCAATGTTTATTCTTCCTCATCTGATTGAGACAAGAGCCTCAAATTACATCTCAAGAAAATACCTAATCTTCATCAGGTAATCCGGTCCAAGAGGCGGAAAACTGCCTGGAGGGATAATGTCTAGTCCATCTCTAGGGGTTCGGGTCCTCAAAATGGATAATACGGCTTCACTGAATGCTCCCGTGTCTAACAGATGGGGTAAACATTCTTGTCTTTACCCTTGCTTGTCTTACTAGTATTAAAGGGGTACTCCCTTGGAAAACTTTTTTATTTTTAAATCAACTGGTGCCAGAAAGTTAAACAGATTTGTAAATTACTTCTATTAAAAAAAATCCTTCCAGTACTTTTTAGGGGCTGTATACTACAGAGGAAATGCTTTAATTTTTGGATTTCTCTTCTGTCACGACAACAGTGCTCTCTGCTGACATCTGCTGTCCATTTTAGGAACTGTCCAGAGCAGCCTATGTTTGCTATGGGGATTTTCTCCTGCTATGGACAGTTCCTAAAATGGACAGAGGTGTCAGCAGAGAGCACTGTGCTCGTGACAGAAGAGAAATTCAAAAATTAACCCCTTAAGGACCAGGCCAATTTTCACTGTAGGACCAGAGCGTTTTTTGCACATCTGACCAATGTCACTTTAAGCATTAATAACTCTGGGATGCTTTTACCTTTCATTCTGATTCCGAGATAGACACGAAATAGACCTTCCAAATAAATTATATTTTCATTCACATATACAATATGTCTACTTTATATTTGCATCATAAAATTGACATGTTTTTACTTTTGGAAGACACCAGAGGCTTCAAAGTTCAGCAGCAATTTGAAAATTTTTCACAAAATTTTCTAAATCGGAATTTTTCATGGACCAGTTCAGGATTGAAGTGGATTAAAAGGGCCTTCCTATTAGAAATACCCCACAAATTACCCCATTATAAAAACTGCACCCCTCAAAGTATTCAAAAGGACATTCAGTAAGTGTGTTAACCCTTTAGGTGTTTCACAGGAATAACAGCAAAATGACGGAGAAAATTTGAAATCTTAATTTTTTACACTCGCATGTTCTTGTAGACCCAGTTTTTGAATTTTTACAAGGGGTAAAAGGAGAAAAATCCTCTCAAAATTTGTAACCCAATTTCTTTAAAGTAAGGAAATACCTCATATGTGTATGTCAAGTGTTCGGCGGGCGCAGTAGAGGGCTCAGAAGGGAAGGAGCGACAATGGGATTTTGGAGAGTGAGTTTTTCTGAAATGGTTTTTGGGGGGCATGTCACATTTAGGAAGCCCCTATGGTGCCAGAACAGCAGAACCCCCCACATGGCACCATTTTGGAAACTACACCCCTCAAGGCACGTAACAAGGGGTCCACTGAGCCTTAACACCCCACAGGTGTTTGACGACTTTTCGTTAAAGTCGGATGTGTAAATAAAAATAAAAAATTTTCAATAAAGTGCAGTTTTTCTCCCAAATTTACAATTTTTATAAAAGGTAATGGGAGAAAATGCCCCCACAAAATTTGTAACCCCATCTCTTCTGAGTATGGAAATACCCCATGTTAGGATGTAAAATGCTCTGCGGGCGAACTACAATGCTCAGAAGAGAAGGAGTCACATTTGGCTTTTGGAAAGCAAATTTAGCTGAAATGGATTTTGGGGGGCATGTCGCATTTAGGAAGCCCCTATGGTGCCAGAACAGCAAAAAAAAAAAAACACATGGCATACTATTTTGGAAACTACACCCCTCAAGGAACGTAACAAGGGGTACAGTGAGCCTTAACAGCTCACAGGTATTTCACGACTTTTTGTTAAAGCTGGATGTGTAAATGAAAAAAAAATAGAAGAAAATTACCCCAAAAAATTGTAATCCCATTTCTTGTAATCCCATGTGTTGACGTCAAGTGCTCTGCGGGCGAACTACAATGCTCAGAAGAGAAGGAGTCACATTGAGCTCTTGGAAAGAGAATTTGTTTGGAATGGAAGTCAGGGGCCATGTGCGTTTACAAAGCCCCCCGTGGTGCCAGAACAGTAGAACGCCCCCACATGTGACCCCATTTTGGAAACTACACCCCTCACAGAATTTAATAAGGGGTGCAGTGAGCATTTACACCCCACTGGCGTTTGACAGATCTTTGGAGCAGTGGGCTGAGCAAATGAAAAATTACATTTTCCTTTTTCACGGACCACTGTTCCAAAAATCTGTCAGACACCTGTGGGGCGTAAATGCTCACTGTACCCCTTAGTACATTACATGAGGGGTGTAGTTTCCAAAATGGGGTCACATGTGGGGGGGGGGTCCATTGTTCTGGCACTATGGGGGCTTTGTAAACACACGTGGCCTTAAATTCCGGACAAATTTTCTCTTCAAAATCTGCAAAATCCCAATGGCGCTCCTTCTCTTCTGAGCATTGTAGTTCGCCCGCAGAGCACTTTACATTCACATATGGGGTATGTTCTTACTCAGAAGAAATGGGGTTACAAATTTGGGGGGGGGGGGTCTTTTTTCCTATTTTCCCTTGTGAAAATGAAAAATTTAGGGTAACGCCAGCATTTTAGTGAAAAATTTTTTTTTTCATTTTCCCATCCAACTTTAACGAAAATCGTCAAACACCTGTGGGGTGTTAAGGCTCACTATACCCCTTGTTACATTCCGTGAGGGGTGTAGTTTCCAAAATGGAGTCACATGTGGGTATTTATTTTTTTGCGTTTATGTCAGAACCGCTGTAAAATCAGCCACCCCTGTGCAAATCACCAATTTAGGCCTCAAATGTACAAGGTGTGCCCTCACTCCTGAGCCTTGTTATGTGCCCGCAGAGCATTTTACGCCCACATATGGGGTATTTCTGTACTCAGGAGAAATTGCGTTACAAATTTTGAGGGTCTTTTTTTCCTTTTACCTCTTGTGAAAATAAAAAGTATAGGGCAACACCAGCAGGTTAGTGTAACTTTTTTTTTTTTTTTTATACTAACAGGCTGGTGTAGACCCCAACTTTTCCTTTTCATAAGGGGTAAAAGGAGGAAAAAGCCCCCCACAATTTGTAGTGCAATTTCTCCCGAGTACGGAAATACCCCATATGTGGCACTAAACTGTTTCCTTGAAATACGACAGGGCTCTGAAGTGAGAGAGCGCCATGCGCATTTGAGGACTAAATTAGGAATTGCATAGGCGTGGACATACAATACGTTTTTCATTTTTATTGGGGGGGGGGGGGGACAGTGTAAGGGGGTGTATATGTAGTGTTTTACCCTTTATTATGTGTTAGTGTAGTGTTTTTAGTGTTTTTTTGCCGCAGCTCATACTTGAAGCAGGAAACTTACTGTAAACCCGCCTGTGTGAGTGTACCCTGTACATTCACATGGGGAGGCAAACCTCCAGCTGTTTCAAAACTACAACTCCCAGCATGTACTGACAGACCGTGCATGCTGGGAGTTGTACTTTTGCAACAGCTGGAGGCACACTGGTTGGAAAACCTTCAGTTAGGTTCTGTTACCTAACTCTGTATTTTCCAACCAGTGTACCTCCAGCTGTTGCAAAACTACAACTCCTAGCATGTACTGATCGCCGAAGGGCATGCTGGGAGATGTAGTTATGCAACAGTTGGAGGTACGCAACTGCAACTCCCAGGGCCAGAGTTTAGAGATCACTGCACAGTGATCTCCAAACTGTAGCCCTCCAGCTGTTGCAAAACTACAACTCCCAGCATTCCCACACAGCAAACAGCTGTCTGGGCATCCTGGGAGTTGTAGTTTTGCAACATCTGGAGGGCTACAGTTTAGAGACCACTGTATAGTGGTCTCAGACTGTAGCCCTCCAGATGTTGCTAGGCAACTCACAGGGCTTCCGTAGGATCCAGGGAGCCAGCCACACGACATCGCCACCCGACGATCACCGTTGCCGATCGCAGCCCACTGCCGCTGTATGGGTAAGTGGATCTTCAGCATCGGTCCGCTGTCGGTTTCCCCATTCTGCCCCACCTATTGTGGGTGGGCAGAACGGGGAAACTGAAAGTTAACCCCCCCGCCCCCGATCTGCTATTGGTCATCGCTTCTAGATGATCAATAGCAGGGATAGGAGGGGTGATACCCCTGCCACCTCCCTTCGGGGGGAACGTGGGTGCCTTGGACAACCCTGATCCCCCTTATTTTCTGGGTCACCGGGTCACCATAGCCCGTATGACCCGGAATCGTCACAAAACATCTTGGATAGCGGGTGCTACCGGCGATTTGCGGCGATCGCCGACATGGGTGTGTGTGTCTGATGACCCCCCTGGGCATTTGCACGGGGTGCTGTGCGGCGGGGACCGAAATTCCCACGGACGTACAGGTACGCCCTTGGTCCTTAAGTGGTTAAAGCATTTCCTCTGTAGTATACAGCCCCTAAAAAGTACTGGAAGGATTAAGATTTTTTAATAGAAGTAATTTACAAATCTGTTTAACTTTCTGGCACCAGTTGATAAAAAAAAAAAAAAAAAGGGGAGTACCCCTTTAAACTACCTTAGGTTCCATGGGAGTACCCCTTTAAACTATCTTAGGTTGTTTGACCCTCCTTTGCCTGTCTTTCTGTCTCAGTTGTGCTCTATTTGTTAACCCGGATTTCCCTAATTCACCCTTATTAAGATATTGGTTTTCATTTTGTCTTTGTTGCATAGTCTATCGGATATTGACCCTTGGCTTGTTTGTTCCTCTTCCTATTGTCTGTGATTGTGCACAATGTTGCAGCTCTTCTACATACAGTGAGGCCCAAAAAAAGTATTTAGTCAGCCACCAATTGCGCAAGTTCTCCCACTTAAAAAGTTGAGAGAGGCTGTAATTTTCATCATAGGTTATAACCTCAACTATGAGAGACATAATGAGAAGAAAAATCCATAAAATCACATTGTCTGATTTTTAAAGAATTTATTTGTAAATTATGGTGGAAAATAAGTATTTGGTCAATAACAAATGTTCATCTCAATACTCAAGGTTCACAAGGTTTTCACACACTGTTGCTGGTATTTTGGCCCATTCCTCCATACAGATCTCCTCTAGAGCAGTGATGTTTTGGGGCTGTCGCTGGGCAACACGGACTTTCAACTCCCTCCAAAGGTTTTCTATGGGGTTAAGATCTGGAGACTGGCTAGGCCACTCTAGGACCATGAAATGCTTCTTATGAAGCCACTTCTTCGTTTTTCAGGCGGTGTGTTTGGGATCATTGTCATGCTGAAAGAACCAGCCATGTTTCATCTTCAATGCCCTTGCTGATGGAAGGAGGTTTTCACTCAAAATCTCACGATACATGGCCCCATTCATTCTTTCCTTTACACGGATCAGTCGTCCTGGTCCCTTAGCAGAAAAACAGCCCCAAAGCATGATGTTTCCACCCCCATGCTTTACAGTAGGTGTTACGCCGAGCGCTCCGGGTCCCCGCTCCTCCCCGGAGCGCTCGCAGCATCCTCTCATTCGCAGCGCCCCGGTCAGACCTGCTGACCGGGTGCGCTGCAATATCACTCCCAGCCGGGATGCGATTCGCGATGCGGGAGGCGCCCGCTCGCGATGCGCATCCCGGCTCCCGTACCTGACCCGTTCCCCGTCTGTCTTGTCCCGGCGCGCGCGGCCCCGCTCCTTAGGGCGCGCGCGCGCCGGGTCTCTGCAATTTAAAGGGCCACTGCGCCACTGATTGGTGCAGCAGGCTTAATCAGTATGTTCACCTGTGCACTCCCTACTTATACCTCACTTCCCCTGCACTCCCTCGCCGGATCTTGTTGCCATTGTGCCAGTGAAAGCGTTTCCTTGTGTGTTCCTAGCCTGTGTTCCAGACCTCCTGCCGTTGCCCCTGACTACGATCCTTGCTGCCTGCCCTGACCTTCTGCTACGTCCGACCTTGCTTCTGTCTACTCCCTTGTACCGCGCCTATCTCAGCAGTCAGAGAGGTTGAGCCGTTGCTGGTGGATACGACCTGGTTGCTACCGCCGCTGCAAGACCATCCCGCTTTGCGGCGGGCTCTGGTGAATACCAGTAGCAACTTAGAACTGGTCCACCAACACGGTCCACGCCAATCCCTCTCTGGCACAGAGGATCCACCTCCAGCCAGCCGAATCGTGACAGTAGGTATGGTGTTCTTTGGATACAACTCAGCATTCTTTTTCCTCCAAACACGATGAGTTGAGTTTTTACCAAAAAATTCTACTTTGGTTTCATCTGACCATATGACGTTCTCCCAATACTCTTCTGGATCATCCAAATGCTCTCTAGCAAACTTCAGATGGGCCCGGACATGTACTGGCTTAAGCAGGGGGACACGTCTGGCACTGCATGATTTGAGTCCCTGGCGGCGTAGTTTGTTACTGATGGTAGAATTTTTTACTTTGGTCCCAGCTCTGTGCAAGGTCATTCACTAGGTCGCCCCGTGTATTTTGACACCAAGGGGTGAGATCTTGCATGGAGCCTCAGATCAAGGGAGATTATCAGTGGTCTTGTATGTCTTCCATTTTCTAATAATTTCTCCCACAGTTGATCACACCAAGCTGCTTGCCTATTGCAGATTAAGTCTTTCCAGCCTGGTGCAGGTCTACAATTTTGTTTCTGGTGTCCTTCGACAGCTCTTGGAGTGTGACTGTTTGAGGTTGTGGACAGGATGTGTCTTTTATACTGATAACAAGTTCAAACAGGTGCCATTAATACAGGTAACAAGTGGAGGACAGAGGGGATTCTTTAAGAAGTTACAGGTCTGTGAGAAACAGAAATCTTGCTTGTTTGTAGGTGACCAAATACTTATATTTCACCATAATTTACAAATAAATTCTAAATTTTAAAAATCAGACAATGTGATTTTATGGATTTTTTTTTTCTCATTAGGTCATAGTTGAGGTATACCTATGATGAAAATTAAAGGACTCTCTCATCTTTTTAAGTGGGAGAACTTGCACAATTGGTGGCTGACTAAATACTTTTTTGCCCCACTGTACATGCCGTCAAGCTCTTCTACTAGATCCACCAACATGGCGGTGACTGGAAGGACTTGCAGTAACACGGATAGGTGAGTATGTTACAGCTCCCTGAAACTGGATGGCAGCATATTCTCCAGGGAGGACCAGGGTCCTTGAACCATAAGGGAGTCATTATGCCCCCTCACCCAGCTTAGTGCAATAAAATCCTTTTTGGACATTAACTGTATCCAAATTCCTACTTTGATGTACCAGCGCCCGGAAAAAGCTTGAATTTGTTTGCTTGAATTGTCTTCCCACCGGACTAGCGAGGCTAATACCGGACGAGCCGAGGCTGTAGGTTCCCTACCATACTCTAGATTTCTTCTTAGGTGCTGTGCTCTGAGCGTAACGCTACTTGGTAAGTGGTTTTCCATCTACCATTGTATTATTCGTGACGTACTTCACCAGGGGCGCGTGTCTCCTTTTTTCTTTTTCTCTGCCCTCACCCAGCTTGGAAGGCATCTGTTGTTATATACCTCCAGAGTTTTGGAGTAAAGGATCGTCCATTGATGGATCTTTGAGTAAAATCTTTTTGGTGAGCAAAAGGAAGGAGATGACTTGATGGATCCTCTGCACGGTCCCAGGAATCTATTGTAAAGTCCAGAAACTGGATGGTCATGGATGGAACGATCACAGATTTCTCCTGCTATAAAGCCAACTAATGATTGCTTTCAGAAGGCTCAGAGATGCCCCTTCTTTCTTTAGCTCAGATATGAAATTTTGCTTTGTCTTTGTAGTATAGACTACACAGTGTCGACCCTCGGCTTGTTTCTTTCTTTCTCACCTTTCAGTCCCACCAGTAATTGACTACTCTACAGATGCAACCTGGGGATATGTAGAAGTGATGTCCAGATCCCTGTGTAGGGTAAAAGGGTAAATACCTGCATTCCCTTAGACTCTGCTAACCAGTATGGTCAGAGTCAAGATTGGTTGTGGACGAGCAATAGCTTTACGTTATTCCTAGTATCATTACAGAATACCTGGCTATATTTATGGATTAACTCCAGATGGTGGTTGATCAGATGCAGGGCCTTGCTCCGCTGGTTTGAGACTTAAAGGGGTACTCCACTGCGCTACCGTTCAAAACATTTTGTTCTAAATGCTGGGTGTAGGCTGCTGGGGTTGTGATGTCATGGCCACGCCCCCTCAATGCAAGTCTATGGGAGGGGGCATGGCAGCTGCCATGCCCCCTCCCATAGACTTGCATTGAGGGTGTGTGGTGTGACGTCATAAGGGGCGTGGCTGTGACATCACGACCCCCACAGCCCACACCCAGCGTTCAGAACAAAATGTTCAGAACGCTGGGGCAGTGGAGTACCCCTTTAACTAAACCTGTTCAGCATTAGGAGATTTCTCAGGCCCAAACTATTACTAAAGCTGCAGATACTGCAGCACCACTTATCTTCTTTGAACCCAAGGAAAATCTGGCAGATTCCAAAAACTGCCCAGATTGTGTTACCTTTCGAGAGAAATGCCAAATTTATTTTAGGATATGCCCTTATTGTTTGGTATATGAACAGCAAAGAGTAGGATAGGAGATAAGATGTCGAATCGCGGGGGGTCCCAGCGGCTGCACCCACTGCGATCTCCAGGACTGGCACCCGATAATCCACATGCACAGAGCGAACTCCACTACGTTTCACATTATGGGCGACCACAGATGTCACACCCCCTCCATAGACATTAATGTTCAGAACACCGGGGTGCTGGGCCGGAGATTGCCGGTGGTCCCAGCAGCTGGAACACCCGCGATCAGACATCTTGTCTCCTATCCTTTGGATAGGGTTTAAGATGTCTAGGGGTGGAGTTCCCCTTTAAGGAAGACCCTTAAACCAGGACTTCATCTTAATATTCCTGAGTTTTCTTCCATGGACTCTTCTTTTTCAACGCTTAGTTTCTTTAATCCTGAACCAGACCACATTGCAGTAACTGGGAGTAAAATCCTGTCTTTTCATAAGTGAAGACAAAACAGCTGAGGAATACAGCTCTTGGGTGACTGAGTCACTATGGAATAATCCAGTCTTCCAGTGTCAGTGTCACAAGATGTCCTCAAGTGTCATGTCCTTCAGGAGTATGGGAAACTACAGCTGGCAATGGTCATTTCTGTGTATATTGTGAGACAGTGACAGCAATGGTGATTGGGGATCGCTATGTTTCCCCAAGTTACCTGTTGTATGTGGACACCAGCTTTCAGGAAGTATGTATCTCATTCAGGAATATTATTATGGGAAATTCAGAAATAGTTAAATCCCTAGAGGGACTTAGCATGCCAGGGACATTGGTAAATCCTGTTACTGGGCGTGGATTTTTATGGAATGAAAGGCAGGTTTGGCAGGTGGGTCTTTCATCCTCTTCCTGGGCGATTCCAGGTTATTAGACTAGCCCAGATCAGCACAGGTGCTGAAGAGAGATCCTTACTGGGTTTAAAAATTTAATGAGTCTGCAAGGGAGGCTGTAAGGACCCTGCACCACTGATGAGAGTATGAATACTGAGGTCTGCAGCCTCTAAAGGGAATATTATAACCTGTCTGGGTAGCACATTTATTGACGGTTGTGTTCGTTGGCAGGTAGAAAGCCACCTGTATAGGCAGGAAAAAGATCTGTATAGTGAGCACTGGACAAGCAGGATTTATTTTGTGTTGTGTTAAAGGGGTACTACACCCCTAGACATTTTATCCCCTAGCACTCGACATTTGTTTAGAGCATGGGGTTCAGCGCCGGAGGCTCGTCACACCCCCTCCCATAGAATTTGCATTGAGGGGGCGTGGCCATGACATCACGAGTGGGGCGCGGCCGTAACATCACAGCGACGCCTCATCAATGCAAGTCTATGGGAGGGGGCGTGACAGCCACCATGCCCCCACCCATAGACTTGCATTGAGGGGGCATAGCCGTGACGTCACGAGCAGGGCGTGACCTGATGTCACCAGCTTCCCCCCCCCCCCCCCCGCATCACCAGTCATCCGGCACAGAGTGAAGTTTGCTCCGTGAACTGGATGTCTGGGGTGCCGCAGCCGCGATTGCAGGGGTCCCCAGCAGTGGGACCCCCGTGATCAGACATCTTATCCCCTATCCTTTGGATAGGGGATAAGATGTCTAGGGGAGGACTACCCCTTTAAGGCTGTACTTGTTTTGTTAAATCAACAATAAAGACAGAAGAAGCACTGTTTAAAGGGGTACTCCACTGCCCCAGCGTTCGGAACATTTTGTTCCGAACTCTGGGTGCAGTCAGCGAGGGTTGTGACATCATGCACACATGCCCCCTCAATGCAAGTCTATGAGAGGGGGCGTGGCAGTTGCCACGCCCCCTCCCATGGACTTGCATTGAGGGGGCGTGATGTCACTTGGGAGCGTATGCATGACGTCACGACCCCAGTAGCCCGCACCCAGCGTTCAGAACAAAATGTTTCAGATGCTGGGGCAGTGGAGTACCCCTTTAAACAGTGCTTCTGTGTTCCTATCTCAGACTGCTATTTTTATGCTATTTGACTGGTTCTACGGAGCTAATCTCCCACAGCACATACAAAGAAAGAATGGATCAGAGATTTGATGTCCATATCATTTGTACAGTGCTCCATCAGTTTTATATCGGACACTGACATGTCACTGCGGCTTTTGTACTCAGTAAATTCTATGGGGGAGATTAAAACATCCTGGTATTAGCTTTCTGCCGCTAGATGTCACTGTGGGTATGTATATTCTTCTCTTAAGAAGTGTTCCC
Source organism: Hyla sarda (assembly GCF_029499605.1). Lineage (NCBI taxonomy): Eukaryota > Metazoa > Chordata > Amphibia > Anura > Hylidae > Hyla > Hyla sarda. The sequence continues at coordinate 173,885,982 of NC_079197.1, forward strand.
CAACCCCTGGTTCTATAGCTGCTGCAAAACATTGGGAACATATTCAAAGCTTAGTGTGATTTTCGCGCCACGTTTTACACCAAATATTTGGTGCAAAACTTGATAAAAAGTGTTACAAACATGTAACTACATTTTCAAAGGCCTTTACATTAAAGGAGAACTCCCCCATCCTAAGGAAGTGTCAGTTCACTGGGGCCCCGACCGCTGGGACCCCCCGCGACTTTCTGAACGGCGCCCATATTCTCAGCATGCCTCAATTTTACAAAACTGCCACTGTGCAAATAAAATACTCAAAAATTGAGAAAAAAAACTTCAAAGGTAATAAACGCTAAGTGGGTTCCCTATTGACTTTCAGCTAACATCTGGTTGCGATGAGTATGGCATTTTTTGGGTGTTTTTGCCAGAAAAAATGCATTTATAAACTTGTATATTGCAAAATACTACTCTTAGAGACTTTTTAAAATTTATTTTTAAATGAGATCTGAACCATCTGGTACGGCTTACTTTGAACCAGAGGCTTATTTGGCTTTGTGTACTGTTGTGGTACCACAAGCGTTTTTGCCATTTTACAAGAAAGAACCAAAATCGCTTCAAAACTGGAGTGTTTTACCTTGATTTACAGCAATTTTACAGCAGTTTCTAAATATTGCAGTAAATACACTGTGGTACCACAACAGTACCACAATTAAAATGCAACATGCGAACACAGCCTAAAAATAGGTTAAATTTACTTACAGAAATTTCTTCTTTCCATGAGTTCATAGGCAGCACAAAAACACATGGGAAAACTAGATATCTCTTCCTACCAGGCAGAAAAAACAAAATATTAATGCAAATTAACTAATTAACAGTAGCTCTAACCAGTGTAACCTTTCAAGGATGCAGGGCGTACATGTACGCCCAGCACCCACTCCTGCTGTATAAAGCGCACCTGAGTGCGCGTCATACTCAGTCAGTTCCTCACAGCTAATGCCAACATTGACGATTAGGCTGATGTCCGCCATATAAACATTAGATGCCGCGATCAAAGATTGCGGCATCTAAATGTGGTAATTTACTTCCCATCCCAGAAGATAGAGGTAGGGCCCTTACCTACCTCCTCGCCATCCAATCGGTGCTCCAGTGCTGCAGGAAGCTTTGGCAGCCTGGAGCAATTAAGCACCTACAACACTGATCAATGCTGTTCTATAGCACAGCATTGATCAGTGCTTGCAATCTAAAGAATCCATGTAACAGTCCCTTTTTGGGACAAAAAACTTTGTATAAAAAAAAAAAGTAATACATTTGAATTTACCTCTTCCCTATTAAAAGTTTGAATCACCCCCTTTTTCAAATAAAATAATGTAAACAAAAATAAACATTAAATATATGTGGTATTTTGACATGCATAAATGTCAGAGCTTTTACAATATAACGTTAATAAAACCGTACAGTCAATGGTGTAAACATAAAAAAAAACAAAGTCCAGAAATGCATATTTTTGGTCATTTCATATACTAAAAAAAAAAAAATAAGATTTAAAAAGTCCAAACAAATATGGTACAGATAAAAACTACAGATCATGGCGCAAAAAACTACCCTTATACATCCCCACATACAGGAAAATAAAAGTGCTATAGGGATATTTGTTAGCATATTAATTTTCGTATAAAAAGTTATAATTTTTTTTAAAGTAGTAGTTTTAAATTAAAAACGAATAAAATAAACCAGTTATATAAATTGGGTATCATTATATTCGTATGGACCTACAGAATAAAGATAATGGCCCTCATTTACTAACAGGATTCCGACTCTTTTTGTCAAGTTTTGCGCCTAAATTCTGTAGAATGCGAACATGCGACAGAAAAAACCCGCCACAATTTGAATCTCTCTGAGTGAAATAAAAACCCTACAAAATGGTTTTCGGGAAAAGGGGCGTGTTCCTTACATTGCATCCAAAATCACTCGTCTTTTCTGAAAACCACTCTAAAAATCATGTGAATTTTCAAACCCGACACTTTAAAGCATGTATAAAGTTTCAGAAAGCAGAGTAAATTCTCTGGCTGTTTGCTCATTTGCCTGCCTCGTCTTTTTCAAGCGATTCTTACTTCTAAATTTTTTTTGCACCATTAAATTTTTAAACAATGTTTTACGGTAGCTTTATTTTCACTTTCACAGTCTTTTCAACATGTTTCTTTCCCCCTATTGTTTCAGTAATAATGGTGAATCAATATATATATATATATTCATTTAAATACATCTATCTATATGTGTGTATCTACATAAATATATATATATATATATATATATATATATATATATAAAAACTATTTTATTAAATGTATTAATATCTAGAGATCTCTCTCTCTCTCTCTCTCTCTCTCTCTCTCTCTCTATATATATATATATATATATATATATATATATAGTTATATAGTTCTGTTAGGGATCGACCGATATTTACCGATACCAATAATCTTTGAACTTTGAGGCCGATAGCCGATAACTTATGCTGATTATTCCGGTATAAGTTATTGGCTATTTCAAACCCTCCTCCTGTCCCTCAGAAGCCGCTGCAGGACGTCACTCGTGGCAGCGCAGTGCACAGCAACAGCGCAGGAAGCCGCAGGAGCCAGAAGTAGCGCGGACCCCGGGAACAGGTAATTATAAAACCGGGGATGGGGGAGGCAATGGGGCAGCGGCAGCAGCAGTCTCTGGCCGGCAGGGGGGAGCGGAGCGGGGCAGGGCATTATTGACAAGGTAATTGCCGATACCGATAATGTCCAAAATCGTGAATATCGGTTGATAATATCGGCCAAACCGATAATCGGTCAATCCCTAATTTCTATACATATATATTTTCACAAATTATAATTTTTTTTACTTTTCACGTTTTTTGTTTTAAAAATCTGTCGCACTGCGACAGACTTTTCATTGTGACAGTATTAACACTTAGACAAATTTTAGCGTGCGACAGATGAACCCTGCGACAGGAATTACCGCGCAACAGATTGTGAAAAGTGCGACAGATTAGTAAATACCAAGAGAAAAAAAGGTCGGAAAAGCAAAAGTCAAACACAAACTGACACTTCACTCTTAGTAAATGAGGCCCTATGTGTCCTTTTTTTTTTTTTTACAAAAAGTGCACTGCGTAGAAACAGAAGCTCCAGAAGTTGCAAAATGGCATTTTGTTTTCTTTTTTACCAATTTTTCACCACAAATAATTTTTCTTTTCTTTAACCTTAGATTTTGTGGTATAATGAGTGTTGTCATTACAATGTACAATTGGTGGCGCAAAATACAAGCCTCATATGGGTCTGTTGGTTGCAAATTGAAAGGGCTATGGCTCATAGAAGGTGAGGAGGAAAAAACTAAAGTTATTTATCCCCTTATTTATCCTCAAGGGGATAAATAACATCAAGACACAGAGAATAACCATGATCCTTTGCAGCAATAAACTTTATAAGAGTGGGATGCTGTGTTGCCTATGGAAATTTCGGAAAGTAAATTTAACCTTTCCATATCGTCCTACGGCAACACAGAAAATATATGGGAGACACAAGCAATTATTAACAGGGTGGGTCACCGGCAGCCGTCACTTCTAGTACTCTCCTGCCAAAGTATGCCTCTCGAATGGTGATCACATAAGGCCTTATAAACGTATTTAGAGTTGACCACATAGCTGCCCAACAAATTTGGTCCCACGAAACCTGGCCTAGATCTGCGGATCTCGTCGAGTAAGCTCTAATCATGAGGGGGAGATGAGCCATGTGCAGAAAAAAAAGCTGTGATGACCTTCTTGAGCCATCTAGCAAGTGAAGATTTAGATGCTACCCTGCCTCTGTTAGGGCCTTGGAATTGCACAAACAATGAGTCCAAGCTTCTACACTCTCGGGACCAGTTTAGATAAGATAGGGCCACTCTTTTAATGTTCAGCAGGTGAAGTTTCTGCTGATCTTCTCCTTGAGGATCCTCACAAAGGCTAAGAAGAAAAATCATCTGATTCAGGTTGTCCTCAGACGGTACCTTGTGATGGATCTGAGCAAAGTAGAAGACAATTTTGTCTTATTCTTGAATATGGTTCCTTTCAGAAAGGGGACTTTGATCTCACCAACTCTTGACTGTGGAAATGGCAACCAAAATGCTGCCTTCCAAGACACTTGCTTCATTAAAGCTTGTTCCACAGGTTCAAATGGACTGAAAACCAATGAGTCTAGAACATGTGATAACAGCCAAGAAGCCACTTGTATCTTGGCTGGAGGGCTAAAAAAGCGTCTAGTGATCCCACTGTTAGACTGGGTTCACACTGCAGAATTTCCGGGCAGAATTTCTACCAGAGATCGAGCCGGCGGCGCTAGGACCGAGCATACTGCATTGCTGCCATCATAGACTGCAATGCATTTCTGGGTGGATGTTTTGGGAGATCTGCTCAGAAATGCATTGCCATCTATGGGGACGGCAATGTAGTCCGCGCGGTCCTAGTACCGCCTGCTCGATCTCCGGCAGAAATTCTGCCCAGAAATTCCACAGTATGAACCTAGCCTTAGAGAAAATTTCTTTGTTTGCTGGCTGAGAAGTGAACTTTTAGAGTGCTCAACTTCCGCTCTTTGTTGAATCCTTCATGGGGGAACTATCATATATCTGGCAAGGATGAGAAGCAATCTCTCAAGGATGAGTTAATTTTTTAGCCACTCTTGTATAAACTTTGATGGTGGAAGGGTCTACTGAATGATACCAGAATATCCACTACTTCATCAGAACACCTTCTGTCCCTCAGGGTTCTCCTGTCAGCCTCCAGGTGGTCAGATGGAAGTTCTGAGGGGACAAGTGCAGTAGTTCTTTCTAAATGAGAAGATCTGGGCACAATGCGATTTTCACATATGAACCCTTGGAAAGTTTCAACACATGCAGAAACCAGGGCCTCCTGGGCCAGAGGTGCAGAATGACTATGGCCGTAGTTTGTTCCAACTGAATTTTCCTCAGGACCTGAGGCACTAATGGAAGTGGAGGGAATGCATAGACAAGCTTGTTTTTCCTGCTGATACACATTCTGTCCAGAAATCCCAGCAATCCCTCTTGTTCAGTGATGTGATATTGACTCTGGATGCCATCACATCCATGTCTGGCTGACCAAAGCTCTTGATGATCCACCAGAAAGACTTTGGGTGGAAGCTCTATTCCGAATGATCCACTTGATGCCTGCTGAGCCAATCAGCGATGACAATCGCTTACCCTTTTATATGCACTGCTCAAATCTCCATGAGGTTCTGTTCCGCCCAGGACTCCATGGCTCGGCATTCTTCAAGAAACAGGACAGGAATAGAAAAAGCAAACAAAAAAAGGTCTTGGAGGCGCTGCTCTGTAGTGAGACAATTCCGACCACAGGTGGAACACAGGACATAGTTCATAAGGTTGAAAAAAAGACCATCAAGTTCAACCTATAACCCTAATGAGTCTTTACTGAGTTGATCAAGAGGAAAGCAAAAAACCCTCATACTAGAGGTAAAAATTCCTTCCCGACACGACACATAGTTTATAAGATTCGATTTGGACAACGCATTTCGGCACTTGCTCCTGCCTTCATTGGGTCCAAACACGGCAAAATTATCTCTCTGCACCAGAATTGTCTGGCCTTGGATCAGGCATGAGAAATGAAGAAGGGTTGGATGGACCGCTAGCATCTCTCTCCGATTGGACGTAGCCCGACTCTCCGAAGGCGACAACTTTCTTTGGAGTAAGCAAAAGTTCTAAAATCCAGCTCACCTCCACCCAATGGACTTGCATGGATCCTGCGCACAGCCAGGTGCAATAGTAATCCAAAGATGAAGCGCTGATCCAGCAATGTGTCAAACAAATCCAGCTTTATTGAAGGTTCATGTAAAAACAGGTACAGCAACCATAGCTAACAACAGACGCGTTTCAGGCGCATGCGCACCCTTCGTCAGTGGTGAAATCACTGTTGAAGGGTGCGCATGCTCCTGAAACGCGTCTGATGTTAGCTTTGGTTGCTGTACCTGTTTTTACGTGAACCTTCAATAAAGCTGGATTTGTTTGACACATTGCTGGATCAATGCTTCTTCTTTGGATAACTTTCTTTAGACCCATAGGTCTCCCGTGAGTCCTCCCCAGCCTGTCTCGGAGGTATCTGTGGTAAGGACTGACTGGGGAACTTTGGACAGACACAGCCTGCAGGTGATTTTTTTCTTTCCGTAACCACCATCTTTCCTGGTTTCTTCCGATAGACACTTGTCTATAGATGATAAATGGCACTCCCACTTCAAGAGCCCTGGACCAAGGGACTGCTTTAAACAACACCTTCATGCCTGTCTGGACCGATATTCTACTGGAATAAAGGAGACTTTGAACCCGATGCTAACTCGGCCACTCAGTCCTCCATTAGGAATATCCTCATCTGAATGGAGTCAAGAATAAAGCCAAGAAACTTGCATCTTCTGGATGGTTTTAGGATGGCCTTTTTAGAAGTTCTTGGTTACCAGTCTAGGTATAAAAAGATCACTAGAAAAATCTCTATACTGTCCATTTATATATTTGTACATTGTGATCAGATCACCACTAAGACGTCTTTTCTCCAAACAAAATAACCCCAAGCTTGATAACATGTCTTGATACTCTAATCCTTCCATACCACCAATTATCTTTGCTGCACCCTCTCCATTTAAAGGGGTACTCCGGTGAAAACCTTTTTTCTTTTAAATCAACTGGTGGCAGAAAGTTAAACATATTTGTAAATTACTTCTATTAAAAAATCTTAATCCTTCCTGTACTTATTAGCTGCTGAATACTACAGAGGAAATTATTTTCTTTTTGGAATGCTCTCTGATGACATCACGAGCACAGTTCTCTCTGCTGACATTATTATAATAATAATAATGCTTTATTTATTGTTGTCCTTAGTGGGATTTGAACCCAAGTCCCCAGCACTGCAAGGCAACAGTGCTAACCATTGAGCCACCGTGCTGCCCTTAGCATACAACTGCTATGCATGGTTGCTAAAATGGACAGAGATGTCAGCAGAGAGCACTGCTCGTGATGTCATCAGTGTTCCAAAAAGAAAGGAATTTCCTCTGTAGCATTCAGCAGCTAATAAGTACTGGAAGGATTAAGATTTTTTAATAGAAGTAATTTACAAATATGTTTAACTTTCTGCCACCAGTTGATTTAAGAAGAAAAAAGGTTTTCACCGGAGTACCCCTTCCCGACCCATGGCATACATGTATGTCATGGGTCGGATCCCATTCTATAACGTGGGGCCATGTTATAGGTCCCTATGGGACCTATAACACTGCAAAAAAAAAAAGTGAAAAAAAAGTGAATGAAGATCATTTAACCCCTTCCCTAATAAAAGTTTGAATCACCCCCCTTTTCCTATTTAAAAAAAAAAAAACTATGTAAATAAAAATGAACATATGTGGTATCTTTGCGTGCGGAAATGTCCGAATTATAAAAATATATCATTAATTAAACCGTACGGTCAATGGCGTACGCGCAAAAAAATTCCAAAGTCCAAAAAAGCGTATTTTTGGTCACTTTTTATATCATGAAAAAAATTTATAAAAAGCGATCAAAAAGTCCAGCAGCATTCAGCAGCTAATAAGTACTGGAAGGATTAAGATTTTTTAATAGAAGTAATTTACAAATATGTTTAACTTTCTGCCACCAGTTGATTTAAGAAGAAAAAAGGTTTTCACCGGAGTACCCCTTCCCGACCCATGGCATACATGTATGTCATGGGTCGGATCCCATTCTATAACGTGGGGCCATGTTATAGGTCCCTATGGGACCTATAACACTGCAAAAAAAAAAAGTGAAAAAAAAGTGAATGAAGATCATTTAACCCCTTCCCTAATAAAAGTTTGAATCACCCCCCTTTTCCTATTTAAAAAAAAAAAAACTATGTAAATAAAAATGAACATATGTGGTATCTTTGCGTGCGGAAATGTCCGAATTATAAAAATATATCATTAATTAAACCGTACGGTCAATGGCGTACGCGCAAAAAAATTCCAAAGTCCAAAAAAGCGTATTTTTGGTCACTTTTTATATCATGAAAAAAATTTATAAAAAGCGATCAAAAAGTCCAATCATTACAAAAATGGTACCGCTAAAAACTTCAGATCACGATGCAAAAAATGAGCCCTCATACCGTCCCATACGCAGAAAAATAAAAAAGTTATAGGAGTCAGAAGATGACAAGTTTAAACATATAAATTTTCCTGCATGTAGTTATGATTTTTACCATAAAAACAAACCTGCATAAGTAGGGTATCATTTTAACCGTATGGACGTACAGAATAAAGAGAAAGTGTCATTTTTACCGAAAAATGTACTGCGTAGAAACGGAAGCCCCCAAAAGTTTCAAAATTGCGTTTTTTCTTCAATTTTGTCGCACAATGAATTTTTTTCCGTTTCTCTGTAGATTTTTGGGTAAAATGACTGATGTCATTACAAAGTAGAATCGGTGGCGCAAAAAATAAGCCATCATATGGATTTTTAGGTGCAAAATTGAAAGAGTTATGATTTTTTAAAGGTAAGGAGGAAAAAACGAAAGTGCAGAAATGGAAAAACCCTGGGTCATGAAGGGGTTAAGCCATGTCCTTCTTATATACAGGGGCCCAGTATTGAACACAATACTCCATATGTGGTCTGATAACTGTACATTTTGTTTTTATGGGCCAAGTGCAAACTTTACATTTATCCAGCTTCCCCAGATCCCTCTGTAATATTATGTTATCCTCCTCTGTGGTGATTACTACTCTGTAATCCCTCTACAAGGTCATTGATAAACATATTGAAAAGAAGTGGACCCAGTATTGACCCCTGTGGTACCCCATTAGTAACAGTCACCCAACCAGAGTAAGTACCATTAATACTCACCCTCTGCCTACTATGACTAAGCCAGTCGCTAACTAATTTACATATACCCTCCACTAGTCCCAGCATCCTCATTTTATGTGCTAACCTTTTGTGCGGCACAGTATCAAACGCCGTAGAAAGCTCCTCGACATAGAAGCTGATCAGATTAGTCTGACAGAACCGATCCTGCATAAAGCTATGTTGGCGCTGTGTTCGAATGTTTTTATCATTAAGATACTTTAGAATAGCATCTCTTTCCCCGGATCCTTTTTTGACCCCTTTTTATGTATTGGTACCACATTTGCCAAGCGCCAGTCCTGTGGAACAATCCCTGTCATTATAGAAACTTTAAATATAAAGATTGTCTCCATTCGAAAATGTTCCTTTTTGATAAATTTGTTGAGGAAGGACATATCAATTACAAGATACCAAAGGCCCCTTTTCTTCGGGATCACAAATATTCTGGAATAAACGCCAGAGTTTCTCTAGTAGTAGGGGACATGTTCCAGAGCTTATTTTTGGAGATGGGGCTTTCCTGGGTTCACAAATCAAAGTTGTTGGGAGGAAAATGAGAAAACTCTATGCAGTATCCTCTGGAGATCACTGATCTGACCCATAAACCAAGAGGTTTCCATCCACGCAGAGGAAAATGGCATATTCTGGTCCCAAATGGAATGCACCTAGTGGAATGCATCAAGTTTTGATCTTTGTTGCTTTGGAATGGGTTTTTCTTGGGGGGCTATGGGTTGCTAGGGAAGCCCGAGGTCTTATCTGCTCCTCGGCGTCTTCCCTGGCTCTGAGATTGCTTAGGGCTCTCTTAGGCAGCCCTTAGCAATCGAGCACAGATTTCATAGATCATTGTAATGCAATAGCATTACATTGATCTATGTAAGCCATCTGATGATCGCTTATGATAGGCCCCTAGGGTGGCCAAAAAATGTGTGTAAAAAAAGTGAATTTTTTTTTCAAAATATAAAAAAAAAATCCCTCCCCTAATGCTAATAAAAAAAATTCAAATCACAATCCTTTTCCCATTTTTTTTAAAATAAAACATTGTACAAACAAACAAAAATACACTTATTTGGTATTGTGTAAATGTCCGCACTATTAAATTATTTTGTTTCTGATCCTGCACAGTGAACGGCGTAAACGCACAAAAATTCCAAAACGCCAAAATTGCTGATTTTTGGTTACATTACATCCCCCAAAAATGTAATAAAAAGTAATCAAAAAGCCAGAACTACGCAAAAGTGGTACAGTTAAAAACTACAGCTCATGGCGCAAACAGCAAACCCTAAAACAGCTCTGTAGATGGAAAAATAAAAAAGTTATAGGGGTTAGAACATGGTAATGAACAAAGTTTTTTTTATATTTCAAGGTAAAAATTTTTTTTTACAATAAAACAACAAAAATTATTCAAGTTTGGTATCATTGGAATTGTACTGACCCATAGAATAAATATAGAATGTCCGATTTACCGTATTTTGAACTCCAAAAAAATAATTGCCCTACAAACTGGTGCATTTCCATATTTTTTTTTCAATTTTGCCATGCATATATTTTTTCTGACTTTGTAATACATTGTATACATTGTATGATAAAAAATAATACAACTTTGTCAAAACAAAAAAGTTATGGATTAGAGTGTAAGGAGGAAAAAGCATAAGTCAGAAAAAAAAAATTGCTGGATCATGAAGGGGTTAAACTCATTCAGGGATTCCAATATTAAAGGGGTACTACACCCCTAGACATCTTATTCCCTAACTAAAGGATAGGGGACAAGATGTCTGATCGCCGGGGTCCCGCCATCTCTCCTGCAGGACCCCCGTTCATGAGCTGCGCAGAGCAAAGATTTCTCCGTGGCTGATGACGGGCGATACAGGAGCTGGGGTATCGTGACATCACGGCTCCGCATGAGGGGGCGTAGCGGCCGATACCCCAACCCTGTATCGCTTATCATCAGCTACGGAGCAATCTTCGCTCTGCGCAGCTCATGACCGGGTGTCCTGCAGGAGAGATCGCGGGGGTCCCCAACAGCGAGACCCCCGTGATCAGACATCTTATCCCCTATCCTTTAGATAGGAGATAAGATGTCTAGTAGGGCCTAAACAGAGGGATTTTTTTGACGGCTCTTCTCCTCCCTATTCCTTCATCCACAAGGCTTCTCCTTCCACCGTTTCTTTACTGCTTTGACCAGCAATTTTATTTTATCTTTATTAAATATATAATTGACCGAAAAAACTATTCAACTTGATTTACTAATTTGAAATCGCCTTAATATATTTGTCTCAAATTTAACATAATAACATATGAGGAGTGGATACACCTTGGTTTGGCCAACAGTTAGCTAAGAGTAGGATTTGCTTTGAATTTAGGAGCCAGTAAAAAATGTTAGGAGCCAGGTTTTCTTTTAAACAACCTGTGTGATTTTTCAGTTTCGGTGCCGTTAGCTGTAGCTTTTATTGGTACCACTTTTGTGCCGTATTGACTTTCTGATCACTTTTTATTAAAGTTTTATTTTAAAAATCAGCATAATTAAGGATCAGGAATGTGAAGCAAAGGTGTTGGTTTGAATTTTAACATTTTTATTTTTTCCTGAGAGCAGATAACCCTGGAGTGTGCCGCCCCAGGGGACTCACGTTTGGTAGTCCAAAAGATGACACAAGAATGAGGCGCAGACTTAAAATGTTTTCTGCAATTTATTGGTCACTGTTCAATAAAGACATAAAACTATAATGAAGTCAAAAAATAGATATAATATATAATAATATAATCCTCTAATTCTTACAGCACTAACACAGGGACTATACACAGCACAGCCCCTCCCCTTGCCCTCCCCTCCCAGAGGGGCAGTGTTTACGGGTGGCTGCAGACAGTAGGGCCCCATCAGTGAACACGACTGCTCCTCAGGGAGGGTCCACAGGCATCCAGCAGCTTCTGTTGGCCCAGTAGCTTGGTCCTCATATGCTGTCCACAGGGACAAAGGCAACACAATGCACAGTGTCTTTGCTTTCGGTGTGGACAGTAAAGTAGGATTAGGGACCCAGGAGAACTGTGACAAGCGCTACCTCATTTCTACCTTCTGATGAGATCTGATCACCTGGAAGTTACAGGACCGAAGATTAAGGCTGCACCACTGAGACAATCACCATCCACATCAATGTTCATGTCTAACGGCTAATACCCAGGCAGGATGAAGCTCTGAATGTGGACTGTGATCTGGATCCCCACAAGGTTTTCTTAAGCAAAAGTGTAGCTGACGGAAATCAGGAGGCCACATGTTGTCATCCGTAGCAGGTGGTGCAGCTTCAGGCCTGTAACATCCAGAATTCGGATCTCAGCAGAGGTGGAGAAGGTTCTAGAGTAGTTTTCACATATTTAAGGGACTTTAGTATTTCTTCTGGTCTGCTGGTCAGTTCTCTCCACACAACGATGGTTGCACCCGCTGCGTGGGCTCTGGGAGGGAGGGGACTCCTCATATTGTCAGGACTGGATCCAGTGCTGGAATATATAGATGTGTGTATATAAATACTTCTATATATAAAAATATATATAGCATCAAAAAAATATATTCTGAAATATCTATATACACAGGCGTGCATGGTGCAGCTCAGCATGTGCCCTACACTATCATGGAGCTGCACTCTGTATACACCTACATATAGTCTCATCACATTTGGGAATGTCAGACTGTGCCGCACAACGCACGGTCTCATGACATTCACTTAGCCGATATACAGTGATACACCCATAAGAGGGGCGAAGACCACAATAGTGTCCAAATGGTAACCACAAAACAAGGAACTTTCAATATGAACATGACCGGATTCTCTTTTCCCAGTGGGGTGGGGGTAGGGATACACATTACTCTTTGTGATGTCTTATAAAGTAGAGGAGGGGGTCAAACACTTTAATAACTTCTGCATGGAAGGGGGAATTAAATACTCAGCAGCAGCATCCCTGGCAGGGAAGAAATTAAATGCTGCCCTAAGTATCAGGCAAATCCTGCACCCACCCCATAACACCCATTCTCACAGAAGTGGTCACAGCCTCTCATCTGGAGATCCTGGTTTTCGGCTCTTGTTGGCAGCAGTAAGTTTTTTTTCGGAATGTAGACGGCGAGATCTTCTTGACAGCACTCAGCCCCCCGCACACTTCCGGGAAAGGAGAAGAAACAAGGAAAATGGGAAAAGAGCAGGAGGTGGCAGCTAGAACCCTCAATAACAGGGTAGCAAGACCTTCCAATGTGGAGAATCTACCCAAAATACTAGAGGGAACATAAGGGTGCAAATGGATTATGGCAATACAAGGTGCAGGACAAGCACAAATACAACAAATGAAGCAAAAGAATAGAAAAAGGAATGATCGAGAAGAAAGATGAGGGGGGTAATGTCTTAGAAGGCCAGGAGCAGATGGGGAGGTAATGTCTCACATAGCCCAGAATAGAGAGGGAAGTTATGTCTCAGAGGGCCAGGAGTGAGGGGGAGCTGAGCGAGTCGGAGGAGGAACGCTCACTTCCGCTGCTGCGCTGGTACCGGCTTCCACAGGCTCCTCCCTCTGGGGAGGTGAACACAAATGAAGATGTGTAAGATCCCGCGCTTGTGGTACAGTCTGAGTCCGGTAGTGGAGGCAAACAGATAGGGAATGATACCTCCGGCTGAGGGGCATATGAAGGCAGTAGTCCACCGTGGGGGAATGATGTGGCTGGCTCAGTGTGGGGCAGGTCAGGGTCCTCATAGGGAAGTTTGCATCCCGATCGGTGGGAGAGAAGAGCAAATTCCAGCTGTTCCTTCTGTCTGCGCAGCTCATCAATCTCTGCCTCAAGGTTGGACTTTTCCTCCTCCAAGAGGTCAGTTTCCTGCAAAATGAAGGAAGATTAGCTATTAACAATTAGCTTCTTTTGGCCGGCAATTATAAAGGTTATGACAACTTTGTTTATGGAATCTATCCAATCACTCGCTCAGACCCCAATCACTAAGAACACTGCCAACTAGAAAGCTTACACACTTAGGACACCCATCACTAGGAACACTGCTCACTAGAAAGGTTCAACACTTAGAACCCCAATCACTAAGGACATTGTTAACTAGAAAGGTTTAACACTCGGGACGCCCATCACTAGGGACACTGCTCACTAGAAAGGTTCCACACTCATGACCGTCATCACTGAAGACACTGCTAACTAGAAAGTTTCAATACTCAGGATGCTTATCACTAGGGACACTGTTCACTAGGGTTTAACACTTAGGACCCTCACCACTAAGGACACTGCTAACTAGAAAGGTTGAACATGCCCCCATGACTAAGGACATAGACATGGCCGCCTCTTACATTCTGCAATCTGTCAGTCAGCTCTCGTCTTCTGTTCCTGCATTTGGCAGCAGCAAGTTTGTTCCTTTCCCGCCGGACTCGCCTTTTCTCCTCTTCCTCTGGGGTGAGCTGCACAGAGATAAAGGAAGTTGTGAGAAGCGTCATATAACTAACGGTGACATCTATCTATCTCTGTTCATACAGTGGTACTTACTGCTTCTTCTCTAGGTCTTTTTCTGGATCTTGCCGGACGTGTTTCCTCTTGTCCAGAAGAAGAAGCAGCAGCCTGAGCTGTACCATAGGATGACCCAGAGGGTGAGGCATAGCTGGGGCCTGGCAGGTCATAAGGGTCAAGCGATGGTCCAGGTGGTGGTTGGGAATGAGCCATGGAAGAGATAAGGGCTGGAGTGACCAGCCACTGGAGGTCTTGACTACTGGTGATGGCCGTAACAGTGGGCACAAAAGAGGTGGAGACATCACATAGTGCCACACACTCCTGGTACAAAACAAGAGAGAGAGAGAGAGAGAAAGAGATAGTTACACACATTAAAGAGACAGCTAAAAAAGAAATGGGAAGAAGAAAACAAAATGCAAGCGAGTAAGAGGAAAAATAAAAGGAATAATGGTAGAAAACAAGATGAATAAACTGGAAGAAAGAAGAATAGATGAGACACTGAAAGAAGAGAGATGAGACTGAAGGAGAGAGGAAGAAGAGATGAGAGACTGAAGAAAAGATGGGAGACTGGAGAAGAGAGGAAGAAGAGATGGGAGATTGGAGGAAAGAGGAATAAGAGATAGGAGACCGTAGGAGAGAGGAAGAAGAGATGAGATACTGAAGGGGAACATTTGTGAGGGAATGAAGACGAAAAAATTGGATGAGAAGACAGGAAGAAAAGAAAATGTGGAATGAAGACGAGAAAATGAGAGTAGAGAAGGAGTGAGAATAGAAGGAAAGAAGAGGGGGAAAAAGGAGAGAGAGAGAGAGAGAGAGAGAGAGAGAGAGAGAGAGAGAGAGAGAAAAGTAGAGAATGGAAAAGAAAGGAAGAAGAGAAGACGGGGAATGAAGAAGACAGAAGGAAGAGAAGAAAAGGGGGGTAAATGTGTTTCTAAAGTTCTGTGGATCTTACACAAGAATGAAGCCAAGTGCCTGAAAACTGGTAAAGCATCTGAAGCTCGGGGTGTGAAGACTTGTGAGCAGATATAGTAGAGCCTCTGCTCACTAATCCAGCTCCTGTACTGGTACTAGCTCCTGTGTAGAGCCTCTTCTCACTGATCCACCCCATGTACTGGTACCAGCTCCTGTGTAGAGCCTCTTCTCATTGATCCACCCCCTGTACTGGTACCAGATCCTGTGTAGAGCCTCTTCTCACTGATTCACCCCCTGTAATGGTAACAGCTCCTATGTAGAGCCTCTGCTCACTAATCCACCCCCTGTACTGGTAACACCTTCTGTGTAAAGCCTCTTCTCACTGATCCAGCCACTGTACTGGTAATAGCTCATGTGTAGAGCCTCTTCTCACTGATCCACCCCCTGTACTGGTAACATCTCCTGCGTAAAGCCTCTTCTCACTGATCCACCAACTGTACTGGTAACAGCTCATGTATAAAGCCTCTTCTCGCTGATCCACCCCCTGTAATGCTAACAGCTCCTGTGTAGAGCCTCTGCTCACTAATCCAGCACCTGTACTGGTAACTGCTCCTGTGAAAAGCCTCTTCTCACTGATCCATCCCTTGTACTGGTAACAGCTCCTATGTAAAGCCTCTTCTCACTGATCCACCAACTGTACTGGTAACTGTTCCTAGGTAAAGCCTCTTCTCACTGATCCACCCATTGTACTGATAACAGCTCCCGTGTAGAGCCTCTGCTCACTAATCTAGCCCCTGTACTGGTACCAGCTCATGTGTAGAGCCTCTTTTTACTGATCCACCCCATGTACTGGTACCAGCTCCTGTGTAGAGCCTCTTCTCACTGATCCACCCCATGTACTGGTACCAGCACCTGTGTAGAGGCTCTTCTCACTGATCCACCCCATGTACTGGTACCAGTTCCTGTGTAGAGCCTCTTCTCACTGATCCAGCCCCTGTACTGGTACCAGATCCTGTGTAGAGCCTCTTCTCACTGAACCACCCCCTGTAATGGTAACAGCTCCTATGTAGAGTCTCTGCTAACTAATCCACCTCCTGTACTGGTAACACCTTCTGTGTAAAGACTCTTCTCACTGATCCAGCCACTGTACTGGTAATAGCTCACGTGTAGAGCCTCTTCTCACTGATCCACCCCCTGTACTGGTAACAGCTCCTGTGTAAAGCCTCTTCTCACTGATCCAATCCGGTACTGGTAACAGCTCATGTATAAAGACTCTTCTCACTGATCCACCCCCTGTACTGGTACCAGATCCTGTGTAAAGCCTCTGCTCACTAATCCAGCCCCTGTACTGGTAACTGCTCCTGTGTAAAGCCTCTTATCACTGATCCACCCACTGTACTGGTAACTGTTCCTGTGTAAAGCCTCTTCTCACTGATCCACCCATTGTACTGGTAACAGCTCCTGTGTAGAGCCTCTTCTCACTGATCCACCCCCTGTACTGGTAACTGCTCTTGAGTAAAGCCTTTTCTCACTAATTCAGCACCTGTACTGGTAATAGCTCCTGTGCAGAGCCTATTCTCACTGATCCACCCCCTGTACTGGTAACACCTTCTGTGTAAAGCCTCTTCTCACTGATCCACCCCCTGTACTGGTAACAGCTCCTGTGTAAAGCCTCTTCTCACTGATCCACCCCCTGTACTGGTAACAGCTCCTGTGTAGAGCCTCTTATCACTGATCCACCCCCTGTACTGGTAACTGCTCCTGTGTAAAACCTCTTCTCACTGATCCACCCCCTGTACTGGTAATAGATTGAGTGTAAAGTCTCTTCTCACTGATCCACCCCCTGTACTGGTAATAGCTCCTGTGCAGAGCCTCTTCTCACTGATCCACCCCCTGTACTGGTGACACCTTCTGTGTAAAGCCTCTTTTCACTGATCCACCCCCTGTACTGGTAACAGCTCAAGTTAGAGCCCCTTCTCACTGATCCAGGCCCTGTACTGGTAATAGCTCCTGTGTAGCGCATCTTCTCACTGATCCATCCCTTGTACTGGTAACTGCTCCTGTGTAAAGCCTCTTCTCACTGATCTACCCCCTGTACTGGTAACAGCTCCTGTGTACAGCCTCTTCGCACTAATCCAGCCCTGTACTGGTAATAGCGCCTGTGTAGAGCCTCTTCTCACTAATCCACCCCCTGTACTGGTAACAGCTCCTGTGTCGAGCCTTTTTGCACTGATCCAACAGCTAACAGCCTTCCTGATTCAACCACCTGTAAAGGTAACATTGTGTCTTTGTGCTCTTTCTCACTTATCCCCCCACCATAGAGCATAGGACAACCCCTCATTTAATTGATCACCAACCTTGTCCAGGGCAGGTAACATCCAAGAATTTTCTCAGCCTCTCTCTGGTGTATCTTCTCACTCATCCACCCCTTGTACAGGTAACAGCCCCTCTCTGGTGCATCCTTTATATGATCCACCCATTGTACAGGTAACAGCCCCTCTCTGGTGCATCCTTTATATGATCCACCCCTGTTCAGGTAACAGACCCTCTCTGGGGCATCTCCCTACTGATCCACCCCCTGTACAGGTAACAGCCCCTCTCTGGTGCATTTTTTTTACTGATCCACCCCTTTACAGTTAACAGTCCATCTCTGGTGCATCTTTGCACTGGTGCACCCCCTGTACAAATAACACCCCTTCTCTAGTGCATCTCATTGATCTACCCACTGCGCAGGTAACATCCCCTATTTGGTGCATCTTCTCACTAATCCACCCCTGTACAATTATATGTACAGGGGGTGCATCAGTGAAAAGATGCACCAGAGACAGGGGGTGGATCAGTGAGAACATAAACCAGAGAGTGGCTGTTACCTGTACAGGGGGTGGATTAGTGAGAACATACACCAGAGAGGGGCTGTTACCTGTCCAAGGGGTGGACTAGTGAGAACATACACCAGAAAGGAGCTGTTACCTGTACAGGGGGTGGATCAGTGAGATCATACACCAGAGAGGGGCTGTTACATGTACAGGGGGTGGTTCAGTAAGCAGATACCACAGGGAGGGACTTTTACCTGTACAGGGTGTGGATAAGTGAGAAGATACACCACAGAGGGTCTGGTACATGTACAGGGGGTGGAATAGTGTGAAGATACCCCAAAAAGGGACTGTTATCTGAACAGGGGGTACATTGGCGACACAATGCACCAGAGATGGAATGCTAGATGTACCCCCTGTTCAAATAACAGTCCTTTTTGGGGTATCTTCACACTATTCCACCCCCTGTACAGGTACCAGACCCTCTGTGGTGTATCTTCTCACTTATCCACACCCTGTACAGGTAAAAGTCCCTCCCTGTGGCATCTGCTTACTGAACCACCCCCTGTATATGTAACAGCCCCTCTCTGGTGTATGATCTCACTGATCCACCCCCTTATACAGGTTACAGCCCCTCCCTGGTATATGTTCTCACTGATCCACCCCTATACAGGTAACAGCCCCTCTCTGGTGTATGATCTCACTGATCCACCCCCTTATACAGGTTACAGCCCCTCCCTGGTATATGTTCTCACTGATCCACCCCCTATACAGGTAACAGCCCCTCCCTGGTATATCTTCTCACTGATCCACCCCTTGAACAGGTCTCCGCTGCTGTTCTGCGTCCCTTTCCCTATGTTCGGCGCATTTCAGTATTATTCTCCAGTCCCCGTAACGAATGAGCTGCTGTGGGCGTGTCTTCTTATGTCCCCGCCTTCTGTGTCCCTGACGCCAGCAGCGCCGGCAGATACGTCCCTGCGTTCTATCGACGCTGCGTTCCAAAATAGCACGCCGGCGTCACTACTGTACAACCCCGCCCATCCAATCTATGATTGACAAGTGGCGGGGGAGGGGCGGAGGTGTTGTATCTGGGGCACTGTCAGGACAAGATTCTGAGTTAGACCAAGTTAAGAACTACAACTCCCAGCATCTACCTCCTGGAGAACTATATCACCAGCTACAGCTACTAAGCGAAACAATGCGACCCGAGAAACGATGTCAAAGTTATTATCAGCCCAGCTGCCGAATAACACGGGGAGCGACTTACTGACTGTCACCAGACCTACCTAAGTGCGGCTCTCCTCCCCTAATCTACCTGACTACGGCTCCATACCAAACCTACCTTACTGTGGACTCCCTAATCATCCTAACCTACCTGACTGTGGGCTTTCTAATGTCTCCTAACCTACCTGACTGCAGGCTCCCTGCCCTCTATTACCTATGTGCTCCCTGCTCTCTCCTTACCTACCTGACTACAGGCTCCCTAAACACTCTCTGCTCTCCTCACCTACCTATGTGCTCCCTGCTCTCTCCTTACCTACCTGACTACAGGCTCCCTAAACACTCTCTGCTCTCCTCACCTACCTATGTGCTCCCTGCTCTCTCCTTACCTACCTGACTACAGGCTCCCTAAACACTCTCTGCTCTCCTCACCTACCTATGTGCTCCATGCTCTCTCCTAACCTACAGTATGTGCTCCCTGCTTTCTCCTAAGCTACCTATATGCTCCCTGCTCTATTCTAACCTACCTATGTGCTCCCTGCTCTCTTCTAACTTACCTACAGTATGTGCTCCCTGCTTTCTCCTAACCTACCTATGTGCTCCATGCTCTCTTCTAACCTATGTGCTTCCTTCTCTCTTCTAACCTACCTATGTGCTCCCTGCTCTCTTCTAACTTACCTATGTGCTCCCTGCTCTCTTGTAACCTACCTATGTGCTCCCTGCTCTCTCCTAACCTACCCATGTGCTCCCTGCTCTCTCCTAACCTACCCATGTGCTCCCTGCTCTCTCCTAACCTACCTATGTGCTCCCTGCTCTCTCCTAACCTACCCATGTGCTCCCTGCTCTCTCCTAACCTACCTATGTGCTCCCTGCTCTCTCCTAACCTACCTATGTGCTCCCTGCTCTCTTCTAACCTACCTATGTGCTCCCTGCTCTCTTGTAACCTACCTATGTGCTCCCTGCTCTTTTCTAAGCTACAATATGTGCTCCCTGCTGTCTCCTAACCTACCTATGTGCTCCCTGCTCTCTTCTAACCTACCTATGTGCACCCTCCTAACCTACCCATGTGCTCCCTGCTCTCTCCTAACCTACCTATGTGCTCCCTGCTCTCTCCTAATCTACCTATGTGCTCCCTGCTCTCTTCAAACCTACCTATGTGCTCCCTGCTTTCTCCTAACCTACCTATGTGCTCCCTGCTCTCTCCTAACCTACCTATGTGCTCCCTGCTCTCTTCTAACCCACCTATGTGCTCCCTGCTCTCTTCTAACCCACCTATGTGCTCCCTGCTCTCTCCTAACCTACCTATGTGCTCCCTGCTCTCTTCTAACCTACCTATGTGCTTCCTGCTTTCTCCTAACTTACCTACAGTATGTGCTCCCTGCTCTCTTCTAACCTACCTATGTGCTTCCTGCTTTCTCCTAGCCTACCTATGTGCTCCCTGCTCTCTTCTAACCTACCCATGTGCTTCCTGCTTTCTCCTAACCTACCCATGTGCTTCCTGCTTTCTCCTAACCTACCTACAGTATGTGCTCCCTTCTCTCTTCTAACCTACCTATGTGCTCCCTGCTATCTCCTAACCTACCCATGTGCTTCCTGCTTTCTCCTAACCTACCTACAGTATGTGCTCCCTGCTCTCTTCTAACCTACCTATGTGCTTCCTGCTTTCTCCTAGCCTACCTATGTGCTCCCTGCTCTCTTCTAACATACCCATGTGCTTCCTGCTTTCTCCTAACCTACCTACAGTATGTGCTCCCTGCTCTCTTCTAACCTACCTATGTGCTCCCTGCTCTCTTCTAACCTACCCATGTGCTTCCTGCTTTCTCCTAACCTACCTACAGTATGTGCTCCCTGCTCTCTTCTAACCTACCTATGTGCTTCCTGCTTTCTCCTAGCCTCCCTGACTGCACCTGTGGTAATCAGGACATAAACTTCCCTTCTTTAGTCTAGATCTACAGGTCTAGGGGGTAAGAGGCCTGTCCCGGCTGCTGCTCGGGGGAAGGCGACTTCCTGTGTTTGTATACTCTAGTCCTCTCCATGATGTCACTTCTGCACAATGATGTCACACTCACCTGCGGAGCAGCGGCTGCGGACGGGCTCCCGAAAGAATCCACAGATGACAGATACTGAGACTCAGCGGACGGGGAGGAACTGGAGGAGTCGTATCCCTGGTACATGTCCCCCAGAATCCTCAGCCTCAATGTCAAGAGTGAATCCCGACTGTCCAGGGATTTCCTCAGCCTTAGAGATGAGTCGTGGGATCTCCACAGCCTTATGTAGGGATGAGTGGAAGGATCTCAATCTTAGGGACCAGTGGTGGGATCTCCACAGCCTTATGTAGGGATGAGTGGAAGGATCTCAATCTTAGGGACCAGTGGTGGGATCTCCTCAGCCTTAGGAACCAGTGGTGGGATCTCCTCAGCCTTAGGGATCAGCGGTAGGATCTTCTCAGCCTTAGGGACCAGTGGTGGGATCTCCTCTGCTTTAGGGATCAGTGGTGGTATCTCCACAGCCTTAGGAATCAGTGGTGTGATCTTCTCAGCATTAGGGATCAGTTGTGGGATCTCCAGTCTTAGGGATCAATTATGGGATCTCCACAGCCTTATGTAGGGATCAGTGGTAGGATCTCAACCTTAAGAATCAGAGGTGGGATCTCCTCAGCATTAGGAATCAGATCTCCACAGCCTTATGTAGGGATCAGTGGTAGGATCTCTGCCTTAGGGACCAGTGGTGGGATCTTCTCAGCCTCATGTAGGAATCCGTGACAAGATCTACTCCTCGTGTGCACAGGCTGTCAGCAGAATTCTGTAAGGAGCAATAGTATAAATTCCTCTTTGCTAAAGATAAATGCGATTCTCCACTGAGCAGGAATCACTGGTGGAATCTTATCCTATAAGAAGATAGGCGGAGGATCTCCTCAAAAGTGTATATGGATCAATGATGGGATCTTATTAAACCAGAAGAGAGAAATGCTGGGATCTCCTCCTGTATAGGTATCAATGCTGGAATTTCCTCAGTTATAGGTATCACTGCTGGGATCTCCTTTTGTACAGGTATAAAAGCTGGGATATCCTCCTGTATAGGTATCAATGTTGGGATCTCCTCCTTTATAAGTATTAATGCTGGGATCTCCTCTTGTATAAGTGTCAATGCTGGGATATCTTCCTGTATATGTATCAATGCTGGGATCTCCTCCTGTATAAGAATCACTGCTGGGATCTCTTCCTGTATAGGTATCAATGCTGGGATCTCCTCCTGTATAGGTATCAATGCTGGGATCTCCTCCTGTATAGGTATCAATGCTGGGATCTCTTCCTGTAAAGGTATCAATGCCGGGATCTTATGCTGTGTGTGTCAATGCTGGGATCTTTTCCTGTATAGGTATCAATGCTGGGATCTCCTCCTGTATAGGTATCAATGCTGGGATCTCCTCCTGTATAGGTATCACTGCTGGGATCTTTTCCTGTGTAGGTATTAATGCTGGGATCTCCTCCTGTATAGGTATCAATGCTGGGATCTCCACCTGTATAGGTATCAATGCTGGGATCTCCTCCTGTATAGGTATCAATGTTGGGATCTCCTCCTTTATAAGTATTAATGCTGGGATCTCCTCTTGTATAAGTGTCAATGCTGGGATCTCCTCCTGTATAGGTATCAATGCTGGGATCTCCACCTGTATAGGTATCAATGCTGGGATCTCCTCCTGTATAGGTATCAATGCTGGGATCTCCTCCTGTATAGGTATCAATGCTGGGATCTCCTCCTGTATAGGTATCAATGCTGGGATCTCCTCCTGTATAGGTATTAGTGCTGGGATCTCCTCCTGTATAGGTATCAATGCTGGGATCTCCTCCTGTATAGGTATCAATGCTGGGATCTCCTCCTGTATAGGTATTAGTGCTGGGATCTCCTCCTGTATAGGTATTAGTGCAGGGATCTCCTCCTGTATAGGTATTAGTGCTGGGAAGCACCTGGTGTTGTGGGCTCCTCAGCTGCAGTAGTCCTCGGGTGTCAGGGCGCCCCCAGCGGTAGGGGTGCCGGTACACAGCGGCGGGGCAGCGGCAGTAGTAGCGTCGGTCCTCGCGCTCAGCTTCTTCTCAGATTTATGAATGAAACTCTCAGCTCACATATATTTATACAGGAGGAAACCCCGCCCCTCCGCATACGTCACAACTACGACGCGGATTTCGGCAGATATCTCCACATCCCCGACACCCAGAGACCCCAAACCAGGAAGACCAGCTCCCAGGAGCCCCCCGCATGATCCCTCCAAATTTCAGCCCCGCAGCTGCCCGGGGAGCTCCGATCCGAGGGTATAGAAGACCCGGCGGGCGGCTCCGCCTACCCGGAGTTCCTGTGACGTACATATCCATATAAGGTGTTGTCTTTACTGTGTTTATCTGGTTACCAAGCAGTGACGTAAGAGGGAATCCCTGTTCTCAGCTCGGCATAGAGGAGTATTAATAGCAATATGCTGCTACTATGCCGGAGACAGCGGCCGACCGAGGGCACTTATATATATATATATATATATATATATATATATATATATATATAGCGAAGATATAAATACATTTATATTATTATGGACAAGATATAATGTCACTGCACTAATATAAAAATAATATACAGTATACATGTTACTGCACTGATTTCATCTATAATATACAGTATACATGTCACTGCACTGATATCACCTATAATATACAGTATACATGTCACTGCACTGATATCATCTATAATATACAGTATACATGTCACTGCACTGATATCACCTATAATATACAGTATACATGTCACTGCACTGATATCATCTATAATATACAGTATACATGTCACTGCACTAATATCACCTATAATATACAGTATACATGTCACTGCACTGATATCACCTATAATATACAGTATACATGTCACTGCACTGATATCATCTATAATATACAGTATACATGTCACTGCACTAATATCACCTATAATATACAGTATACATGTCACTGCACTGATATCACCTATAATATACAGTATACATGTCACTGCACTGATATCATCTATAATATACAGTATACATGTCACTGCACTGATATCACCTATAATATACAGTATACATGTCACTGCACTGATATCACCTATAATATACAGTATACATGTCACTGCACTGATATCATCTATAATATACAGTATACATGTCACTGCACTGATATCATCTATAATATACAGTATACATGTCACTGCACTGATATCACCTATAATATACAGTATACATGTCACTGCACTGATATCATCTATAATATACAGTATACATGTCACTGCACTGATATCATCTATAATATACAGTATACATGTCACTGCACTGATATCACCTATAATATACAGTATACATGTCACTGCACTAATATCACCTATAATATACAGTATACATGTCACTGCACTGATATCACCTATAATATACAGTATACATGTCACTGCACTGATATCATCTATAATATACAGTATACATGTCACTGCACTGATATCACCTATAATATACAGTATACATGTCACTGCACTGATATCATCTATAATATACAGTATACATGTCACTGCACTGATATCATCTATAATATACAGTATACATGTCACTGCACTGATATCACCTATAATATACAGTATACATGTCACTGCACTAATATCACCTATAATATACAGTATACATGTCACTGCACTGATATCACCTATAATATACAGTATACATGTCACTGCACTGATATCATCTATAATATACAGTATACATGTCACTGCACTGATATCACCTATAATATACAGTATACATGTCACTGCACTGATATCATCTATAATATACAGTATACATGTCACTGCACTGATATCATCTATAATATACAGTATACATGTCACTGCACTGATATCACCTATAATATACAGTATACATGTCACTGCACTGATATCATCTATAATATACAGTATACATGTCACTGCACTGATATCACCTATAATATACAGTATACATGTCACTGCACTAATATCACCTATAATATACAGTATACATGTCACTGCACTGATATCACCTATAATATACAGTATACATGTCACTGCACTGATATCATCTATAATATACAGTATACATGTCACTGCACTGATATCACCTATAATATACAGTATACATGTCACTGCACTGATATCATCTATAATATACAGTATACATGTCACTGCACTGATATCACCTATAATATACAGTATACATGTCACTGCACTAATATCACCTATAATATACAGTATACATGTCACTGCACTGATATCACCTATAATATACAGTATACATGTCACTGCACTGATATCACCTATAATATACAGTATACATGTCACTGCACTGATATCACCTATAATATACAGTATACATGTCACTGCACTGATATCATCTATAATATACAGTATACATGTCACTGCACTGATATCATCTATAATATACAGTATACATGTCACTGCACTGATATCATCTATAATATACAGTATACATGTCACTGCACTGATATCACCTATAATATACAGTATACATGTCACTGCACTGATATCATCTATAATATACAGTATACATGTCACTGCACTGATATGACCTATAATATACAGTATACATGTCACTGCACTGATATCACCTATAATATACAGTATACATGTCACTGCACTGATATCACCTATAATATACAGTATACATGTCACTGCACTGATATCACCTATAATATACAGTATACATGTCACTGCACTGATATCACCTATAATATACAGTATACATGTCACTGCACTGATATCATCTATAATATACAGTATACATGTCACTGCACTGATATCACCTATAATATACAGTATACATGTCACTGCACTGATATCATCTATAATATACAGTATACATGTCACTGCACTGATATCACCTATAATATACAGTATACATGTCACTGCACTGATATCACCTATAATATACAGTATACATGTCACTGCACTGATATCACCTATAATATACAGTATACATGTCACTGCACTGATATCACCTATAATATACAGTATACATGTCACTGCACTGATATCTCCTATAATATACAGTATACATGTCACTGCACTGATATCACCTATAATATACAGTATACATGTCACTGCACTGATATCATCTATAATATACAGTATACATGTCACTGCACTGATATCACCTATAATATACAGTATACATGTCACTGCACTGATATCACCTATAATATACAGTATACATGTCACTGCACTGATATCACCTATAATATACAGTATACATGTCACTGCACTGATATCACCTATAATATACAGTATACATGTCACTGCACTGATATCTCCTATAATATACAGTATACATGTCACTGCACTGATATCATCTATAATATACAGTATACATGTCACTGCACTGATATCACCTATAATATACAGTATACATGTCACTGCACTGATATCATCTATAATATACAGTATACATGTCACTGCACTGATATCACCTATAATATACAGTATACATGTCACTGCACTGATATCATCTATAATATACAGTATACATGTCACTGCACTGATATCATCTATAATATACAGTATACATGTCACTGCACTGATATCACCTATAATATACAGTATACATGTCACTGCACTGATATCATCTATAATATACAGTATACATGTCACTGCACTGATATCATCTATAATATACAGTATACATGTCACTGCACTGATATGACCTATAATATACAGTATACATGTCACTGCACTGATATCACCTATAATATACAGTATACATGTCACTGCACTGATATCACCTATAATATACAGTATACATGTCACTGCACTGATATCTCCTATAATATACAGTATACATGTCACTGCACTGATATCATCTATAATATACAGTATACATGTCACTGCACTGATATCATCTATAATATACAGTATACATGTCACTGCACTGATATCACCTATAATATACAGTATACATGTCACTGCACTGATATAATCTATAATATACAGTATACATGTCACTGCACTGATATCTATAATATACAGTATACATGTCACTGCACTGATATCATCTATAATATAAAGTATACATGTCACTGCACTGATATCATCTATAATATACAGTATACATGTCACTGCACTGATATCATCTATAATATACAGTATACATGTCACTGCACTAATATCATCTATAATATACAGTATACATGTCACTGCACTGATATCACCTATAATATACAGTATACATGTCACTGCACTAATATAAAAATAATATACAGTATACATGTTACTGCACTGATATCACCTATAATATACAGTATACATGTCACTGCACTAATATAAAAATAATATACAGTATACATGTTACTGCACTGATATCACCTATAATATACAGTATACATGTCACTGCACTGATATCACCTATAATATACAGTATACATGTCACTGCACTGATATCACCTATAATATACAGTATACATGTCACTGCACTGATATCATCTATAATATACAGTATACATGTCACTGCACTGATATCATCTATAATATACAGTATACATGTCACTGCACTGATATCACCTATAATATACAGTATACATGTCACTGCACTGATATCACCTATAATATACAGTATACATGTCACTGCACTGATATCACCTATAATATACAGTATACATGTCACTGCACTGATATAATCTATAATATACAGTATACATGTCACTGCACTAATATCACCTATAATATACAGTATACATGTCACTGCACTGATATCATCTATAATATACAGTATACATGTCACTGCACTGATATCATCTATAATATACAGTATACATGTCACTGCACTGATATCACCTATAATATACAGTATACATGTCACTGCACTAATATAAAAATAATATACAGTATACATGTTACTGCACTGATATCACCTATAATATACAGTATACATGTCACTGCACTAATATAAAAATAATATACAGTATACATGTTACTGCACTGATATCACCTATAATATACAGTATACATGTCACTGCACTGATATCACCTATAATATACAGTATACATGTCACTGCACTGATATCACCTATAATATACAGTATACATGTCACTGCACTGATATCATCTATAATATACAGTATACATGTCACTGCACTGATATTATCTATAATATACAGTATACATGTCACTGCACTGATATCACCTATAATATACAGTATACATGTCACTGCACTGATATCACCTATAATATACAGTATACATGTCACTGCACTGATATCACCTATAATATACAGTATACATGTCACTGCACTGATATAACCTATAATATACAGTATACATGTCACTGCACTGATATCACCTATAATATACAGTATACATGTCACTGCACTGATATCATCTATAATATACAGTATACATGTCACTGCACTGATATCACCTATAATATACAGTATACATGTCACTGCACTGATATCATCTATAATATACAGTATACATGTCACTGCACTGATATCACCTATAATATACAGTATACATGTCACTGCACTGATATCATCTATAATATACAGTATACATGTCACTGCACTGATATCACCTATAATATACAGTATACATGTCACTGCACTGATATCACCTATAATATACAGTATACATGTCACTGCACTGATATCACCTATAATATACAGTATACATGTCACTGCACTGATATCTCCTATAATATACAGTATACATGTCACTGCACTGATATAATCTATAATATAAAGTATACATGTCACTGTACTGATATAATCTATAATATACAGTATACATGTCACTGCACTGATATCACCTATAATATACAGTATATATGTCACTGCACTGATATCATCTATAATATACAGTATACATGTCACTGCACTGATATCACCTATAATATACAGTATACATGTCACTGCACTGATATCACCTATAATATACAGTATACATGTCACTGCACTGATATCACCTATAATATACAGTATACATGTCACTGCACTGATATCATCTATAATATACAGTATACATGTCACTGCACTGATATCATCTATAATATACAGTATACATGTCACTGCACTGATATCATCTATAATATAAAGTATACATGTCACTGCACTGATATCACCTATAATATACAGTATACATGTCACTGCACTGATATCATCTATAATATACAGTATACATGTCACTGCACTGATATCACCTATAATATACAGTATACATGTCACTGCACTGATATCATCTATAATATACAGTATACATGTCACTGCACTGATATCACCTATAATATACAGTATACATGTCACTGCACTGATATCATCTATAATATACAGTATACATGTCACTGCACTGATCATCTATAATATAAAGTATACATGTCACTGCACTGATATCACCTATAATATACAGTATACATGTCACTGCACTGATATCATCTATAATATACAGTATACATGTCACTGCACTGATATCACCTATAATATACAGTATACATGTCACTGCACTGATATCTATAATATACAGTATACATGTCACTGCACTGATATCATCTATAATATAAAGTATACATGTCACTGTAATATATGATATAGTTTATAATACAGTGGGGCAAAAAAGTATTTAGTCAGCCCCCAATTGTACAAGTTCTCCCAATTAAAAAGATGAGAGGCTGTAATTTTCATCATAGGTTATAACTTCATCTATGAGAGACATAATGAGAAAAAAAATCCATAAAATCACATTGTCTGATTTTTAAAGAATTTATTTGCAAATGATGGTGGAAAATAAGTATTTGGTCAAACGTTTTCTGTAAGTCTTCACAAGGTTTTCACACACTGTTGCTGGTATTTTGGCCCATTCCTCCATGCAGATCTCCTCTAGAGCAGTGATGTTTTGGGGCTGTCACTGAGCAACACGGACTTTCAACTCCCTCCAAATGTTTTCTATGGGGTTGAGATCTGGAGACTGGCTAGGCCACTCCAGGACCTTGAAATGCTTCTTACGAAGCCACTCCTTCGTTGCCCGGGCGGTGTGCATTGTCATGCTGAAAGACCCAGCCACGTTTCATCTTCAATGTACTTGCTGATGGTAGGAGGTTTTCACTCAAAATCTCACAATACATGGCCCCATTCATTCTTTCCTTTAAACGGATCAGGCGTCCTGATCCCTTAGCAGAAAAACAGCCCCAAAGCATGATGTTTCCACGCCCATGCTTCACAGTAGGTATGGTGTTCTTTGGATGTAACGCAGTATTCTTTCTTCCCCAAACACGACAAGTTGAGTTTTTACCAAAAAGTTCTACTTTGGTTTCATCTGACCATATGACATTCTCCCAATCCTCTTCTGGATAATCCAAATGCTTTGTAAAAAATCTTCTGACATGTACTGACTTAAGTAGGGGGACACGTCTGGCACTGCATGATTTGAGTCCCTGGTGGCGTAGTGTGCTACTGATGGTAGCCTTTGTTAGTGTGGGTTCACACCATGTTTTGTACTTACGGTTCCCGTACACGGCTGGGAGGAGGGGCGGGGATTAATGGCGGCGCCCGCACTCAGCCGTATAGGGGAACCGTATTTAATGCATATCTATGAGCCGACCAGAGTGAACCGCAGCCTCCGGTCAGCTGCGTTTTCGGCCGTATGCGGTTTCCCGACCGTAGGCAAAAAAATACGGTCGGCTGCGGTTCACTCCGTCCGGCTCATAGACACGCATTAAATACGGTTCCCCTATACGGCTAAGTGCGGGCGCCACGATTAAACCCTGCCCCCCCTCCTCCCAGCCGTATAAGGGAACCGTAAGTACAAAACGTGGTGTGAACCCACCCTTACTTTGGTCCCAGCTCTCTGCAGGTCATTCACAAGGTCCTCCCGTGTAGTTCTGGGATTTTTGCTCACCTTTCTTATGATTATTTTGACACCACAGGGTGAGATCTTACGTGGAGCGCCAGATCAAGGGAGATTATCAGTGGTCTTGTATGTCTTCCATTTTCTAATAATTGCTCCCACAGTTGATTTCTTCACACCATGCTGCTTGCCTATTGCAGATTCAGTCTTCCCAGCCTGGTTCAGGTCTACAATTTTGGTTCTGGTGTCCTTCGACAGCTCTTTGGTCTTGGCCATAGTGGAGTTTGGAGTGTGACTGAGGTTATGGACAGGTGTCTTTTACACTGATAACAAGTTCAAACAGGAGCCATTAATTCAGGTAATGAGTGGAGGACAGAGGAGACTCTTAACCCCTTAAGGACGGACCCATTTTTTACCTCAATGACCAGGCTCTTTTTTTTTTAAATTTGCAATGTATCTCTTTAAATCGTAATAACTTTAGAACGCTTTTTCTGAGCAGAGCGATTCTGAGATGGTTTTTTGTGACATATTGTACTTTATATAACTGGTGCATTTTTGTTGACACATGCAGCATCTTTTGTGAAAAACGTCAAAATATTGTGAAAGACTGGAAAATTTCTGGCGTTTTGAAATTTTTTTTTTATATGGTGTACACTGTGCGGTAAAAGTGATGTTATATTTATTCTGTGGGCCAGTACAATTGTGTCAATACTAGGGATCGACCGATTATCGGTATGGCCGATATTATCGGCGGATAATCACGATTTTGGGCATTATCGGTATTGGCAATTACCTTTTTCCTTTTCTGAGCAAAATTCTTTTTCTGCCATTCATTTTCCAACAGCCGTAACTGTTTTATTTTTCGTCCGACGCCATTGAGTAAGGGCTTATTTTTTGTGGGATGAGCTGTACTTTTTATTGGTATCATTTTTGTGCTAAGTGTTATCTTGTGATCTTTTTTATTCCGCTATTTGTACCAAAATTGGCAAATTCTGAGCAGGATAATTTACATTATAGTTTTATAGTACACATCATTACGGACGTGGCAATACCTATTATGTATATGATTTGTGTTTTTGATCTTTTTTGGTGATAATACAGGACTTTTATTGGGAAAGGGGCATTTTTTTTTATTTTTTTTTTACACTTCATACTTTTATTGAACTTTTTATTTTATTTTTTACAGGTTATACTATGAATACATTTGTACTCCAGCACAATATGACCCGATCAGCTGCACACACTACAGCCTCTGGTTGGATCTCACAGGCTTCCGTAGCAGGCAGACAGGAGGTCATCATCTGACCTCCTGCTGCCATAGCAACCAACGGCGACCAGCGATCGTATCGCGGCGCCGCCGTTGGTGAACAGGAAGAGAGCGCTCCCCCTGTCAACACCATAGATGCCGTGATCAGTATTGATCACGGCATCTAGGGGTTAATGCTGCCGGGACCGGCGCGATCGCAGCTTCGGCAGATGCGGCGAGACTCCGGCTATGATTAACAGCCGGGTGCCGTCGCCGATCTCCTGAGCTGCCCGTGGCAGTGCCGGAGATCGCTAGGACGTATGCATACATCCAAATGCGCGAACGTGTCGGATGCTTGGACGTATAAGGGGTTAAAGAGGAAGTTACAGGTCTGTGAGAGCCAGAAATCTTGCTTGTTTGTAGGTGACCAAATACTTATTTTCCACCGTAATTTGCAAATAAATTCTTTAGAAATCAGACAATGTGATTTTATGGATTTTTTTCTCATTCTGTCTCTCATAGATGAGGTTATAACCTATGATGAAAATTACAGCCTCTCTCATCTTTTTAAGTGTGAGAACTTGCACAGGTGGTGGCTGACTAAATACTTTTTGTCCTACTGTATATAGCATATATGTCACTGCACTAATAATAGCTAATAATATACAGTATATGTCACTGCACTAATAATAGCTAATGATATAGAGTATACATGTCACTGCACTGATAATAGATAATAATATACAGTATACATGTCACTTCACTGATAATAGATAATAATATACAGTATATATATGTCACTGCACTGATAATAGATAATATACAGTATATGTCACTGCACTGATAATAATATACAGTATATGTCACTGCACTGATAATAGATAATAATATACAGTATATATGTCACTGCACAAATAATAGATAATAATATACAGTATATGTCACTGCACTGATAATAATATACAGTATATGTCACTGCACTGATAATAGATAATAATATACAGTATATGTCACTGCACTGATAATAGATAATAATATACAGTATATGTCACTGCACTGATAATAGATAATAATATACAGTATATGTCACTGCACTGATAATAGATAATAATATACAGTATATGTCACTGCACTTATAATAGATAATAATATACAGTATATATGTCACTGCACTAATAATAGATAATAATATACAGTATATATGTCACTGCACTGATAATAGATAATAATATACAGTATATGTCACTACACTAATAATATACAGTATATGTCACTGCACTGATAATAGATAATAATATACAGTATATGTCACTGCACTAATAGATAATAATATACAGTATATGTTACTACACTAATAATATACAGTATATGTCACTACGCTAATAATGGATAATAATATACAGTATATGTCACTACACTAACAATGGATAATATACAGTATATGTTACTGCACTGATAATAGATAATAATATACAGTATATGTCACTGCACTAATAATAGATAATAATATACAGTATATGTCACTGCACTAATAATAGGTTATAATATACAGTATATGTCACTGCACTAATAATAGATAATAATATACAGTATATATGTCACTGCACTGATAATAGATAATAATATACAGTATATGTCACTGCACTAATAATAGATAATAATATACAGTATATGTCACTACACTAATAATAGATAATATACAGTATATGTTACTGCACTGATAATAGATAATAATATACAGTATATGTCACTGCACTAATAATAGCTAATAATATACAGTATATGTCACTACACTAATAGGTTATAATATACAGTATATATCACTGCGCTAATAATAGATAATAATATTCAGTATATGTCACTACACTAATAATAGATAATAATATACAGTATATGTCACTGCACTAATAGATAATAATATACAGTATATATGTCACTACACTAATAATAGATAATATACAGTATATGTCACTGCACTGATAATAGATAATATACAGTATATGTCACTGCACTAATAATATATATAATATACAGTATATGTCACTGCACTAATAATAGCTAATAATATACAGTATATGTCACTGCACTAATAGATAATAATATACAGTATATATGTCACTGCACTAATAATAGATAATAATATACAGTATATATGTCACTGAACTAATAGATACCGGTAATATACAGTATATATTTTACAGCACTGATAATAGATAATAATATACAGTAAATAATATACAGCATGCACTAGTTCTTCCGTTCTTTCTCCCGTCTTAAAATAACGTCTGTTATTAATAATGGGCTATGACGGGTTAAAACGGATAATGTAGGCGCATGCGCGCGGCTCACTGAGTAGGACGTAGGTGATGTGAGGTCCGCACCACACGCGTCTTTAAGCCTCACTTAGCGCCGAAATTCGGCTCCAAGACGCTGATCCACTTACCCATCGGTTCCTGAATATGCCCTGATCAGGCAGAAGGGGATCTCTCCGCAATTCTCAGGTCCTCTCTCAATCAATTCCGGACTTATTCCGCTCCGGGGCCCGCTCCAAGATGGCGACGGGGAGAGACACTTCTCCGGCAGGCCTTTCAGATGGGGAGGAGCCTGCAGAGCCCGCCGACTTAACACCAACGGCCATGTTTCGGAGCATTAAGAAGATGTTCCACTCAGCCCTGTCTAAGGCGGTGGATGATTTTACCTCCCAGCTGCAGGATTTGGGCAGGAGAGTTTCAGACAACGAGGCCAAACTGGACGTGCTGGCGGACGCAGCGGAGGACAGGAGGGACATTGATGACCACACAACACAGCTGCGGGACTTTGAGCTCAAATTAGAGGACCTCGAAAATCGCTCACGGAGGGCTAATTTGCGGATACGCGGTCTCCCTGAACCCGATGTGGACCTCTCTAAAACGGTAACATCTTTATTTTTTGAGCTTGCCCCACAGTTGGAGCCGGAAATGCTCCGTTTTGACCGCATTCACCGTGCCCTAGCTAAGCCAAGAGGCCATGACTTACCCAGGGATGTCGTCCTCAAGCTACACTACCCCGAGGTCCGCGATGTCCTGCTGTCCGCGACCCGTAATTTGCCGGTGCTCCCTGGGATGCCTCCCTCGGTGCATATATATTCGGACCTAGCTCCATCCATGTTGGCCCGCCGTAGGGACTTCCGTCCTGTCACCCTCGCTCTACAACGCGAGCAGATAAAATACAAGTGGGGCTTTCCGTTTTCCATTTCGTTCCAGTTGAAAGGCAAGCTATATACTGTGCGTTCCCTGCAAGAGGCACAGGATATTTTGCTGCAAGCCCGTGTACCATTAGTGGAGAATCCCCCCTTGCCTCCAAGAGTGCCTCGGCCGTCGGGAACCTGGACTCGGGCACCGCAGGCTAAGCGGGACCGACCCCCCTCACGGGAGCCACGCCAACCTACTTGAAGTGACCTGTGCACCCCCATTGGCAAGTTGTGGATTGCTTTTTGCCCCCTGTTTTGATTGAGTTTTTCTTTGTTTTTCAATATGGCCTCTAGTCCTGACTGTGGATATTCACTTGCTTTCCATTTTTCTATAATGTTTACTAAGCATATGAGAATTCTCCTGCTCAGCGAGACTTTACCTGTTGGATCCGCACCTATTTTTTGCCAAGCTGCCCGGGACTTGTGTACTTGAGACTTAGTCTCTGTTGCCTTTTACCTACACTCTGATCCTCTACGTTTCTTTTCTTTCCTCCACCTTTTTCCCTCTAGATTTCCCTGTTCTCCTCTTTAGACTGCTCCTGCTTCTCTCTCTTCCTCATCCTGCTTTTCGTCTCTTCCCTTGTCCTTACCTTTCTAGCTCCTCTCTGGGCTGACCTGGTGCCTTTACTTGGGTCACCTATTTAGCTGGCTAGACGCAATGTGGACTGTTGCGCCTCACCTGTCCCGATTGGGGCATAGGAAGTACGATGGTTCAGATGATATCCTGGACCACCTTTCCTGAGTATTGTATTGTTTTGATTTGTTCTATTTGGTTTGTTTTTGTCTTTTCTTTTGTTTCAGGAGGTTTACCAGCTACACCTTTCTTTTGTGATGGAGGCAGTGTAACAGGATCGGTCGTCGCCTATTGTAAAGTATATGTGGGTGATGGTTTGCCTTCTCCTTTTATATTTTGCTTTTTTAATTTTACCCATTATGTGTAGGATAATATCACATAACGTTAGGGGCTTTAACTCCCCTAACAAACGGAAAATGGCTTTCCATACATATGTCCGCCTCAAACCTGACATAGTCTGTATACAAGAATCGCATTTTACTGTGACTTGTTGCCCTAGTTTTATTCATAAATCTTTTGTAAGAATGTACAGGGCGTCCTTTACCACTAAGTGTAGAGGAGTTGCTATTTTCTTGCACAACTCCCTTCCACTTGAGGTGACGGAGGCGAAATGTGATCCTGAAGGTCGTTATCTAATTATTTTAGGCACTCTGTATGGGAAAACTATCTGTCTTGTGAATACTTACGCCTCCACCGACAACCCTATTTTATTCTTTAGATATATGTGTTCCATTCTTGACTCCCTGACTTATGAGACATTGTTGTGGGCAGGTGATTTAAATTTTGTTTATAACGGCAAGTTGGACCGTTCTAATACGGTTCAGTTTCGTAGGTCGGGGACTCAACAATGCCTATTATCCAGTCTGTTTGCTATGCACTCTCTTGTGGACACATGGAGGGAACATAACGGTGCCAGTAGAGGTTATACCTATTATTTCCCTGTCCAACGCCACTACACGAGGATAGACTGGATCTTGGTCAACGCTGCGACGGTGTCTCAGCTGGTCTATGCTCGTCATGTACCCGTGTCATGGTCGGACCATGATCTGGTATTGTCAGTCTTTAATTTTATGTCCACTCCCATATTACCATTTAGGTGGAGACTTAACGAGTCTCTATTGACTATGCCTAGAATTAAAGCCCAATTGGAGAGTGATATTGCTTCCTACTTCTCTTTAAATAGCTCCCCCCAATCGTCTCCACATTGGACGTGGTTGGCCCATAAGGCTTACATCCGCGGACGCCTGATCTCTACGGCCTCGGGTATTAAGCGAGATAGGTCTAGAGTCCAGGCGGCCTTGGAGGCCAGATTGTCTAGATTGGTTTTTGCCCATCAGCAGGATCCTACCCCCTATCTTTATAAGTCTATTGCGGATACTAGGTTGCAATTGGATGCCCTGCTTTCTACTAAGGTTGAGAAAGCTTTGAGGTGGACGGGTGCAACCTATTATAGGTTGGCTAATAAACCTGACAGGTTGCTCGCGGCTATGCTTAAGAAAACTTCCTCATTTAACCGGGTACATAGTGTTCAGTTGAGACCGGGCCTCCGCACATCCCACCCTGATCGTATTTATGAGGCTTTTTCTTCCTTCTATTCTCACCTCTACTCGGCTCTTCCTTCTCCCCCTAATTATTCTGCTTCTTTCAATGCCTTTTTCTCTCAATTGTCTCTCCCATCTTTATCTGCTTTGGACCGGGAGGCCTTGAACGGACCCATCACGGTGGAGGAGGTAGAATGGGCCATTGACCATCTTAAATTGGGCAAGTCTCCCGGCCCGGACGGATTTTCTGCCTCCTACTTTAAAACCTTTTCCTCTTTGCTAATTCCTCATCTTGTTTCCTTTTTCAACTCCCTTTTTTCTGGCGCCAAACCTCCCTCTGAATTTCTTGATGCTTTGATCACTGTCCTGCCTAAACCCTCTAAGGACCACACTCTACCCTCTAACTATCGTCCTATCTCTCTTCTTAATGTTGATTCTAAACTACTTACCTCTATTCTTGCTTCTAGACTTAATTCCTATTTGCCCTCTCTTATCCACCAAGACCAGGTGGGATTTATCCCAGGCCGACAAGCCCCAGATAATATTAGGAAGATCTTAAACCTTATCAACTATTCAGATGTAACTAAAACTCCCATGGTCGCCCTAGCGCTAGATATAGAAAAGGCCTTTGATACGGTCTCGTGGCCCTACCTGTTTCAGGTACTGTCGACATTTGGCATTTCGGGTCCCTTTGTTAGCATGTTGCGTTGCATTTATTCGGCCCCAACGGCCTACTTGAAGCTGCCCTCCACTTCACCCTCATCTATATCTATAGGGAGGGGAACGCGCCAGGGATGCCCCCTCTCACCGGCGCTTTTTGCACTCGTGATGGAGCCCTTGGCGGTTGCTATTAGAGACAATGTTGAGATTAAGGGCCTTGTGGTGGGTTCGCTGGAATATAAAACTAGTCTATTTGCAGATGACCTTTTCCTGACGTTAACGAATCCTTTAGTTACTTTACCTAATTTACTCACTCTCTTGGATAGGTTTGCTGGGCTGTCGGGGTTGAAGGTGAATGTGGCTAAATCGGAGGTTATGTATTGCAATGTCCCACCTTTGACACGTCAATTGATTCCTCCCAAGGCCTGTCCTATCTAGGTGTTACTCTTACTACATCCCTTAAAGCTTTATATGCGGCAAACTATCCTCCACTATTTCGCTCTATTAGAGCGGATCTCACTAAGTGGACGGTACCCCATATCTCGTGGATAGGTCGCATAAATGTATGCAAAATGGTTATTCTTCCACGCATCCTGTATTTGTTCCGCTCCCTTCCCATCCCGGTAGTGAAAAAAGACATATGCTCTCTTCAACACACTATTTCCCATTACATCTGGAATGGGAGACGACCCCGCATTAATAAGACTGTTATGCATTATCATAAAAGGGTGGGTGGCCTATCGGTTCCCAACCTGCTGAAATATTACTATGCTGCTCGCCTAGCCCAATTGGCCCTCACACACGCCACGCAAAATGCCCCTAGATGGGTGGGGTTAGAGGCATCCCTTATCTCTCCCTACTCTTTTTCCACCTTGATGTGGTCCTCTTGTCCTGTGTCTCAGCTCTTCTCTCCTCTTTGGCGCAAATCACTCTGTTTTCCTTGTCTCTTTGGCGTCTGGTTCGCTTCAAATTCCGTCTGCAGTCCCCTATACCTCCCCTCCTCCCCTTTCTTTCTAATCCCTCTTTTCAACCTGGCATTTCCACCGCTCTATATTCTTGGTGGCGCTCTGCTAAACTAACTAAATTATCTGACCTGCTGGTGGGTAAAGAATTGATCACCATAACACAACTCTGCTCTATACATACACTCCCGCCTGGGGAATATTTCCGGGCCCTTCAAATCCTATCATATTACTCCTCGTTGGGACCTAAGGGCTTTCAGGTACATACTACATTCTATGAAGCAGCCTTGCTTTATGGTCCTACATTGCCAGGCATGCTTTCTCGCATTTATGCTCATCTAAATGCTCCCCCTACTGATACTAAACTGCGCTTCATGGTAGCCTGGGAACGTGACTTCCGTGTGACCCTATCTTTGCCCCAATGGCATGCTTGTTGCACGGCTATTAGTAAGGGTAGTTGGCAGGTCTCCTTGATGGAGACATCTATTAAAATCCTACATAGAGTCTATATGGTCCCTTCTAGATTGCACACACTATACCCATCGGTGTCTCCTCTTTGCTTCAGGGGATGTCAGACTACTGGTTCTATGCATCATATTTGGTGGAGCTGCCCTACGGTAGCGCAATTGTGGAGTAGGGTTCATGCGGTCCTGGTAGATTTATTTGGTGACCGCATGCCCAGTTCCCCATCTTTTTGTCTTTTAAGCAACAGACCCAGTAGGATGCCATTCCGCACCTTTCGAATGGCTCAATTCATTCTTATGGCTACCAGGATTCATATAGCGGCCCAATGGAAATCCCCGTTATTGTCATTTCAGAAGGTTATCGATAGAGTTAACTTTATTATGCTTTGTGAAAAATTGTCTGCCATTCGTGAGAACAGGGTGGAATATTTTGATAAATTATGGGAAGAATGGCAGGCCTCCTCTTATTGCCCACCTATGCAGAATTGCCTTTCTCTATATTGAACTGGGGGGCGGGGAATTTTCCTAGGTATTATATGTGCTTGAGGCAACTGTTTGGGACGACCGATCCTGACATTACCCTGTATTTGTAATGTTTTCCATGCATATGTGCTATGTTCTTTGTTTCTGTGCGAACCAACGAGATGATGTAACCTCCATGTTCTCTGTTTTATCTGTTATTATGTGATTTTATGCCTGAAAAGGCATTTTACTATTTATCTTTTGCCTTTTGTACTGCTATCATTATTCTTTTCAATAAAAGATTCTTGGTTTGACTGTTAAAACGGATAATGTAAAAATCCCATAGACTATAATGGGATTTTTGTAATGGCCGTTTAATGCCCGTTTTTAATGGTTTTGTTAACGGACCATTATAATGGATCTTTAAAACAAAAGAATTTATAGTGGGAAAGGAGCCTTAGAAAAAATCTGGGAGATCGTTATGGGGGGTTATTCAGTTTAAAAAATATATTTTATATAAATCAATCAAGATCAATATTTGTCATATATGCTTTTCTTGAAAATGAGACACCACTGCCACATAACCGTGACCCGATGTGCTTCCTTAGATTAGTGAAGTTTCATATTCTCATAATGTTCCACTTTTTCAGCTCTTAACCCCTTAAGGACCCAGCCAATTTTCAGTGTAGGACCCGGCCATTTTTTTGCACATATGACCACTGTCAATTTAACCCCTTAAGGACTCAGCGTTTTTCTGTTTTTGCATTTTCATTTTTTCCTCATCACCTTCTAAAAATCATAACCCTTTCAATTTTGCACGTCAAATTCCATATTATGTATTATTTTTTTGCGCCACCAATTCTACTTTGCAGTGACATCAGTCATTTTACCCAAAAATCCACGGCGAAACGGAAAAGAAATTTGTCGTGTGACAAAATTGAAGAAAAAATAAAAATGTAATTTTGTAACTTTTGGGGGCTTCCGTTTCTACACAGTACATTTTTCGGTAAAAATGACACCTTCTCTTTATTCTGTAGGTCCATACGGTTAAAATGATACCCTACTTATATAGGTTTGATTTTGTCGTACTTCTGGAAAACAATCATAACTACGGCACATGCAGGAAAATGTATATGTTTAAAATTGTCATCTTCTGACCCCTATAACTTTTTTATTTTTCCGCGACGGGCTAGTGTGAGGGCTAATTTTTTGCGCCATGTTCTGAAGTTTTTATCAGTACCATTTTTGCATTGATCTGACTTTTTGATCGCTTTTTATTCATTTTTTTTAATGATATAAAAAGTGACCAAAAATACACTATTCTGAACTTTTTTTGTGTGCGTACGCCATTGACCGTGCGGTTTAATTAACAATATATTTTTATAATTCTGACATTTCCGCACGCAGCGATACGACATGTTTATTTTTATTTACACAGTTTTATTTTTTTTATGGGAAAAGGGGGGTGATTTAAACTTTTATTAGGGAAGGGGTTAAATGACCTTTATTAACTTTTTCACTTTTTTTTTTGCAGTGTTATAGCTCCCATAGGGGGCTATAACACTGCACACACTGATCTTTTACCCTGATCCCTGCAAAGCCATAGATTTGCATGGATCAGCGTAATAGGGGGTTGATTGCTCAAGCCTGTAGTTGAGGCTTGGAGCAATCAAACGCCGATCGGACGAGATGGAGACAGGTAAGGGGACCTCCGCTCGCGCCTAGCTGATCGGGACATCACGATTTTATCGCAATAGTCCCTATCAGCCCGACTGAGCTGCCGGGAAGCTTTTACTTTCATTATCGATGTTGACATTTTCAAAGTTGATCGCCGCGTCTGAAGGGTTAATAGCGCGCGGCACAACAATCTGTGCCGTGCGCTGTTAGCCCATCAATAGCAGCCGGGACCGACCCGGTGTGATGCAGGGTCACGGCGCAACCCCATTTTAAATGCCCCATTTTTTCTTAGTGAAAAATTCCAAAATTTTATGAAAAAATTGAAAATTTAGCATTTTTTTTACTTTGAAGCTTGTAAGGAAAATTAATATTCCAAATAAATTATCTATTGATTCACAAATACAATATGTCTAATTTATATTTGCATTATAAAGTTAACATATTTTTATTTTTGGAAGACATCAGAGGGCTTTAAAGTATAGCATCAATTTTCAAATTTTTCACAAAATTTTATAAATTGAAATTTTTCAGGGACCAGTTCAGTTTTGAAGTGTATTTGAAGGGCCTTCATATTAGAAATACCCCATAAATTACCCCATTATAAAAACTGCACCCCTCAAAGTATTCAAAGTGACATTCCAAAGGTTTGTTAAAGGGGTTATCCAGGAAAAAAAAATTTTTTATATATCAACTGGAAAGTTAAACAGATTTGTAAATTACTTCTATTAAAAAATCTTAATCCTTTCAGTACTTATGAATTTCTGAAGTTGAGGTTGTTCTTTTCTGTGCTCTCTGATGACACCTGTCTCGGGAACCGCCCAGTTTAGAAGCAAATCCCCATAGCAAACCTGTTCTAAACTGGGCGGTTCCCGAGACACGTGTCATCAGAGAGCACTTAGACAGAAAAGAACAACCTTAATCCTTTCAGTACTTATGAGCTTCTGAAGTTAAGATTTTTTTAATAGAAGTAATTTACAAATCTGTTTAACTTTCTGGAGCCAGTTGATATATAAAAAAATGTTTTTCCTGGATAACCCCTTTAACCCTTTAGGTGTTTCACAGTAATAGCAGCAAATTGAAGGAGAAAATTCAAGGGGTAAAAGGAGAGAAATCTTCCTAAAATGTGTAACACAATTTCTCTCGAGTAAGGAAATACCTCATATGTGTATGTCAAGTGTTCGGTGGGTGCACTAGAGGGCTCAGAAGGGAAGGAGCGACAGTGGGATTTTGGAGAGTACGTTTTTCTGAAATGGTTTTTGGGGGGCATATCGCATTTAAGAAGACCCTATGGTGCTAGAACAGCAAAAAAAAACAAAAAAAAACACATGGCATACTATTTTGGAAACTACACCCCTCAAGGAACGTAACAAGGGGTACAGTGAGCCTTAACACCCCACAGGTGTTTGACGACTTTTTGTTAAATTTGGATGTGTAAATGATTTTTATTTATTTTTTGTTCACTAAAATGCTAGTTTCCCCCCCAAATTTTTTATTTTTACAAGGGGTAATAGGAGAAAATGCCCCCAAAATTTGTAACCCCATCTCTTCTGAATATGGAAATACCCCATGTGTGGATGTCAAGTGCTCTGCTGGCGCACTACAATGTTCAGAAGAGGAGCGCCATTGAGCTTTTGGAAAGAAAATTTGTTTGGAATGGAAGTCAGGGGCCATGTGAGTTTACAAAGTCCCCATGCTGCCAGAACAGTGGACCCCCCCCCCACATGTGACCCCATTTTGGAAAGTACAACCCTCACAGAATTTAATAAGGGGTGCAATGAGTATTTACATCCCACCGGCGTTTGACAGATCTTTGGAACAGTGGGCTGTGCAAATGAAAAATTATATTTTTCATTTTCATGGACCACTGTTCCAAAAATCTGTCAGACACCTGTGGGGTGTAAATGTTCACTGTCCCCCTTATTACATTACATCAGGGGTGTAGTTTTTCCAAAATGGGGTCACATGTGGGGAGGGGTCCATTGTTCTGGCACTATGGGGGCTTTGTAAACACACGTGGCTTTCAATTCCGGACAAATTTTCTCTTCAAAAGCCCAATGGCGCTCCTTCTCTCCTGAGCATTGCAGTTCGCCCGCAGAGCACTTTACATCCACATATGGGGTATGGTCTTACTCAGAAGAAATGGGGGGTACAAATTTTGTGGGGCTTTTTTCCTATTTTCCCTTGAGAAAATGAAAAATTTAGGGTAACACCAGCATTTTAGTGAAAAATATTTTTTTTATTTAATTTTTCCATCCACCTTTGAAGAATTTTCATTAAACACCTGTGGGGTGTTAACGCTCACTATACCCCTTGTTATGTTCAGTGAGGGGTGTAGTTTCCAAAATGGGGTAACATGTTGGTATTTCTTTTTTTGCGTTTATGTCAGAACCGCTGTAAAATCAGCCACCCCTGTGCAAATCACCAATTTAGGCCTCAAATGTACATAGTGCACTCTCACTCCTGAGCCTTGTTATGTGCCCGCAGAGCATTTTACACCAACATATGGGGTATTTCCGTACTCAGGAGAAATTGCGTTACAAATTTTGGGGGTCTTTTTTTCCTTTTACCTCTTGTGAAAATAAAATGTATGGGGCAACACCAGCATGTTAGTGTAAATGTTTTTTTTTACACTAACAGGCTGGTGTAGCCCCCAACTTTTCCTTTTCATAAGGGGTAAAAGGAGAAAAAGCCCACCAAAATTTGTAGTGCAATTTCTCCCGAGTACGGAAATACCCCATATGTGGCCCTAAACTGTTTCCTTGAAA
This sequence comes from Hyla sarda, assembly GCF_029499605.1. Classification (NCBI taxonomy): domain Eukaryota; kingdom Metazoa; phylum Chordata; class Amphibia; order Anura; family Hylidae; genus Hyla; species Hyla sarda. Next base: position 173,930,711 of record NC_079197.1, read on the forward strand.
TACAACAGGGCTCTGAAGTGAGAGAGCGCCATGCGCATTTGAGGACTAAATTAGGGATTGCATAGGGGTGGACATAGGGGTATTCTACACCAGTGATTCCCAAACAGAGTGCCTCCAGCTGTTGCTAAACTCCCAGCATGCCTGGACAGTCAGTGGCTGTCCGGAAATGCTGGGAGTTGTTGGTTTGCAACAGCTGGAGGCTCCGTTCTGGAAACACTGCCATACAATACGTTTTCAATTTTTATTGGGGGGGGGGGGGGGCAGTGTAAGGGGGTGTATATGTAGTGTTTTACCCTTTATTTTGTGGTAGTATAGTGTTTTTAGGGTAGATTCGCACTGGCGGAGGTTTACAGTGAGCTTCCCGCTAGGAGTTTGCGGTGTGGCGAAAAATCTGTAAACCTGCCCGTGTGAATGTACCCTGTACATTCACATGGGGGGGGCAAACCTCCAGCTGTTTCAAAACTACAACTCCCAGCATGTACTGACATACCGTGCATGCTGGGAGTTGTACTTTTGCAACAGCTGGAGGCACACTGGTTGGAAAACCTTCAGTTAAGTTCTGTTACCTAACTCAGTATTTTCCAACCAGTGTGCCTCCAGCTGCTGCAAAACTGCAACTCCCAGCATGTAATGATCGCCAAAGGGCATGCTGGGAGATGTAGTTATGCAAAAGCTGGAGGTTACGCAACTACAACTCTCAGCATGCCGAGACAGCTGTTTGGGCATGCTGGGATTTGCAGTTTTGCAACATCTGGAGGGCTACAGTTTAGAGACCACTGCACAGTTATCTCCAAACTCTGGCCCTCCAAATGTTGCAAAACTACAAATCCCAGCATTCCCAGACAGCAAACTGTAGCCCTTCAGCTGTTGCAAAACTGCAAATCCCAGCATGCCCAAACAGCTGTCTGGGCATGCTGGGAGTTGTAGTTTTGCAACATCTGGAGGGCTACAGTTTAGAGACCACTGTATAGTTGTCTCAAACTGTAGCCCTCCAGATGTTGCTAGGCAACTCACTGTCTTCCGTAGGATCCAGGGAGCCAGCCGCACGCCATTGCCACCCGCCGATCAACGCAGCCGATCGCCACCCGCAGCCCCCGCCGATGGGTAAGTGGACCTTCGGTGCCAGTCCCTGTCAGTTTCCCCGTTCTGCCCCGCCTATTGTGGGTGGGCAGAACGGGGAAACCGAAAGTTAACCCCCTGCCCCCGATTTGCTATTGGTCGTTGCTTCTATACGTCCAATAGCAGGGATAGGAGGGGTGGCACCCCTGCCACCTCACTCCTATCCCTTCAGAGGGATCGTGGGTGTCTTGGACAACCCCGATCCCCCTTATTTTTCGGGTCACCATAGACCCGTATGACCCGGAATAGCCGCAAATCGCAGGTGTGAATTCACTTGCGATTTGCAGCGACGCAGACATGGGTGGGGGGGGGGGGGCGGGGCACTGATGACCCCCCTAGGCATTTGAGCGGGGTGCCTGCTGATCGATATCAGCAGTCACCCCAGTCCGGTCCCCGGCACGCGGCAGGGACCGAAATTCCCACGGGCGTACAGGTACGCCCTGGGTCCTTAACTACCAGGAAGCCAGGGCATACCCATATGCCCTGGATCCTTAAGGGGTTAAAGGGTAACTCTCATTAAAATACATTTTTGCTATTGCACTCTTTATGGTAAATAAAAAATATTTCTAATATACTTTGTTTAAAAAAAAAAATCTTATACACATACTTAGGACCGAAGCCCAAAAACAAGAAGTGCAGCCTGGAGTGCTGGGGGGAGGGGTCCATCCTCATCCAATCATAGCTCCTCTCACACTTAACTGCCATATGCTGTTGGTTGGACCCCCCCCCCCCCTCAGCCCTCCAGGCTGCACTTCCTGTGTTTGGGCTTCGGTCCTAAGTCTGTGTATAAGATGGGGGGAAATGTGCTCTTGAGCTTTTTTAAGCACAAATAAAACATAGAAAATTAAAAAAAAATTTTAACCAAAGTATATTCGAAATCTTTTTTGTTTACCATAAGAAGTGCAAAAAAATTCCTGGAATACCCCTTTAAATATGGTGGACATGTGACTATTTTATATAGCTGCTGTGCGGTGCCATAGGCTTAGACTCTTAGACTGATGTTGTTGAGGTCTCTGCTCCTTATGAAAGGCGGTTCTTAGGGATTTTTTGCATTGCTTCCTACTCATTTTAAACCAACATATGTCACAATTATCTCATCGCTACCTTTTTACCTGATATCTTTCTCCTACCTGTAATGCTCACCCACTGCAGTTGTTGCTGCTGCCCTCCTTCTTCCCATGCTTCCAGCCTCTTCATATGGTGTCCTGCTCAACTCTCTGCCTGCTGGTGTTACTTCTAGCACTGGAATCATTACATGCCTGCTATTCCTCCTCAGTCAATGCCCTGTCATCCTAGGCTACTTAGGAGCCCATCTACCATCATTCTTTGTCTGAGCAATAAGGTTCCCATGATAGGCAAAGGTGTTTTACAGTTCTGTCTACTCAGTCTCATACCCAGCTTGCCACCTGACCACATCTGTCTGCCACTGCACCTGCCCTAACCTTCAAGTCATTTACCCTATTGAGTGAACTAAGCCTGTCTGACCTTGATCTGACTACTGCTCTTTATATCTTACGCTTTAATACTGGGCTTTAGAATTTTCTACAGTCATCTGTTGCTATTGGAGACATCACTGAGGGCAGCAACTTTGGAACTTCCCTGCAGCTAGATCCCTGTATTTAGACACCAAACAAGTTAAACTCTTGTCTGCTTTATGCTTTTCCTTCTTTTTGGTTTAGTTATCCATTTTTGCTTTGAACATTTAATTTTTAAGATTATTTTAGTAAAGACCCTGTATTTGTGTAAAAAGGTAAAATCTTGGGTGTCCTTCAAACTAAATAGTTGCAACCCAGAGGATGCAAATGTGTTTTGGTAGTTCCATGTTGTGTCAGTTTGCTCAGGCCATGGGTCTCATCGAAATACCTTCAACTGAAGTCTACCACTTCCTTACTATGATGGCATTCCAAAGTCCTGCAGAGGTTTTCTAAGCCAGGGTGCCATCCACTTAGACGTTTTTGCACATCTGTTCCAGTCTTCCTTGTGAAAGCACTGGCCTAGACCATGCCAAGGTGGAAGAGGCGCAATGTTTATGTGATCATTCTGGCATCCTTCGGAGGACCTAGTTGGGTTTTATCTGCAGCTTTCTGTCTGCTTCTTTTACACAGTAACTCCACTCTGGGCCAAAATGCTATCCAGTTCTGCGCCCAAGATTTTGAGCTGAATTTGCCAATTAAGAATTAATGGCTTTCTTTTAGTATTGATGGGCAAAGTGCATTATGGAAACATTGCCCAGTGTCTAGGAAATTGGCTTATACACTAAAATGGAGAAATGCCTATTGAGAAAACTTATCTTCCCTTCATGGGATATATAATCTCTGGTCAGGATCTGAAAATGGACCCACAAGAACTGTATCCTTAACTGGCCACATCCTCATGGCCTCTGGCCATCTAACACTTCTTATAGTTTGTGTAATAATGTAAACTATGTAGTACCCTTGTTTCTTGTGGCACTCATTACTGATTTAGCTAAGAACATCAACTATAACAACTTAATTCCTGAGACCGATTTCCAAAGTTAAATTGGTCCTTCTCTTCAGCCTTAATACTCCATCCACTAAGCCCTACAGAAACTTTCTTCCTGGAAGTAGATGCCTCTTCTGCAGAGGTTTGTGGTCATACCCTCTAAAAGAGACCAAATGAAATCCTTGTCTTGCAGTGCTAATCACTTGAATCCCTGTCAAGCTTGTTGGTTTATCGTCTTATTGACTTCTATCCTTATTTTAGCCAAGTGGATAAGTTGTCCCACTGTTTACACTGTACTGATTTGGATATCAAACCTGTTTTTTTAATTGGTCTCAGTTGCATTCTGCCTGAAGCTACAGTCAAAATCTGTGACATCCCTTCTAGTCAGATCTATGTTCCTCATAAACAAAGCAAATGCTCTGTTGGGGCCATTCCTCCATGTTTGCTGCTCATCTGGGTGTGCGCTAAACTTTGGATCTCTCATCATTACGACTGACATGGAATTGACTGACATGGAAAAGGACTTGGAAATCTTAGTTAACAGTAAATTTAGCTGTAGTGACCAGTGTTGGGCAGCTGATGCCAAGGCAAATAAAATCATGGGGTGCATCAATAGGGGCATAGATGCCCACAACAAGGAAATAATTCTACTGCTGTACAAATCACTAGTCAGACCACACATAGAATACTGTGTACAGTACTAGTCAGACCACACATGGAATACTGTGTACAGTACTGGTCAGACCACACATGGAATACTGTGTACAGTACTGGTCAGACCACACATGGAATACTGTGTACAGTACTGGTCAGACCACACATGGAATACTGTGTACAGTACTGGGCACCAGTGTACAAGAAAGATACAGTGGAGCTGGAGAGGTTTCAAAGACGGGCAACCAGAGTAATACGGGGAATGGGAGGACTACAGTAACCAGAAAGATTATCAGAATTTGGGTTATTTAGTTTAGAAAAAAGAAGGCTTAGGGGAGACCCAATAACTATGTATAAATATATCAGGGGACTGAACAGAGATCTCTCCCATGATCTGTTTATACCCAGGACTGTATCTATAACAAGGGGGCATCCTCTACATTTACAGGAAAGAAGGTTTCTACACCAGCACAGATGGGGGTTCTTTACTGTAAGAGAAGTGAGACTGTGGAATTCTCTGCCAGAGGTGGTGGTCATGGTGAATTGTCAAAGAGTTTAAAAGGTGTCTGGATGCATTTTTGGAAAGTAATAACATTGCTGGTTATGGATTCTAAATTTATAGGGACAGAAGGTTAATCCAGGGATTTATTCTGATGCCATATTTGGAGTCGGCAAGGAATTTTTACCTCTAGTATGATTTTTTTTTTTTTTTTGCCTTCCTCTGTATCAACTCAGTAGGGACTTATTAGGGTTATAGGTTGAACTTGATGGACTCTGGCCTTTTTTTGTTTACCTTATGAACTTTTTTACCATTATTGGTGGTCTACTTTGGCCTATGATTAAGGATTCTGTGGTGACTTGCTGTAAAACGTATGCACTAAACAAAGGTTTTCATCAAAAGACTGCAACTCTGTTGCTCACTTTACAAACTTCTTCAGACTGTCCTGTTTTCTGGGTGGTAGTAGAACAATGCTCCAAAGTGGCAAATTTGATTTCTTACTTCAGCAGTCTGTTTGGCCTCCTTCCTTGTCAAGTACATCTCTTGACTGCACGCATTACCTTTACGTAGTTTCTATGCAGATGAGTTCAGCTTACATCCAGATTCTGGCGTGTGTCCTCTTGAGACTTTACTCCCATGGGTGGAGTTCTCCTACAATAATCACATGGCAGATTACAGAGTAAGGCATCTTAATTTTTATCGTGTATGGGCAAAAACCCATGGGTGCCGCTTCCCAAGGAATTTCCTGCTGCCAATCCCACAGTCAGATTTATTTTAATAAACCTTTTTGCAGAGCCATTTCGCTTAGGTAATATATAATAAGTATAATAAATCATATACAAATAAATCCACAAGCTTTGCTCTGATGCTGAGTTTATGGATAGATCTGAAAGTCAAAATTCCCAGTGGTACATTATTTTACATGATGGACAGAAAAGGTTTTGGTCTTGAGTTGAAGTGCTGGAAACTTCTGAAGAACATTAATGCTCCAAAGTGAAATTTTCTCTGTGGGCATACGGCCTCATGTTGGATGCAAATACAGTAGCTTGTGGCTTCCAGAAGGTACTGGATAAAAGTGAACCCAGCCTAATGTGATGTACTGTCATGTTCACCTGCCACAGATGCTGCAGCTCTCTTCCAGCTTGACATGCTTCTTGCAGCTTTAAGTACAGCATCCTACCTCCTGCCACGTCTGTTACTGGCTCACACACGACTACCTGGCATCTTAAAGGGCCAATGCACCACAGTTTTGTTTATTTTCAGCCAATGTTCTGTCACCCTAGACTACTTAGGGATTTATTTCTCATCACTCTTTGGGCAATAAGGCTTCTTTGGACATGTTCTGTCTATCCAATTTTGTTTTTTATTTTTAAACATTTTATTACAAGATCCGGGGCTGAAATTTTTTTTTTTAACTAGACAGTTTTGCAATCTTTTACGCATCTTTTTACTAGCACCCACATTCGCTTTGGCTGTACCCCTCAATTTTTCTTTACAGTTTTTGGGAAGTCTTTTTTTCTTCTTAGAGTCCATGTCTAGCCAGTCTGTGTTTGGGTTCATTTTTCTTTGCATAGTCTAGAGAATCTTAGATCGCGCCAACCATAAATTTTGCCACCACCAAAGGGAGTCTTTAAACATCTGTAGTAGTCATGTACCTTTCTGCTAGCTTCTCCCAGATTTCTGACTTGGGGACAGTAGCTTTTCCAGGATGAAGGACATCTATGATCATTTGTTTCCTCTAAAGCTGTCGGTCATGAACGTCTGGGTTCTAATTGTGACCCTGCCATTCATCTTGGTGCAATCAGTCTACCCAATTTCTGACCCAGTTTTCTACCTGACCACATCTGTCTGATCTTGAGAGTGGACCCCACCTGCCCTTACCTCAACCTACATGACTACTAAAGCATCTTCTGCTCTGTAACCATGCTTTGGAATCTTCTACCTTTAGAGATTACTTGAATGGTACGAACATGGTCCAGATCCTTGTACTCACTATCTCTCTTAGGTTGTATTCACATCACGATTACTGCTGACGGATCCAGCTGGGGGACAGGGAAACTGGGCGGTTTTAGGTCCGGTTACACAACCGGACACGGGCCAAAATTGAGCCAACCGGAGTCACTGTTTGATTCCGGTCGGGTCATTAAAGTGAATGGGTTTCAGCGCCGGTCCGGCTGGGATATGGGAGCGCCCGGTTTTCCCGTCCCCCAGCCGGATCCAGCAGCTGTAGGCTGCAATTGTGATGTGAATGCAGCCTTACATCCATCTGTAACTATCTCTCTCGCACAATGGGGGAGATTTATCAAAACCTTTCCAGAGGTAAAGTTGCCCATAGCAACCAATCAGATTGCTTCTTTCATTTTAAACAAGGCCTCTGCAAAATGAAAGAAGCACTCTGATTGGTTGCTATGGGCAACTTTCCCTTTGCACAGGTTTTGATAAATCTCCCCCAGTGTATCTCATATATGTATCTGTCCTTCTTTCTTATGTATCCCTGTCACCTTCCACTCTGGGACCCTAGTTCAGCCATGGTATTGTTGGGTTGTCAGGGTTTATTTCCCTCTTGTTCTGTGTGATTGTGTTGTCAGTCTCGCTCCCACGTGTTCCCAGTCCTCAGGTAAACACTCCTCCTGCTGCCATGGTAACAACGTCGAAACCAGAGGACGTCACTACGTTCCGCTTGTCTTTATTTATGTCTCCTGGCAACAGAGGCTGGGGCAGACTAAGGAGGTGGGGCTGATCAGTTAAAGGTGTGGCCTTCAGTTAAAGGAACAGTGTCTTCATTTCCAGCAAAACTTCAGTGATCTGTTATACGTGGAGCTAGCCCATGCTCCTGCACCATAATGTACTATGTCATAGGATATAATACAATAGTTGTGATTTAATCACTCCAGACTACCTATTATAAGTGTTGTGGTATGAAATGAAGCACAAATGATTATCTACTTGAAATGGGCTGCAATGTACTGCAAGTCAGTTATTATGGGGTATTTTGGACTGCAGGCTACTACTGTAGGCTCCACTGTGCTGGAGGACACTGCTATGGGTTACAATGTGCTGGAGGGCACTGCTATGGGTTACAATATGCTGGAGGACACTGCTATGGGTTACAATGTGCTGGAGGGCACTGCTATGGGTTACACTATGCTGGAGGGCACTGCTATGGGTTACACTGCTGGATCGCACTGCTATGGGTTACACTATGCTGGAGGGCACTGCTATGGGTTACACTGTGCTGGAGGGCACTGCTATGGGTTACACTGTGCTGGAGGGCACTGCTATGGGTTACACTGTGCTGGAGGGCACTGCTATGGGTTACACTGTGCTGGAGGGCACTGCTATGGGTTACACTGTGCTGGAGGGCACTGCTATGGGTTACAATGTGCTGGAGGGCACTGCTATGGGTTACACTGTGCTGGAGGGCACTGCTATGGGTTACAATGTGCTGGAGGGCACTGCTATGGGTTACACTGTGCTGGAGGGCACTGCTATGGGTTACACTGTGCTGGAGGGCACTGCTATGGGTTACACTGTGGTGCAGGACAATTCTTATTGAGCCCCACTACAGGTCAGTTACACCAGTCAGTACTGCCCGTCCATCGTGCATTTCAGATCAGTTTCTAGGGTTTACACAAGTTTACCCTACTGATCCGACCTTCCTGCTGTTGCACAGCAGAGCTGTTGCTATGGATGACACTGTGCGGCGGGCCACAACTATGGTCCTCTGTCACACAGATTGGTTGCTATGGGTTACACCTGGCCTCCGCTATGATCTTCTGTCACACAGATTATTTGCTATGGGTTACACCTGGCCTCCACTATGATCTTCTGTCACACAGATTGGTTGCTATGGGTTACACCTGGCCTCCGCTATGATCTTCTGTCACACAGATTATTTGCTATGGGTTACACCTGGCCTCCGCTATGATCTTCTGTCACACAGATTGGTTGCTATGGGTTACACCTGGCCTCCGCTATGATCTTCTGTCACACAGATTGGTTGCTATGGGTTACACCTGGCCTCCGCTATGATCTTCTGTCACACAGATTATTTGCTATGGGTTACACCTGGTCTCCGCTATGATCTTCTGTCACACAGATTGTTAGCTATGGGTTACACCTGGCCTCCGCTATGATCTTCTGTCACACAGATTGGTTGCTATGGGTTACACCTTGCCTCCGCTATGATCTTCTGTCACACAGATTGGTTGCTATGGGTTACACCTGGCCTCCGCTATGATCTTCTGTCACACAGATTGGTTGCTATGGGTTACACCTGGCCTCTGCTATGATCTTTTGTCACACAGCAGGGTAGTTGCTATGAGCTACACCTGGCCTTTGCACCTCAGACTCCAGATTGGTTGCTATGGGTTACTCCTACCTGTCACACAGCAGCCTAGTTGCTAAGGGTTACACCTGACTGTCTATGAATGCCCATTCCTATGGGTTACACCTGCCTATCGCTTTGATCTCCTATGGATTACACCTGCATATCGCCATGATCTCCCATTGCTATGGGTGACACCTATCTTTCTCACTTTACTCCTGTTACTATGGGTTACACCTGCCATTGCCATGCTCTCCGGTTGCTATGGGTAACAACTGCTCATTGCCATACTCTTCCATTATTATGGGTTACACATGCCTGATACCATGCTCTCCCGTAGCAATGGGTTACACCTGTCGCTCTGATCATCTATTATTATGGGTTACAGCCCCCCTTCTGTACGCTCCCCTGTTGCTATGGGTTACACCTGTCGCTCTGATGATCTGTTATTATGGGTTACAGCCCCCCTTCTGTACGCTCCCCTGTTGCTATGGGTTACACATGTCGCTCTGATCATCTATTATTATGGGTTACAGCCCCCCCTTCTGTATGCTCCCCTGTTGCTATGGGTTACACCTGTCTGTCGCTCTGATCTCCTGTTACTATCGGTTACACCCCCTACTCTATACTCTCCCGTGGCTATGGGTTACACCCACCTGTTTCTCTAATCCCCCATTACCATTGGTTACCCCTGCTCTTCACCACACACTCAGTAGCTATGGGTTACACCCGCCTAGTGCTCTGACTATCTGTTGCTATGCGTTACTCCTGGCTCCGCCATGCTCTCTCACTCCGGCCGTCGCTCTGACCTCCCGTTGCTATGAGTTACACCCGACTGTCACCATGCTCTCATGTTGGTATATGTTACACCTGTCTGTCACTCGAATCTCCCATTGCTATGGGTTACACCTGCCTGTTGCTATAGGTTACTCCCGCTTCGTCATGCTCTCCTGTTGTTATGGGTCACTCCCGCCCATCGCTGTGGGTTACTCCCGCCATGCTCTCCCGTTGCTATGGGTTACTCCCGCCCGTCGCTGTGGGTTATTCCCGCCATTCGCCATGTTCTCCCGTTGCTGTGGGTTACTCCCGCCATGTTCTCCCGTTGCTGTGGGTTACTCCCGCCATTCGCCATGCTCTCCCGTTGCTATGGGTTACCCCTGACGGCTCCGTCCCTCCTTGGTCTGGCGTCATCCACAGATGTGGCTATTTATAGTCGGGACTATTATTAGCCGGGCTGTGTGTAGCCGTCCCCACTCGCCGCGGTCGCCCCCTCCGCTCTCCCCCTCTCTCCGTCACCTCCTCTGACGCGCTCTCTCCCTCTCTCTCTCTGACTCACAGTCTGACCCTGTTGCGCTGCAGAGCGTTTCTCCATTAACCTCCATTACAGTTGCAGAGCATTCCTCCTCAAGCCGCGCTCTACAGACTCATAGCAGCAGACGTCATCACGCTAACCCCGCCCTCCTCCCCGTCTGCGGACCAAGATGCATTGCGGAGATTTGCATGCGCCGTTCTTCACTCCCGTCTCTCTGTAAGTTGCGGTGACGTTTAGTCACCGGGTATGGTTCTAGTCACGTGGTGTCCGTTAATAAGTACTACCGTTTCCGGGGAGATGACTTCCCTCAGTGATCTCTCCCCAAGTCAAGCTCCTACGCCGCGCAGAACCTTATATAGCAGGGCGGCCGGCTCGTGGTTTGCCCGGATGATCCTCAGTGGTCTGGGGTGCAGGCTTCAAACCTGTAGCTGTCTAGGGACAGAGTGGTTCAATTCCACCCTCCGGGCGATAACTATAACTTATTTTACCTCCTTTGTGTTAGGGTAACTGACAGCTGTGACGTCATTAAGGAATGTAACCCATATGACATCATAGAGGAATGTCATCTATATGACAGCTGTGACATCATAGAGGAATGTAATCTATATGACAGCTGTGACATCATAGAGGAATGTAATCTATATGACAGCTGTGACATCATAGAGGAATGTAATCCATATGACAGCTGTGACATCATAGAGGAATGTAATCCATATGACAGCTGTGACATCATAGAGGAATGTAATCCATATAACAGCTGTGACATCATAGAGGAATGTAATCTATATGACAGCTGTGACATCATAGAGGAATGTAATCCATATGACAGCTGTGACATCATAGAGGAATGTAATCTATATGACAGCTGTGACATCATAGAGGAATGTAATCTATATGCCAGCTGTGACATCATAGAGGAATGTAATCTATATGACAGATGTGACATCATAGAGGAATGTAATCTATATGACAGCTGTGACATCATAGAGGAATGTAATCTATATGACAGCTGTGACATCATAGAGGAATGTAGTCTATATGACAGCTGTGACATCATAGAGGAATGTAATCTATATGACATCATAGAGGAATGTAATCTATATGACGGCTGTGACATCATAGAGGAATGTAATCCATATGACAGCTGTGACATCATAGAGGAATGTAATCCATATGACAGCTGTGACATCATAGAGGAATGTAATCTATATGACATCATAGAGGAATGTAATCTATATGACGGCTGTGACATCATAGAGGAATGTAATCTACATGACAGATGTGACATCATAGAGGAATGTAGTCTATAAGACAGCTGTGACATCATAGAGGAATGTAATCTATATGACAGCTGTGACATCATAGAGGAATGTAATCTATGACAGCTGTGACATCATACAGGAATGTAATCTATATGACAGCTGTGACATCATAGAGGAATGTAATCTATATGACAGCTGTGACATCATAGAGGAATGTAATTTATATGATAGCTGTGACATCATAGAGGAATGTAATCTATATGACAGCTGTGACATCATAGAGGAATGTAATCTATATGACAGATGTGACATCATAGAGGAATGTAATCTATATGATGGCTGTGACATCATAGAGGAATGTAATCTATATGACGGCTGTGACATCATAGAGGAATGTAATCCATATGACAGCTGTGACATCATAGAGGAATGTAATCTATATGACAGCTGTGACATCATAGAGGAATGTAATCTATATGACAGCTGTGACATCATAGAGGAATGTAATCTATATGACAGCTGTGACATCATAGAGGAATGTAATCTATATGACAGCTGTGACATCATAGAGGAATGTAATCTATATGACAGCTGTGACATCATAGAGGAATGTAATCTATATGACAGCTGTGACATCATAGAGGAATGTAATCTATATGACAGCTGTGACATCATAGAGGAATGTAATCTATATGACAGCTGTGACATCATAGAGGAATGTAATCCATATGACAGCTGTGACATCATAGAGGAATGTAATCTATATGACAGCTGTGACATCATAGAGGAATGTAATCTATATGACAGCTGTGACATCATAGAGGAATGTAATCTATATGACAGCTGTGACATCATAGAGGAATGTAATCTATATGACATCATAGAGGAATGTAATCCATATGACAGCTGTGACATCATAGAGGAATGTAATCTATATGACATCATAGAGGAATGTAATCTATATGACGGCTGTGACATCATAGAGGAATGTAATCTATATGACAGCTGTGACATCATAGAGGAATGTAATCCATATGACAGCTGTGACATCATAGAGGAATGTAATCTATATGGCAGCTGTGACATCATAGAGGAATGTAATCCATATGACAGCTGTGACATCATAGAGGAATGTAATCTATATGACAGCTGTGACATCATAGAGGAATGTAATCTATATGACAGCTGTGACATCATAGAGGAATGTAATCTATATGACAGCTGTGACATCATAGAGGAATGTAATCTATATGACATCATAGAGGAATGTAATCCATATGACAGCTGTGACATCATAGAGGAATGTAATCTATATGACATCATAGAGGAATGTAATCTATATGACGGCTGTGACATCATAGAGGAATGTAATCTATATGACAGCTGTGACATCATAGAGGAATGTAATTTATATGACAGCTGTGACATCATAGAGGAATGTAATCCATATGACAGCTGTGACATCATAGAGGAATGTAATCTATATGACAGCTGTGACATCATAGAGGAATGTAATCTATATGACAGCTGTGACATCATAGAGGAATGTAATCTATATGACAGCTGTGACATCATAGAGGAATGTAATCTATATGACATCATACAGGAATGTAATCTATATGACAGCTGTGACATCATAGAGGAATGTAATCCATATGACAGCTGTGACATCATAGAGGAATGTAATCTATATGACAGCTGTGACATCATAGAGGAATGTAATCTATATGACAGCTGTGACATCATAGAGGAATGTAATCTATATGACAGCTGTGACATCATAGAGGAATGTAATCTATATGACATCATAGAGGAATGTAATCCATATGACAGCTGTGACATCATAGAGGAATGTAATCTATATGACATCATAGAGGAATGTAATCTATATGACGGCTGTGACATCATAGAGGAATGTAATCTATATGACAGCTGTGACATCATAGAGGAATGTAATTTATATGACAGCTGTGACATCATAGAGGAATGTAATCCATATGACAGCTGTGACATCATAGAGGAATGTAATCTATATGACAGCTGTGACATCATAGAGGAATGTAATCCATATGACAGCTGTGACATCATAGAGGAATGTAATCTATAGGACATCATAGAGGAATGTAATCTATATGACAGCTGTGACATCATAGAGGAATGTAATTTATATGACAGTTGTGACATCATAGAGGAATGTAATTTATATGACAGCTGTGACATCATAGAGGAATGTAATCTATATGACAGCTGTGACATCATAATGGAATGTAATCTATATGACAGCTGTGACATCATAGAGGAATGTAATTTATATGACAGCTGTGACATCATAGAGGAATGTAATCCATATGACAGCTGTGACATCATAGAGGAATGTAATTTATATGACAGCTGTGACATCATAGAGGAATGTAATCTATATGACAGCTGTGACATCATAGAGGAATGTAATCTATATGACAGCTGTGACATCATAGAGAAATGTAATCTATATGACAGCTGTGACATCATAGAGGAATGTAATCTATATGACAGCTGTGACATCATAGAGGAATGTAATCCATATGACAGCTGTGACATCATAGAGGAATGTAATCTATATGACAGCTGTGACATCATAGAGGAATGTAATCTATATGACAGCTGTGACATCATAGAGGAATGTAATCTATATGACAGCTGTGACATCATAGAGGAATGTAATTTATATGATAGCTGTGACATCATAGAGGAATGTAATCCATATGACGGCTGTGACATCATAGAGGAATGTAATCTATATGACGGCTGTGACATCATAGAGGAATGTAATCTATATGAAAGCTGTGACATCATAGAGGAATGTAATCTATATGACAGCTGTGACATCATAGAAGAATGTAATCTATATGACAGCTGTGACATCATAGAGGAATGTAATCTATATGACAGCTGTGACATCATAGAGGAATGTAATCCATATGACAGCTGTGACATCATAGAGGAATGTAATCTATATGACATCATAGAGGAATGTAATCTATATGACAGCTGTGACATCATAGAGGAATGTAATTTATATGACAGCTGTGACATCATAGAGGAATGTAATCCATATGACAGCTGTGACATCAAAGAGGAATGTAATTTATATGACAGCTGTGACATCATAGAGGAATGTAATCTATATGACAGCTGTGACATCATAGAGGAATGTAATCTATATGACAGCTGTGGCATCATAGAGGAATGTAATCTATATGAGAGATGTGACATCATAGAGGAATGTAATCTATATGACGGCTGTGACATCATAGGGGAATGTAATCTATATGACAGCTGTGACATCATAGAGAAATGTAATCTATATGACATCATAGAGGAATGTAATCTATATGACAGCTGTGACATCATAGAGGAATGTAATCTATATGACAGCTGTGACATCATAGAGGAATGTAAACCATATGACAGCTGTGACATCATAGAGGAATGTAATCTATATGAAAGCTGTGACATAAAGGAATGTAATCTATATGACAGCTGTGACATCATAGAGGAATGTAATCCATATGACAGCTGTGACATCATAGAGGAATGTAATCTATATGACAGCTGTGACATCATAGAGGAATGTAATCTATATGACAGCTGTGACATCATAGAGGAATGTAATCCATATGACAGCTGTGACATCATAGAGGAATGTAATCTATATGACATCATAGAGGAATGTAATCTATATGACAGCTGTGACATCATAGAGGAATGTAATCTATATGACAGCTGTGACATCATAGAGGAATGTAATCTATATGACAGCTGTGACATCATAGAGGAATGTAAACCATATGACAGCTGTGACATCATAAAGGAATGTAATCTATATGACGGCTGTGACATCATAAAGGAATGTAATCTATATGACAGCTGTGACATCATAGAGGAATGTAATCTATATGACAGCTGTGACATCATAGAGGAATGTAATACTTATGACAGCTGTGACATCATAGAGGAATGTAATCCATATGACAGCTGTGACATCATAGAGGAATGTAATCCATATGACAGCTGTGACATCATAGAGGAATGTAATCCATATGACATCATAGAGGAATGTAATCTATATGACAGCTGTGACATCATAGAGGAATGTAATCTATATGACAGCTGTGACATCATAGAGGAATGTAATCTATATGACAGCTGTGACATCATAGAGGAATGTAATCTATATGACATCATAGAGGAATGTAATCTATATGACAGCTGTGACATCATAGAGGAATGTAATCTATATGACAGCTGTGACATCATAAAGGAATGTAATCCATATGACAGCTGTGACATCATAGAGGAATGTAGTCTATATGACAGCTGTGACATCATAGAGGAATGTAATCTATATGACAGCTGTGACATCATAATGGAATGTAATCTATATGACAGCTGTGACATCATAAAGGAATGTAATCCATATGACAGCTGTGACATCATAGAGGAATATAATCTATATGAGAGATGTGACATCATAGAGGAATGTAATCTATATGACAGCTGTGACATCATAGAGGAATGTAATCTATATGAGAGATGTGACATCATAGAGGAATGTAATCTATATGACGGCTGTGACATCATAGAGGAATGTAATCTATATGACGGCTGTGACATCATAGAGGAATGTAATCTATATGACGGCTGTGACATCATAGAGGAATGTAATCTATATGACAGCTGTGACATCATAGAGGAATGTAATCTATATGACAGCTGTGACATCATAGAGGAATGTAATCCATATAACAGCTGTGACATCATAGAGGAATGTAATCCATATGACAGCTGTGACATCATAATGGAATGTAATCTATATGACAGCTGTGACATCATAGAGGAATGTAATCTATATGACAGCTGTGACATCATAGAGGAATGTAATCTATATGACAGCTGTGACATCATAGAGGAATGTAATCCATATGACAGCTGTGACATCATAGAGGAATGTAATCTATATGACATCATAGAGGAATGTAATCTATATGACAGCTGTGACATCATAGAGGAATGTAATCTATATGACAGCTGTGACATCATAGAGGAATGTAATCTATATGACAGCTGTGACATCATAGAGGAATGTAATCTATATGACAGCTGTGACATCATAGAGGAATGTAATCTATATGACAGCTGTGACATCATAAAGGAATGTAATCCATATGACAGCTGTGACATCATAGAGGAATGTAATCTATATGACAGCTGTGACATCATAGAGGAATGTAATCTATATGACAGCTGTGACATCATAGAGGAATGTAATCTATATGACAGCTGTGACATCATAATGGAATGTAATCTATATGACAGCTGTGACATCATAAAGGAATGTAATCCATATGACAGCTGTGACATCATAGAGGAATGTAATCTATATGACAGCTGTGACATCATAGAGGAATGTAATCTATATGACAGCTGTGACATCATAGAGGAATGTAATCTATATGACAGCTGTGACATCATAGAGGAATGTAATCTATATGACGGCTGTGACATCATAAAGGAATGTAATCTATATGACAGCTGTGACATCATAGAGGAATGTAATCTATATGACAGCTGTGACATCATAGAGGAATGTAATCTATATGACAGCTGTGACACCATAGAGGAATGTAATCTATATGACAGCTGTGACATCATAGAGGAATGTAATCCTTATGACAGCTGTGTCATCATAGAGGAATGTAATCCATATGACAGCTGTGACATCATAGAGGAATGTAATCCATATGACAGCTGTGACATCATAGAGGAATGTAATCCATATGACATCATAGAGGAATGTAATCTATATGACAGCTGTGACATCATAGAGGAATGTAATCTATATGACAGCTGTGACATCATAGAGGAATGTAATCTATATGACAGCTGTGACATCATAGAGGAATGTAATCTATATGACATCATAGAGGAATGTAATCTATATGACAGCTGTGACATCATAGAGGAATGTAATCTATATGACAGCTGTGACATCATAAAGGAATGTAATCCATATGACAGCTGTGACATCATAGAGGAATGTAGTCTATATGACAGCTGTGACATCATAGAGGAATGTAATCTATATGCCAGCTGTGACATCATAGAGGAATGTAATCCATATGACAGCTGTGACATCATAATGGAATGTAATCTATATGACAGCTGTGACATCATAAAGGAATGTAATCCATATGACAGCTGTGACATCATAGAGGAATATAATCTATATGAGAGATGTGACATCATAGAGGAATGTAATCTATATGACAGCTGTGACATCATAGAGGAATGTAATCTATATGAGAGATGTGACATCATAGAGGAATGTAATCTATATGACGGCTGTGACATCATAGAGGAATGTAATCTATATGACGGCTGTGACATCATAGATGAATGTAATCTATATGACGGCTGTGACATCATAGAGGAATGTAATCTATATGACAGCTGTGACATCATAGAGGAATGTAATCTATATGACAGCTGTGACATCATAGAGGAATGTAATCCATATAACAGCTGTGACATCATAGAGGAATGTAATCCATATGACAGCTGTGACATCATAATGGAATGTAATCTATATGACAGCTGTGACATCATAGAGGAATGTAATCTATATGACAGCTGTGACATCATAGAGGAATGTAATCTATATGACAGCTGTGACATCATAGAGGAATGTAATCCATATGACAGCTGTGACATCATAGAGGAATGTAATCTATATGACATCATAGAGGAATGTAATCTATATGACAGCTGTGACATCATAGAGGAATGTAATCTATATGACAGCTGTGACATCATAGAGGAATGTAATCTATATGACAGCTGTGACATCATAGAGGAATGTAATCTATATGACAGCTGTGACATCATAGAGGAATGTAATCTATATGACAGCTGTGACATCATAAAGGAATGTAATCCATATGACAGCTGTGACATCATAGAGGAATGTAATCTATATGACAGCTGTGACATCATAGAGGAATGTAATCTATATGACAGCTGTGACACCATAGAGGAATGTAATCTATATGACAGCTGTGACATCATAATGGAATGTAATCTATATGACAGCTGTGACATCATAGAGGAATGTAATCTATATGACAGCTGTGACATCATAATGGAATGTAATCTATATGACAGCTGTGACATCATAAAGGAATGTAATCCAAATGACAGCTGTGACATCATAGAGGAATGTAATCTATATGACAGCTGTGACATCATAGAGGAATGTAATCTATATGACAGCTGTGACATCATAGAGGAATGTAATCTATATGACAGCTGTGACATCATAGAGGAATGTAATCTATATGACGGCTGTGACATCATAAAGGAATGTAATCTATATGACAGCTGTGACATCATAGAGGAATGTAATCTATATGACAGCTGTGACATCATAGAGGAATGTAATCCTTATGACAGCTGTGACATCATAGAGGAATGTAATCCATATGACAGCTGTGACATCATAGAGGAATGTAATCCATATGACAGCTGTGACATCATAGAGGGATGTAATCCATATGACATCATAGAGGAATGTAATCTATATGACAGCTGTGACATCATAGAGGAATGTAATCTATATGACAGCTGTGACATCATAGAGGAATGTAATCTATATGACAGCTGTGACATCATAGAGGAATGTAATCTATATGACATCATAGAGGAATGTAATCTATATGACAGCTGTGACATCATAGAGGAATGTAATCTATATGACAGCTGTGACATCATAAAGGAATGTAATCCATATGACAGCTGTGACATCATAGAGGAATGTAGTCTATATGACAGCTGTGACATCATAGAGGAATGTAATCTATATGACAGCTGTGACATCATAATGGAATGTAATCTATATGACAGCTGTGACATCATAAAGGAATGTAATCCATATGACAGCTGTGACCTCATAGAGGAATATAATCTATATGAGAGATGTGACATCATAGAGGAATGTAATCTATATGACAGCTGTGACATCATAGAGGAATGTAATCTATATGAGAGATGTGACATCATAGAGGAATGTAATCTATATGACGGCTGTGACATCATAGAGGAATGTAATCTATATGACGGCTGTGACATCATAGAGGAATGTAATCTATATGACGGCTGTGACATCATAGAGGAATGTAATCTATATGACAGCTGTGACATCATAGAGGAATGTAATCTATATGACAGCTGTGACATCATAGAGGAATGTAATCCATATAACAGCTGTGACATCATAGAGGAATGTAATCCATATGACAGCTGTGACATCATAATGGAATGTAATCTATATGACAGCTGTGACATCATAGAGGAATGTAATCTATATGACAGCTGTGACATCATAGAGGAATGTAATCTATATGACAGCTGTGACATCATAGAGGAATTTAATCTATATGACAGCTGTGACATCATAGAGGAATGTAATCTATATGAAGGCTGTGACATCATAGAGGAATGTAATCTATATGACATCATAGAGGAATGTAATCTATATGACAGCTGTGACATCATAGAGGAATGTAATCTATATGACAGCTGTGACATCATAAAGGAATGTAATCCATATGACAGCTGTGACATCATAGAGGAATGTAATCTATATGACAGCTGTGACATCATAGAGGAATGTAATTTATATGACAGCTGTGACATCATAGAGGAATGTAATCCATATGACAGCTGTGACATCAAAGAGGAATGTAATTTATATGACAGCTGTGACATCATAGAGGAATGTAATCTATATGACAGCTGTGACATCATAGAGGAATGTAATCTATATGACAGCTGTGGCATCATAGAGGAATGTAATCTATATGAGAGATGTGACATCATAGAGGAATGTAATCTATATGACGGCTGTGACATCATAGGGGAATGTAATCTATATGACAGCTGTGACATCATAGAGAAATGTAATCTATATGACATCATAGAGGAATGTAATCTATATGACAGCTGTGACATCATAGAGGAATGTAATCTATATGACAGCTGTGACATCATAGAGGAATGTAAACCATATGACAGCTGTGACATCATAGAGGAATGTAATCTATATGAAAGCTGTGACATAAAGGAATGTAATCTATATGACAGCTGTGACATCATAGAGGAATGTAATCCATATGACAGCTGTGACATCATAGAGGAATGTAATCTATATGACAGCTGTGACATCATAGAGGAATGTAATCTATATGACAGCTGTGACATCATAGAGGAATGTAATCCATATGACAGCTGTGACATCATAGAGGAATGTAATCTATATGACATCATAGAGGAATGTAATCTATATGACAGCTGTGACATCATAGAGGAATGTAATCTATATGACAGCTGTGACATCATAGAGGAATGTAATCTATATGACAGCTGTGACATCATAGAGGAATGTAAACCATATGACAGCTGTGACATCATAAAGGAATGTAATCTATATGACGGCTGTGACATCATAAAGGAATGTAATCTATATGACAGCTGTGACATCATAGAGGAATGTAATCTATATGACAGCTGTGACATCATAGAGGAATGTAATACTTATGACAGCTGTGACATCATAGAGGAATGTAATCCATATGACAGCTGTGACATCATAGAGGAATGTAATCCATATGACAGCTGTGACATCATAGAGGAATGTAATCCATATGACATCATAGAGGAATGTAATCTATATGACAGCTGTGACATCATAGAGGAATGTAATCTATATGACAGCTGTGACATCATAGAGGAATGTAATCTATATGACAGCTGTGACATCATAGAGGAATGTAATCTATATGACATCATAGAGGAATGTAATCTATATGACAGCTGTGACATCATAGAGGAATGTAATCTATATGACAGCTGTGACATCATAAAGGAATGTAATCCATATGACAGCTGTGACATCATAGAGGAATGTAGTCTATATGACAGCTGTGACATCATAGAGGAATGTAATCTATATGACAGCTGTGACATCATAATGGAATGTAATCTATATGACAGCTGTGACATCATAAAGGAATGTAATCCATATGACAGCTGTGACATCATAGAGGAATATAATCTATATGAGAGATGTGACATCATAGAGGAATGTAATCTATATGACAGCTGTGACATCATAGAGGAATGTAATCTATATGAGAGATGTGACATCATAGAGGAATGTAATCTATATGACGGCTGTGACATCATAGAGGAATGTAATCTATATGACGGCTGTGACATCATAGAGGAATGTAATCTATATGACGGCTGTGACATCATAGAGGAATGTAATCTATATGACAGCTGTGACATCATAGAGGAATGTAATCTATATGACAGCTGTGACATCATAGAGGAATGTAATCCATATAACAGCTGTGACATCATAGAGGAATGTAATCCATATGACAGCTGTGACATCATAATGGAATGTAATCTATATGACAGCTGTGACATCATAGAGGAATGTAATCTATATGACAGCTGTGACATCATAGAGGAATGTAATCTATATGACAGCTGTGACATCATAGAGGAATGTAATCCATATGACAGCTGTGACATCATAGAGGAATGTAATCTATATGACATCATAGAGGAATGTAATCTATATGACAGCTGTGACATCATAGAGGAATGTAATCTATATGACAGCTGTGACATCATAGAGGAATGTAATCTATATGACAGCTGTGACATCATAGAGGAATGTAATCTATATGACAGCTGTGACATCATAGAGGAATGTAATCTATATGACAGCTGTGACATCATAAAGGAATGTAATCCATATGACAGCTGTGACATCATAGAGGAATGTAATCTATATGACAGCTGTGACATCATAGAGGAATGTAATCTATATGACAGCTGTGACATCATAGAGGAATGTAATCTATATGACAGCTGTGACATCATAATGGAATGTAATCTATATGACAGCTGTGACATCATAAAGGAATGTAATCCATATGACAGCTGTGACATCATAGAGGAATGTAATCTATATGACAGCTGTGACATCATAGAGGAATGTAATCTATATGACAGCTGTGACATCATAGAGGAATGTAATCTATATGACAGCTGTGACATCATAGAGGAATGTAATCTATATGACGGCTGTGACATCATAAAGGAATGTAATCTATATGACAGCTGTGACATCATAGAGGAATGTAATCTATATGACAGCTGTGACATCATAGAGGAATGTAATCTATATGACAGCTGTGACACCATAGAGGAATGTAATCTATATGACAGCTGTGACATCATAGAGGAATGTAATCCTTATGACAGCTGTGTCATCATAGAGGAATGTAATCCATATGACAGCTGTGACATCATAGAGGAATGTAATCCATATGACAGCTGTGACATCATAGAGGAATGTAATCCATATGACATCATAGAGGAATGTAATCTATATGACAGCTGTGACATCATAGAGGAATGTAATCTATATGACAGCTGTGACATCATAGAGGAATGTAATCTATATGACAGCTGTGACATCATAGAGGAATGTAATCTATATGACATCATAGAGGAATGTAATCTATATGACAGCTGTGACATCATAGAGGAATGTAATCTATATGACAGCTGTGACATCATAAAGGAATGTAATCCATATGACAGCTGTGACATCATAGAGGAATGTAGTCTATATGACAGCTGTGACATCATAGAGGAATGTAATCTATATGCCAGCTGTGACATCATAGAGGAATGTAATCCATATGACAGCTGTGACATCATAATGGAATGTAATCTATATGACAGCTGTGACATCATAAAGGAATGTAATCCATATGACAGCTGTGACATCATAGAGGAATATAATCTATATGAGAGATGTGACATCATAGAGGAATGTAATCTATATGACAGCTGTGACATCATAGAGGAATGTAATCTATATGAGAGATGTGACATCATAGAGGAATGTAATCTATATGACGGCTGTGACATCATAGAGGAATGTAATCTATATGACGGCTGTGACATCATAGATGAATGTAATCTATATGACGGCTGTGACATCATAGAGGAATGTAATCTATATGACAGCTGTGACATCATAGAGGAATGTAATCTATATGACAGCTGTGACATCATAGAGGAATGTAATCCATATAACAGCTGTGACATCATAGAGGAATGTAATCCATATGACAGCTGTGACATCATAATGGAATGTAATCTATATGACAGCTGTGACATCATAGAGGAATGTAATCTATATGACAGCTGTGACATCATAGAGGAATGTAATCTATATGACAGCTGTGACATCATAGAGGAATGTAATCCATATGACAGCTGTGACATCATAGAGGAATGTAATCTATATGACATCATAGAGGAATGTAATCTATATGACAGCTGTGACATCATAGAGGAATGTAATCTATATGACAGCTGTGACATCATAGAGGAATGTAATCTATATGACAGCTGTGACATCATAGAGGAATGTAATCTATATGACAGCTGTGACATCATAGAGGAATGTAATCTATATGACAGCTGTGACATCATAAAGGAATGTAATCCATATGACAGCTGTGACATCATAGAGGAATGTAATCTATATGACAGCTGTGACATCATAGAGGAATGTAATCTATATGACAGCTGTGACACCATAGAGGAATGTAATCTATATGACAGCTGTGACATCATAATGGAATGTAATCTATATGACAGCTGTGACATCATAGAGGAATGTAATCTATATGACAGCTGTGACATCATAATGGAATGTAATCTATATGACAGCTGTGACATCATAAAGGAATGTAATCCAAATGACAGCTGTGACATCATAGAGGAATGTAATCTATATGACAGCTGTGACATCATAGAGGAATGTAATCTATATGACAGCTGTGACATCATAGAGGAATGTAATCTATATGACAGCTGTGACATCATAGAGGAATGTAATCTATATGACGGCTGTGACATCATAAAGGAATGTAATCTATATGACAGCTGTGACATCATAGAGGAATGTAATCTATATGACAGCTGTGACATCATAGAGGAATGTAATCCTTATGACAGCTGTGACATCATAGAGGAATGTAATCCATATGACAGCTGTGACATCATAGAGGAATGTAATCCATATGACAGCTGTGACATCATAGAGGGATGTAATCCATATGACATCATAGAGGAATGTAATCTATATGACAGCTGTGACATCATAGAGGAATGTAATCTATATGACAGCTGTGACATCATAGAGGAATGTAATCTATATGACAGCTGTGACATCATAGAGGAATGTAATCTATATGACATCATAGAGGAATGTAATCTATATGACAGCTGTGACATCATAGAGGAATGTAATCTATATGACAGCTGTGACATCATAAAGGAATGTAATCCATATGACAGCTGTGACATCATAGAGGAATGTAGTCTATATGACAGCTGTGACATCATAGAGGAATGTAATCTATATGACAGCTGTGACATCATAATGGAATGTAATCTATATGACAGCTGTGACATCATAAAGGAATGTAATCCATATGACAGCTGTGACCTCATAGAGGAATATAATCTATATGAGAGATGTGACATCATAGAGGAATGTAATCTATATGACAGCTGTGACATCATAGAGGAATGTAATCTATATGAGAGATGTGACATCATAGAGGAATGTAATCTATATGACGGCTGTGACATCATAGAGGAATGTAATCTATATGACGGCTGTGACATCATAGAGGAATGTAATCTATATGACGGCTGTGACATCATAGAGGAATGTAATCTATATGACAGCTGTGACATCATAGAGGAATGTAATCTATATGACAGCTGTGACATCATAGAGGAATGTAATCCATATAACAGCTGTGACATCATAGAGGAATGTAATCCATATGACAGCTGTGACATCATAATGGAATGTAATCTATATGACAGCTGTGACATCATAGAGGAATGTAATCTATATGACAGCTGTGACATCATAGAGGAATGTAATCTATATGACAGCTGTGACATCATAGAGGAATTTAATCTATATGACAGCTGTGACATCATAGAGGAATGTAATCTATATGAAGGCTGTGACATCATAGAGGAATGTAATCTATATGAAGGCTGTGACATCATAGAGGAATGTAATCTATATGACAGCTGTGACATCATAGAGGAATGTAATCTATATGACAGCTGTGACATCATAGAGGAATGTAATCTATATGACAGCTGTGACATCATAAAGGAATGTAATCCATATGACAGCTGTGACATCATAGAGGAATGTAATCTATATGACAGCTGTGACATCATAGAGGAATGTAATCTATATGACAGCTGTGACATCATAATGGAATGTAATCTATATGACAGCTGTGACATCATAAAGGAATGTAATCTATATGACAGCTGTAACATCATAGAGGAATGTAATCTATATGACAGCTGTAACATCATAGAGGAATGTAATCTATATGACAGCTGTGACATCATAGAGGAAAGTAATCTATATGACAGCTGTGACATCATAGAGGAATGTAATCTATATGACAGCTGTGACATCATAGAGGAAAGTAATCCATATAGCATTCAGGATTGTAGCTTTAGGGTGTGCAGAGAGAGCGGTTCTTCCTGGCCCTAATACCCCTCATTCCTATAATGGCAGGTGGGGGTGGGGGTGGCAGGGTCCTGGGACAGATTTAGCGCTGGGGCTCAGGTCCTCGCGGTCACAATGGTGATATCTCCTTTATAGTTATATGGAGATGTGACCTCTATATACCAGGGGCACCACTCCTCATACACAGAGGTACTAATCTATATTCATTTACAGAAAAGGAAATATAAAATCTCCCAGTGACATAAGTATTCATACCCTTTACTATCACATGTGACATAAGTATTCATACCCTTTACTATCACATGTGACATAAGTATTCATACCCTTTACTATCACATGTGACATAAGTATTCATACCCTTTACTCAGGACTTTGGCAGTGATTCCGGCCTCCAGTCTTCTTGGGGATGAGACCACAAGGTTTACACACCTGGATTTGGGGATTTTCTGCCGTTCTTCTCTGCAGACCCTCTCAGCTCTGTCAACTTGGATGGGGACCGTCAGTGGAAGCCATTTTCAGGACATTCACAAAGCTATCCCTAATCCGCTCCTTTGTTGTCTTGGCCGTGTGCTTAGGATCATTGGGAGAGATTTATCAAAACCTGTACAGAGGCAAAGTGGGGCAGTTGTCCATAGCAACCAATCAGATCACATCTTTCATTTTTCAGAGGCCTTTTTGAAAAGGGAAAGACGCAATCTGATTGGTTGCTATGGGCAACTAGTCAACGTTTCCTCTGCAATGGTTTTAATAAATACCCGCCATACTGGTTGCTGTTGCACACAAAAGATTAGTAAACCAGCAGAATAGTGAGTGTAGCTCTGCAGTATAATACAGGAAATAACTCAGGATCAGTACAGGATAAGTAATGTAATGTATGTACACAGTGACCTCCCCAGCAGAATAGTGAGTACAGCTCTGGGGTATAATACAGGATATAACTCAGGAGCAGTACAGGGTAAGTAATGTAATGTATGTACACAATGACCTCACCAGCAGAATAGTGAGTACAGCTCTGGAGTATAATACAGGATATAACTCAGAATCAGTACAGGATAAGTAATGTAATGTATGTACACAGTGACCTCACCAGCAGAATAGTGAGTACAGCTCTGGAGTATAATACAGGATATAACTCAGGATCAGTACAGGATAAGTAATGTAATGTATGTACACAGTGACCTCACCAGCAGAATAGTGAGTACAGCTCGGGAGTATAATACAGGATATAACTCAGGATCAGTACAGGATAAGTAATGTAATGTATGTACACAGTGATCTCACCAGCAGAATAGTGAGTACAGCTCTGGAGTATAATACAGGATATAACTCAGAATCAGTACAGGATAAGTAATGTAATGTATGTACACAGTGATCTCACCAGCAGAATAGTGAGTACAGCTCTGGGGTATAATACAGGATATAACTCAGGATCAGTACAGGGTAAGTAATGTATGTACACAGTGACCTCACCAGCAGAATGGTGAGTACAGTTCTGGAGTATAATACAGGATATAACTCAGGATCAGTACAGGATAAGTAATGTAATGTATGTACACAGTGATCTCACCAGCAGAATAGTGAGTACAGCTCTGGAGTATAATACAGGATATAACTCAGGATCAGTACAGGATAAGTAATGTAATGTGTGTACACAGTGACCTCACCAGCAGAATAGTGAGTACAGCTCTGGGGTATAATACAGGATATAACTCAGGATCAGTACAGGATAAGTAATGTAATGTATGTACACAGTGACCTCACCAGCAGAATAGTGAGTACAGCTCTGGAGTATAATACAGGATATAACTCAGGATCAGTACAGGATAAGTAATGTAATGTATGTACACAGTGACCCCACCAGCAGAATAGTGAGTATAGCTCTGGGGTATAATGCAGGATATAACTCAGGATTAGTACAGGATAAGTAATGTAATGTATGTACACAGTGACCTCACCAGCAGAATAGTGAGTACAGCTCTGGAGTATAATACAGGATATAACTCAGGATCAGTACAGGATAAGTAATGTAATGTATGTATACAGTGACCCCACCAGCAGAATAGTGAGTACAGCTCTGGAGTATAATACAGGATATAACTCAGGATCAGTACAGGATAAGTAATGTAATGTATGTACACAGTGGCCTCACCAGCAGAATAGTGAGTACAGCTCTGGAGTATAATACAGGATATAACTCAGGATCAGTACAGGATAAGTAATGTAATGTATGTACACAGTGACCTCACCAGCAGAATAGTCAGTACAGCTCTGGAGTATAATACAGGATATAACTCAGAATCAGTACAGGATAAGTAATGTAATGTATGTACACAGTGGCCACACCAGCAGAATAGTGAGTACAGCTCTGGAGTATAATACAGGATATAACTCAGGATCAGTACAGGATAAGTAATGTAATGTATGTATACAGTGACCCCACCAGCAGAATAGTGAG
Organism: Hyla sarda; assembly: GCF_029499605.1. NCBI lineage: Eukaryota > Metazoa > Chordata > Amphibia > Anura > Hylidae > Hyla > Hyla sarda. Next base: position 173,959,509 of record NC_079197.1, read on the forward strand.
TACAGCTCTGGAGTATAATACAGGATATAACTCAGGATCAGTACAGGATAAGTAATGTAATGTATGTACACAGTGGCCTCACCAGCAGAATAGTGAGTACAGCTCTGGAGTATAATACAGGATATAACTCAGGATCAGTACAGGATAAGTAATGTAATGTATGTACACAGTGACCTCACCAGCAGAATAGTCAGTACAGCTCTGGAGTATAATACAGGATATAACTCAGAATCAGTACAGGATAAGTAATGTAATGTATGTACACAGTGGCCACACCAGCAGAATAGTGAGTACAGCTCTGGAGTATAATACAGGATATAACTCAGGATCAGTACAGGATAAGTAATGTAATGTATGTACACAGTGACCTCACCAGCAGAATAGTCAGTACAGCTCTGGAGTATAATACAGGATATAACTCAGGATCAGTACAGGATAAGTAATGTAATGTATGTACACAGTGACCTCACCAGCAGAATAGTGAGTGCAGCTCTGGGGTATAATACAGGATATCACTCAGGATCAGTACAGGATAAGTAATGTAATGTATGTACACAGTGACCTCACCAGCAGAATAGTGAGTACAGCTCTGGAGTATAATACAGGATATAACTCAGGATCAGTACAGGATAAGTAATGTAATGTATGTACACAGTGACCCCACCAGCAGAATAGTGAGTACAGCTCTGGGGTATAATACAGGATATAACTCAGGATCAGTACAGGATAAGTAATGTAATGTATGTACACAGTGATCTCACCAGCAGAATAGTCAGTACAGCTCTGGAGTATAATACAGGATATAACTCAGAATCAGTACAGGATAAGTAATGTAATGTATGTACACAGTGGCTCAGCAGTGTAAGGTCATTTATGATGTATTTGATCAGTGACAGGTTTGTAATATTTGGGGTAAGGGAGTTGGGTATCTGTTTCAGAACATTTCCAGTTGCCCTGTGCCAGGTAAGGGTACTGTTAATAACAAGCCACTCTGGTCAGGGTATGTAGATACAAGTCTATGGCGGTGAACTGAATGTTTTACTCAGGTAATGAACCCTCATTATATAGGATTTATCCATTAAAGACACAAATGGTATATATGCAGGTAAGAGATATTGCAGATAAGTCACACAGAAATCTCAATGACAATCAGTTTTTAAAAACTTTTAATTTTACTGTACTGACAGCAAAAGACAATAGTCAGGATTGATAGATTTACAATGTGACATCATTCTGTGTATGTGTCATGTCTCCTCCACCTGGGGCACAGGAGCTCTGGATCATGTTGTCTTGGTCTCCCCCTGCGGTGAAGGTGCATCTCCAGAATATTTATGACCAGAATATAAATATTTAGAAGATTTGTGTGGTCTCTCTTATTGTCAGGTTTCAGTAAATCCTAGAAATGAATCAATAAAAAAATTATGCAACAAGCATCAGCAGCAAACACAGTAAATACAAAGATGAGCAAGTCAATGAGGGCTTTTCATGTAAATAGGTTTCAATATCAATATATAACCAGCTGCCTCCATGACCCCATTCCATCACCAATATGTAACCAGCTGCCTCTATGATCAAGTTCCATCCCCAATATGTAACCAGCGGCCTCCATGATCAAGTTCCATTACCAATATGTAACCAGCTGCCTCCATGATCAGGTTCCATCACCAATATGTAACCAGCTGCCTCTATGATCAAGTTCCATCCCCAATATGTAACCAGCGGCCTCCATGATCAAGTTCCATTACCAATATGTAACCAGCTGCCTTCATGATCAAGTTCCATCACCAATATGTAACCAGCGGCCTCCATAATCAAATTCCATTACTAATATGTAACCAGCTGCCTCCATGATCAAGTTCCATCACCAATATGTAACCAGCGGCCTCCATAATCAAATTCCATTACTAATATGTAACCAGCTGCCTCCATGATCATGTTCTGTCACCAATATGTAGCTAGCTGCCTCCATGATCAATTTCAATCACCAATATGTAACCAGCTGCCTCCATGATCATGTTCTGTCACCAATATGTAGCTAGCTGACTCCATGATCAATTTCAATCACCAATATGTAACCAGCTGCCTCCATGATCATGTTCCATCACCAATATGTAATCAGCTGCTACCTCCATGATCAAGTTCCGTCACCAATATGTAGTCAGCTGCCTCCATGATCAAGTTCCATTACCAATATGTAGCCAGCTGCCTCCATGATCAAGTTCTATTACCAATATGTAACCAGCTGCCTCCATGATCAAGTTCCATCACCAATATGTATCCAGCTGCCTCCATGATCAAGTTCCATCACCAATATGTAACCAGCTGCCTTGTAGATCACGTTCCATTTCCAATATGTAACCAGCTGCCTTGTAGATCACGTTCCATCACCAATATGTAACCAGCTTCCTCCATGATCAAGTTCCATCACCAATATGTAACCAGCTGCCTCCATGATCAAGTTCCATCACCAATATGTAACCAGCTGCCTCGTAGATCACGTTCCATCACCAATATGTGGCCAGATGCCTCCATGATCAAGTTCCATCACCAATATGTAACCAGCTGCCTCCATAATCAAGTTCCATCCCCAATATGTAACCAGCTGCCTCGTAGATCACGTTCCATCACCAATATGTGGCCAGATGCCTCCATTATCAAGTTCCATCACCAATATGTAACCAGCTACCTCCATGATCAGGTTCCATCACCAATATGTAACCAGCTGCCTCCATGATCAGGTTCCATCACCAATATGTAACCAGCTGCCTCCATGATCAAGTTTTCTTACACCAAAATGTAACCAGCTGCCTCCATGATCAGGTTCCATCACCAATATGTGGTTAGCTGCCTCCATGATCACGTTCCATCACCAATATGTAACCAGCTGCCTCGTAGATTACGTTCCATTACCAATATTTAGCCAGCTGCCTCCATGATCAAGTTCCATCACCAATATGTAACCAGCTACCTCCATGATCAGGTTCCATCACCAATATGTAACCAGCTGCCTCCATGATCAGGTTCCATCACCAATATGTAACCAGCTGCCTCCATGATCAAGTTTTCTTACACCAAAATGTAACCAGCTGCCTCCATGATCAGGTTCCATCACCAATATGTGGTTAGCTGCCTCCATGATCACGTTCCATCACCAATATGTAACCAGCTGCCTCATAGATTATGTTCCATTACCAATATTTAGCCAGCTGCCTCCATGATCAGGTTCCATCACCAATATGTGGTTAGCTGCCTCCATGATCATGTTCCATCACCAATATGTAACCAGCTGCCTCGTAGATTACGTTCCATCACCAATATGTAACCAGCTTCCTCCATGATCAAGTTCCATCACCAATATGTAACCAGCTGCCTCCATGATCAGGTTCCATCACCAATATGTGGTCAGCTGCCTCCATGATCAGGTTCCATTACCAATATGTAACCAGCTGCCTCCATGATCAAGTTCCATCACCAATATGTAACCAGCTGCCTCCATGATAAAGTTCCATTACCAATATGTAACCAGCTGCCTCCATGATCAAGTTCCATCACCAATATGTAACCAGCTGCCTCCATGATCACGTTCCATCACCAATATGTAACCAGCTGCCTCGTAGATCACGTTCCATTACCAATGTGTAACCAGCTGCCTCCATGATCAGGTTCCATCACCAATATGTAACCAGCTGCCTCCATGATCACGTTCCATCACCAATATGTAACCAGCTGCCTCCATGATCACGTTCCATCACCAATATGTAACCAGCTGCCTCCATGATCAAGTTTTCTTACACCAAAATGTAACCAGCTGCCTCCATGATCAGGTTCCATCACCAATATGTGGTTAGCTGCCTCCATGATCACGTTCCATCACCAATATGTAACCAGCTGCCTCGTAGATTACGTTCCATTACCAATATTTAGCCAGCTGCCTCCATGCTCAGGTTCCATCACCAATATGTGGTTAGCTGCCTCCATGATCATGTTCCATCACCAATATGTAACCAGCTGCCTCGTAGATTACGTTCCATCACCAATATGTAACCAGCTTCCTCCATGATCAAGTTCCATCACCAATATGTAACCAGCTGCCTCCATGATCAGGTTCCATCACCAATATGTGGTCAGCTGCCTTGTAGATGATGTTCCATTACCAATATGTAACCAGCTGCCTCCATGATCAAGTTCCATCACCAATATGTAACCAGCTGCCTCCATGATAAAGTTCCATTACCAATATGTAACCAGCTGCCTCCATGATCAAGTTCCATCACCAATATGTAACCAGCTGCCTTGTAGATCACGTTCCATTACCAATATGTAACCAGCTGCTTCCATGATCAAGTTCCATCACCAATATGTAAGCAGCTGCCTCCATGATAAAGTTCCATCACCAATATGTAACCATCTGCCTCGTAGATCACGTTCCATTACCAATGTGTAACCAGCTGCCTCCATGATCAAGTTCCATCACCAATATGTAACCAGCTGCCTCCATGACCCCGTTCCATCACAATATGTAACCAGCTGCCTCCATGACCCCGTTCCATCACCAATATGTAACCAGCTGCCTCCATGATCAGGTTCCATCACCAATATGTAGTCAGCTGCCTTCATGATCACGTTCCATCACCAATATGTAACCAGCTGCCTCCATGACCCTGTTCCATCACCATATGTAACCAGCTGCCTCCATGATCAAGTTTTCTTACACCAAAATGTAACCAGCTGCCTCCATGATCAGGTTCCATCACCAATATGTGGTTAGCTGCCTCCATGATCACGTTCCATCACCAATATGTAACCAGCTGCCTCGTAGATTACGTTCCATTACCAATATTTAGCCAGCTGCCTCCATGCTCAGGTTCCATCACCAATATGTGGTTAGCTGCCTCCATGATCATGTTCCATCACCAATATGTAACCAGCTGCCTCTTAGATTACGTTCCATCACCAATATGTAACCAGCTTCCTCCATGATCAAGTTCCATCACCAATATGTAACCAGCTGCCTCCATGATCAGGTTCCATCACCAATATGTGGTCAGCTGCCTTGTAGATGATGTTCCATTACCAATATGTAACCAGCTGCCTCCATGATCAAGTTCCATTACCAATATGTAACCAGCTGCCTCCATGATAAAGTTCCATTACCAATATGTAACCAGCTGCCTCCATGATCAAGTTCCATCACCAATATGTAACTAGCTGCCTTGTAGATCACGTTACATTACCAATATGTAACCAGCTGCCTCCATGATCAAGTTCCATGACCAATATGTAACCAGCTGCCTTGTAGATCACGTTCCATTACCAATATGTAACCAGCTGCTTCCATGATCAAGTTCCATCACCAATATGTAAGCAGCTGCCTCCATGATAAAGTTCCATCACCAATATGTAACCAGCTGCCTCGTAGATCACGTTCCATTACCAATGTGTAACCAGCTGCCTCCATGATCAAGTTTCATCACCAATATGTAACCAGCTGCCTCCATGACCCCGTTCCATCACCAATATGTAACCAGCTGCCTCCATGACCCCGTTCCATCACCAATATGTAACCAGCTGCCTCCATGATCAGGTTCCATCACCAATATGTAGTCAGCTGCCTTCATGATCACGTTCCATCACCAATATGTAACCAGCTGCCTCCATGACCCCGTTCCATCACCAATATGTAACCAGCTGCTTCCATGATCAAGTTCCATCACCAATATGTAACCAGCTGCCTCGTAGATCACGTTCCATTACCAATGTGTAACCAGCTGCCTCGTAGATCACGTTCCATTACCAATGTGTAACCAGCTGCCTCCATGATCAAGTTCCATCACCAATATGTAACCAGCTGCCTCCATGACCCCGTTCCATCACAATATGTAACCAGCTGCCTCCATGACCCCGTTCCATCACCAATATGTAACCAGCTGCCTCCATGATCAGGTTCCATCACCAATATGTAGTCAGCTGCCTTCATGATCACGTTCCATCACCAATATGTAACCAGCTGCCTCCATGACCCTGTTCCATCACCATATGTAACCAGCTGCCTCCATGATCAAGTTTTCTTACACCAAAATGTAACCAGCTGCCTCCATGATCAGGTTCCATCACCAATATGTGGTTAGCTGCCTCCATGATCACGTTCCATCACCAATATGTAACCAGCTGCCTCGTAGATTACGTTCCATTACCAATATTTAGCCAGCTGCCTCCATGCTCAGGTTCCATCACCAATATGTGGTTAGCTGCCTCCATGATCATGTTCCATCACCAATATGTAACCAGCTGCCTCGTAGATTACGTTCCATCACCAATATGTAACCAGCTTCCTCCATGATCAAGTTCCATCACCAATATGTAACCAGCTGCCTCCATGATCAGGTTCCATCACCAATATGTGGTCAGCTGCCTTGTAGATGATGTTCCATTACCAATATGTAACCAGCTGCCTCCATGATCAAGTTCCATCACCAATATGTAACCAGCTGCCTCCATGATAAAGTTCCATTACCAATATGTAACCAGCTGCCTCCATGATCAAGTTCCATCACCAATATGTAACTAGCTGCCTTGTAGATCACGTTACATTACCAATATGTAACCAGCTGCCTCCATGATCAAGTTCCATGACCAATATGTAACCAGCTGCCTTGTAGATCACGTTCCATTACCAATATGTAACCAGCTGCTTCCATGATCAAGTTCCATCACCAATATGTAAGCAGCTGCCTCGTAGATCACGTTCCATTACCAATGTGTAACCAGCTGCCTCCATGATCAAGTTTCATCACCAATATGTAACCAGCTGCCTCCATGACCCCGTTCCATCACCAATATGTAACCAGCTGCCTCCATGACCCCGTTCCATCACCAATATGTAACCAGCTGCCTCCATGATCAGGTTCCATCACCAATATGTAGTCAGCTGCCTTCATGATCACGTTCCATCACCAATATGTAACCAGCTGCCTCCATGACCCCGTTCCATCACCAATATGTAACCAGCTGCTTCCATGATCAAGTTCCATCACCAATATGTAACCAGCTGCCTCGTAGATCACGTTCCATTACCAATGTGTAACCAGCTGCCTCCATGATCAAGTTCCATCACCAATATGTAACCAGCTGCCTCCATGACCCCGTTCCATCACCATATGTAGTCAGCTGCCTCCATGATCACGTTCCATCACCAATATGTAACCAAGTCCCACCACTGATGTGTAGCTAGCTGCCTCCATGACCAATTTATGTAAGTGATAGTTAAGGTAATGTACCTGTTGTCAGTTCCTTTCTCACAATATACTCTGATATAAAAGTTTCCCTCCTGGTTTGCGTCATATGTGGACGGCACAATAACGTATTCTCCCGGGGTCAGAGATGCCCTCATTGTCACACCGCGGCTGTTTTGTGGGTCACCTGTGTCACACACTGGGCGGCTCCTTGTGAAGAATCCGCGATCAAGACGTGGACGAGAAACCTAAAACATGGATCAAATTGCTGTCATTGATATCACCCTTAGTGCTCCTCTACAACTACATCAACCCCAGGGAAAAAAGCTTCCAACACAGCAGTGGAAAGACTCTCACACTTCTAAACTTCATGGGGGACATTTATCAATGTTTGCTTATGTATTGCTTTTTTTAGTTATTTTTTTCTTACAATTTTTTTGCTTATGTGCGATGTATTTATCAACTGCTTTCAGACTGTTGATACATTTCTTTCACGTAAGCAATTTTTCTTTTTTTGCTTTGGCAGTAGCTTTTTCTGCTCCATGTCTGAGCTGGAGTAAATTTAGTAGGTTTTTTCATGCAATGCGACTTTTGCACTTGATAAATCTCTGACCACTGCAAGTCAAAAATCACTTTTTGCTTTGGTAAGCAAGATTTTTATTTTTTGCTTAGGACAATGAACATGCAAAAAGTCGCAGAAATAAGAGCGTAGTCGCACGTGCGACTTTTTAGGACAATTTTAAGCAAAAAAAACCTACGAAATGCTTTGATAAATGTACCCCCATATGTCTTGGTTTAATGGCTCTAGCTGGCCCTTCCATGACCCTATTTTTGGTAAGATAAGCATCTTTTTATTTATTCTGGATCTGAACATTAAAGGGGTACTCCGGTGGAAAACATTTTTTTTTTAAATCAACTGGTGCCAGAAAGTTAACCAGATCTGTACTTTGCTTCTATATAAAAATAATAATCCTTCCAGTACTTATCAGCTGCTGTATAATACGGAGGAAGTTATTTTCTTTTTGAATTTCTTTTCTGTCTGAACACAGTGCTCTCTGCTAACACCTCTGTCCATGTCAGGAACTGTCTGGAGCAGGATAGGTTTGCTATGGGGATTTGCTCCTACTCTGGACAGTTCTTGACATGGACAGAGGTGTCAGCAGAGAGCACTGTGGTCAGACAGAAAATAAATTAAAAAAGAAAAGAACTTCCTGTGGAGCATACAGCAGCTGATAAGTACTGGAAGGATTAAGAAATAGAAGTAACTTACAAATCTATTTAACTTTCTGGAGCCAGCTGATATGAAAAAAATTGTACCCCTTTAAGAAAACAGGATTGTGTGAGTGTGTTCGGCCTCCCTGTTTTGTGGGGAGGATGAGGTCACAGGTCAGGCTGAGTCTAGTCCACGCAAGGGTTGTGAACTATGTCGGCTTAGGTGTCTTCTATGTTCTCTGTTTACACCAGTTTGTACACCATGTCACCCTGATGGGGGCAAAGAGAACAGTGACCCTGACGCAGGTTCTCACCAGCATTTCAGGAACCTGAGAAAGGAAAAGAGAAACCATTAGATGCAGCAGATGAGGTAAGGAAAGTTCTATGCGTGTAGTAGTAGTAGTACTCACCTTGTACATGTGACATGCAATGTGGAGTTTTGTGGTTTTTCTGTCCGTCTGCAGCAGCTCCAGTAACACTGTCCAGCGCTCCTCAGTCCCCGGCTCAGTGGCAGACTCCACCTCTTGATCAGAAGCACCGCCCACGCGGAGACGGAATTGTGAGTTGGTAAAGAACGATTCTAAATGGAGAATAAATTACATCACTCTTAAAGGGGTACTCCCGTGGAAACCTTTTTTTTTTTTTTTTTTTAAATCAACTGGTGCCAGAAAGTTAAACAGATTTGCAAATCCCTTCTATTAAAAAATCTTAATCCTTCCAGTACTTTTTAGGGGCTGTATACTAAAGAGAAATCCAAAAAAAGAAATGCATTTCTTCTTATGTCATGACCACAGTGCTCTCTGCTGACACCTCTGTCCATTTTAGGAACTGTCAAGAGCTGGAGAAAATCCCCATAGCAAACATATGCTGCTCTGGACAGTTCCTAAAATGGACAGAGATGTCAGCAGAGAGCACTGTGGTCATGACATAAGAAGAAATGCATTTCTTTTTTGGATTTCTCTTTAGTATACAGCCCCTAAAAAGTATTGGAAGGATTAAGATTTTTTTTTATAGAAGTGATTTACAAATCTGTTTAACTTTCTGGCACCAGTGGATAAAAAAAAAAAAAAAAAAAAAGTTTTTTCACAGGAGTACCCCTTTAATCTCTTTGACTTATCTGTACAGTGATCCAAGAAACAAAAAAGAGGGAAAACACTTAAAGGGGTACTCCAGTGAAAAACTTATTTTTTTTTTTTTTAAATCAACTGGTGCCAGAAAGTTAAACAGATTTGTAAATTACTTCTATTAAAAAATCTTAATCATTCCTGTACTTATCAGCTGCTGAATACTACAGAGGAAATTCTTTTCTTTTTGAAACACAGGACTGTCTGCTGACATCACGAGCACAGTGCTCTCTGCTGACACCTCTGTCCATTTTATGAACTGTCCAGAACAGCATATGTTTGCTATGGGGATTTCCTTTTACCCTGGACAGTTCCTAAAATGGACAGAGATGTCAGCAGAGAGCACTGTGCTCATGATGTCAGCAGAGAGCTCTGTGTTTCAAACGGAAAAGAATTTCCAATTTAGTATTCAGCAGCTAATAAGTACAGGAAGGATTAAGATTTTTTAATAGAAGTAATTTACAAATCTGTTTAACTTTCTGGCACCATGCTCCATGCTTGGAATCAGCTGCAGCATTTATTGCACACATTTTTGTTTTCCATTCAGGACTTAATTTATTTATTTTTTTCTACAAATGAGATTTTTTTAAAAAGTTTTTACATTTTCTGTATATGTCTGGATTTATTTTAAATAAAGGGGTGACAACCCTAAAAGGTCACATAGAAAATGAAATTTAAGTTTCCTTTCCATCATTATGTCGCCTGACATTGCATCTAGAGATGAGCGAATTTACAGTAAATTCGATTCGTCACGAACTTCTCGGCTCGGCAGTTGATGACTTTTCCTGCATAAATTAGTTCAGCTTTCAGGTGCCTCCCGTGGGCTGGAAAAAGGTGGATACAGTCCTAGGAGACTCTTTCCTAGGACTGTATCCACCTTTTCCAGCCCACCGGAGCACCTGAAAGCTGAACTCATTTATGCAGGAAAAATCATCAACTGCCGAGCCGAGAAGTTCGTGACGAATTGAATTTACTGTAAATTCGCTCATCTCTAATTGCATCCTCTGTAAAGTTGGGACATAGCCCCATGGGGTTCCCCATTTTTTGTTTCCTAAATGTTCAGGATCCTCTTCAGACAATATAAACCCTTGTAGAGTAATTGAGTAAATTGAAGATGCAGAGGAGGGGGACGCAGCTGCAGCATCTCGATGACATCAAGTCAGGAGCATCCGCTCACACAGAAGAACAAAGAAAACAAGTTACACAAATGACGCAAAACAGAAAGAAATCTGTAGTGTACACCCAATATCTAATCCACAGGGAGGGGGCGCTATGGTTCAGGCACCAGGAACAGCCTCCTCTGCCGCCGGACATGTGTAATGATAAGACTTTACAGGAGCGATGCATCCATTTTGTCTGTGTGAACACTGTTGTACTTACTAAGCCTTCGTCCTCCTCCTGCACTGACCCCACTTTCCCAGCGGCCCTGCAGGACAGTCACATGACGCTGAGGTGATTCCACGCTTGTGGTGCAAATGACAATCCACGAAAAGAAGCTGCAGAAATCCTCACAGAGCATCCTGCATAGAGAGACCACAGAATCAGTCACAGCAAAAAAAAAAAAAAAGATGACAGAGGTCAGTCACGGCACAGAGAGACCACGGGGTCAGTCACAGCACAGAGAGACCACGGGGTCAGTCACAGCACAGAGAGACCACGGGGTCAGTCACAGCACGGAGAGACCACGGGGTCAGTCACAGCACAGAGAGACCACGGGGTCAGTCACAGCACGGAGAGACCACGGGGTCAGTCACAGCACAGAGAGACCACGGGGTCAGTCACAGCACAGAGAGACCACGGGGTCAGTCACAGCACAGAGAGACCACGGGGTCAGTCACAGCACAGAGAGACCACGGGGTCAGTCACAGCACAGAGAGACCAAGGGGTCAGTCACAGCACAGAGAGACCACGGGGTCAGTCACAGCACAGAGAGACCACGGGGTCAGTCACCGCACAGAGAGAACACGGTGTCAGTCACAGCACAGAGAGAACATGGGGTCATACACAGCAAAGAGAGAACACGGGGTCAGTCACAGCACAGAGAGACCACGGGGTCGGTCACAGCACAGAGAGAACACGGGGTCGGTCACAGCACAGAGAGACCACGGGGTCAGTCACAGCAAAAAAAAGATGACAGAGGTCAGTCACAGCAAAGAGAGACCACGGGGTCAGTCACAGCACAGAGAGACCACGGGGTCAGTCACAGCACAGAGAGACCACATAATCAGTCACAGCACAGAGAGACCACGTGATCAGTCACAGCACAGAGAGAGGCCACGGGGTCAGTCACAGCACAGAGAGACCACGGGGTCAGTCACAGCACAGAGAGACCACGGGGTCAGTCACAGCACAGAGAGACCACGGGGTCAGTCACAGCACAGAGAGACCACGGGGTCAGTCACAGCACAGAGAGACCACGGGGTCAGTCACAGCACAGAGAGACCACGTGGTCAGTCACAGCACAGAGAGACCACAGGGTCAGTCACAGCACAGAGAGACCACGGGGTCAGTCACAGCACAGAGAGACCACGGGGTCATTCACAGCACAGAGAGACCACGGGGTCAGTCACAGCACAGAGAGAACACGGGGTCAGTCACAGCACAGAGAGACCACGGGGTCAGTCACAGCACAGAGAGACCACGGGGTCAGTCACAGCACAGAGAGACCACGTGGTCAGTCACAGCACAGAGAGACCACGTGGTCAGTCACAGCACAGAGGACCACGTGGTCAGTCACAGCACAGAGAGACCACGGGGTCAGTCACAGCACAGATAGACCACAGGGTCAGTCACAGCACAGAGGACCACGTGATCAGTCACAGCACAGAGAGACCACGTGATCAGTCACAGCACAGAGAGACCATGTGATCAGTCACAGCACAGAATCCAGAATTTGTCCATTTGCTTTATTTCCTTATCATTTGTAGATCTTTGCTTCTTGCTTTTATAAACCTAAAGGCTGAGAACTTCTTACAGCTGAGGATTTGCTTCAATGTAACATGGCCACCAACACTGCTGTGACCGGGCCCTGGTACTACCTAGGGGGGCTTATTATATATACAGGTTTTAGTCTACTATGGGGGCCAAGAAGAGATTGGGGGGCTCACTGCTGCCACCATCGACTTCTGGACTCCTGACGCTTGTGCCTCTCCGCTGCTTATCTCAACCCAGAAATAATGTCCTGCAGAAAGGACATAAATGACATTACCAGAACTCGCCGTCTTCTTTCTGGATGTTCAATGCTTTCCGCTCCACATCTGACACCGACGTCCACTCCGAGGATCTGGAAAACCAATATAGAGGAGCCATGAGCCGCAGACAGGGGCCCCAGAGAGTCAGGACATCTCGGGATGTGACAGACGATCCCACTCACTTGTAGTGTTGAGCGGCATAGGCCATATTCGAATTCGCGAATATTCGCGAATATATGGACGAATATTCGCATATCCGTTAGTTTTATTTTCGCATATGCGAAAAACGCGTATGCGAAAATTAACATTTGTGAATATTAGTATATGCGAAAATGCGCATATGCGAACATTAGCATATGCGAAAATTAGCATATGCGAATTTTCGCGCGACAGTCTCACACAGTAGTATTACAGCCTTCTTTACACCACACAAGCTGGAAGCAGAGAGGGGTGATCACTGTGATGTGTACTGTGAAAAAAAAAATTAAATAAATAAATAAAAAAAACGAATATTCGTAATTACGAATATATAGCGCTATATTCGCGAATTCGCGAATATGCGATATTCGCGAATAATATTCGAATTGCGAATATATTCGTGAGCAACACTACTCACTTGTCACTCCAGGGGCCCTTATACTCAGTGAAGCCCCAAGGATTCCTCAGCCTGATGAGTGTCACCTCCTCGGAGTCAAGCAACACCTGGAGAAAGAATATAGTTTAAGCATGCTGGGATTTGTGGTTTTGCTACATCTGGAGGGCCACAGTTTGAGACCACTGAATGAGTATGAAGTTATGAGTATAATCCAGATCACCCATAGTCCCAGGAGTCCCCCATAAAACACTAGTGGGCATCAGAGAACAGTTCTATGTCCTACAACATCTGTGTCCTTGCCAGGGCTGGTGCTAATTTTTCCACCCCTTGACTCCGCCCATTGGCACACCCCACCTTACTACTGGAGTGACACACTGTAACAAACCTCCTCCTCATGTAATCTCCTTACTACTGGAGTGACACACTGTAACAAACCTCCTCCTCATGTAATCTCCTTACTACTGGGGTGACACACTTTAACAAACCCCCTCCTCATGTAATCTCCTTACTACTGGAGTGACACACTGTAACAAACCTCCTCCTCATGTAATCTCCTTACTACTGGAGTGACACACTGTAACAAACCTCCTCCTCATGTAATCTCCTTACTACTGGAGTGACACACTGTAAAAAACCTCCTCCTCATGTAATCTCCTTACTACTGGGGTGACACACTGTAACAAACCCCCTCCTGATGTAATCACCTTACTACTGGGGTGACACACTGTAACAAACCTCCTCCTCATGTAATTACCTTACTACTGGGGTGACACACTGGAACAAACCTCCTCCTCATGTAATCACCTTACTACTGGGGTGACACACTGTAACAAACCTCCTCCTCATGTAATCTCCTTACTACTGGGGTGACACACTGTAACAAACCCCCTCCTCATGTAATCTCTTTACTACTGGAGTGACACACTGTAACAATCCTCCTCCTCATGTAATCTCCTTACTACTGGGGTGACACACTGTAACAAACCTCCTCCTCATGTAATTTCCTTACTACCGGGGTGACACACTGTAACAAACCTCCTCCTCATGTTATCTCCTTACTACTGAGGTGACACTTTAACAAACCTCCTCCTTGTGTAATCTCCTTACTACTGGGGGGACACACTGTAACAAACCTCCTCCTCGTGTAATCTCTTTGCTACAGGGGTGACACACTGTAACAAACCTCCTCCTCATGTAATCACCTTACTACTGGGGTGACACACTGTAACAAACCTTCTCCTCATGTAATCTCGTTACTACTGGGGTGACACACTGTAACAAACCTCCTCCTCATGTCATCTCCTTACTACTGGGGTGACACACTGTAACAAACCTCCTCCTCATGTAATCTCCTTACTACTGGGGTGACACACTGTAACAAACCTCCTCATGTAATCTCCTTACTACTGGGGTGACACACTGTAACAACCCCCCTGCTCATGTAATCTCCTTACTACTGGGGTGACACACTGTAACAAACCTCCTCATGTAATCTCCTTACTACTGGGGTGACACACTGTAACAAACCTCCTCATCATGGTAATCTGGCTCATCAGGGTAATCTGGCTTGGCTGAGATGAGGGGCCTTAGACCAACTTGCATATTCCCCTACCCAGAATGCCTGCGGAGTGCTTAGTGGCCCTTGAAAGCTCCGTCACACCAGGAATGGTGAACTCTCCCTGAGTTAAATACTCATCCCGTTTAGTATATATATAGATATATATATATACACACACACACACACACACACACACACACACACATATATATATATATATATATATATATATATATATATATATATATATATACTGAATCCCACCTACTTTGCACTCATCACCCTGAGGACCTCACCTGTAGACAGGGTGACAGAAACACGTTGGCGGTGATATAGAGGTGCTTTTGTATGCAATAACTCATTACTCATTACTGTTCTTATTGGATATGAATTTATAATTACATGTCATAGGTTCCATTGCAGAAATTCTTTTGGAGCCGTACAGCAGAGAGCACTGTGGGACCCTCTGAGGACTGAGAGTCCCGTTTTTAGACATTAGTTATGGTTTATACACTAGAACACAATATCATTTTTAAAGCTTTTAGTGTATACAAATAAAAGTTATGTATTAAAGGGGTCCTCCACTGGAAAACATTTTTTTTTTTTAAATCAACTGGTACCAGAAAGTCAAACAGATTTGTAAATTACTTCTAGTTAAAAATCTTAATCCTTCCAGTACTTATGAGCTGCTGTATGCTCCGCAGGAAGTTCTTTTTTTTTATTTTATTTATTTTCTGTCTGATCACAGTGCTCTCTGCTGACACCTCTGTCCATACCAAGAGCAAATCCACATAGCAAACCTCTCCTGCTCTGGACAGTTCCTGACATGGACAGAGGTGTCAGCAGAGAGCACTGTGGTCAGGCAGAAAGGAAATTAAAAAAGAAAAGAGCATACAGCAGCTGATAAGTAATGGAAGGATTAAGATTTTTTAATAGAAGTAATTTACAAATCTGTTTGACTTTCTGGCAACAGATGATTATTATTATTATTTTTTTTTAAATGTACCCCTTTAATAGTGGGATGTGAAATATAGACAACACCTTACCCCAAGGAGTCACAGGCCCAGCGTCATGGCAACACTTACCTCCTTGGCTCCTAAAACTGAGTATGCATGTCCCAACACTAAGCCTTCCTCATCCACACGTCCAACATCAGCGGGATCCGAAACCTTCCAGGAGACGGGCATTTAGTGGAGAATAGCGCAATCATCAGGATGGCCAGTAGGGGACGCCACTCACCTGGATGTAGCATGCCATGAGGGATTTCTTGTTCTCAGCATCAAGGACCATCTCCCAGATCTCCTCTGAGGTGTATCTGCTGAGACTCACACTCTCCGCGATCCCCCCGGTGAAATCTTCCAACGTCTCTGGGATGGTCCCACCCTGCAGGGCAGAATATCCTCCACACACCCTGTGAGGCCAAACATGAATATAACCCCCCCATGTATGTAACAGGGTACAGAGAGAGCCTAAAGAAGTCTCATAGGCCAAACATGAATATAACCCCCCCATGTATGTAACAGGGTACAGAGAGAGCCTAAAGAAGTCTTATAGGCCAAACATGAATATAACCCCCCCATGTATGTAACAGGGTACAGAGAGAGCCTAAAGAAGTCTCATAGGCCAAACATGAATATAACCCCCCCATGTATGTAACAGGGTACAGAGAGAGCCTAAAGAAGTCTTATAGGCCAAACATGAATATAACCCCTCCCCCCATGTATGTAACAGGGTACAGAGAGAGCCTAAAGAAGTCTCATAGGCCAAACATGAATATAACCCCCCCCCATGTATGTAACAGGGTACAGAGAGAGCCTAAAGAAGTCTCATAGGCCAAACATGAATATAACCCCCCCCCCCCCCCCATGTATGTAACAGGGTACAGAGAGAGCCTAAAGAAGTCTTATAGGCCAAACATGAATATAACCCCTCCCCCCATGTATGTAACAGGGTACAGAGAGAGCCTAAAGAAGTCTCATAGGCCAAACATGAATATAACCCCCCCCCATGTATGTAACAGGGTACAGAGAGAGCCTAAAGAAGTCTCATAGGCCAAACATGAATATAACCCCCCCCATGTATGTAACAGGGTACAGAGAGAGCCTAAAGAAGTCTTATAGGCCAAACATGAATATAACCCCCCCATGTATGTAACAGGGTACAGAGAGAGCCTAAAGAAGTCTTATAGGCCAAACATGAATATAACCCCCCCATGTATGTAACAGGGTACAGAGAGAGCCTAAAGAAGTCTCATAGGCCAAACATGAATATAACCCCCCCCCCCCCCATGTATGTAACAGGGTACAGAGAGAGCCTAAAGAAGTCTCATAGGCCAAACATGAATATAACCCCCCCCCCCCATGTATGTAACAGGGTACAGAGAGAGCCTAAAGAAGTCTCATAGGCCAAACATGAATATAACCCCCCCCCCCATGTATGTAACAGGGTACAGAGAGAGCCTAAAGAAGTCTTATAGGCCAAACATGAATATAACCCCCCCATGTATGTAACAGGGTACAGAGAGAGCCTAAAGAAGTCTCATAGGCCAAACATGAATATAACCCCCCCCCCCCCCATGTATGTAACAGGGTACAGAGAGAGCCCAAAGAAGTCTCATAGGCCAAACATGAATATAACCCCCCCCCCATGTATGTATCAGGGTACAGAGAGAGCCTAAAGAAGTCTCATAGGCCAAACATGAATATAACCCCCCCCCCCCATGTATGTAACAGGGTACAGAGAGAGCCTAAAGAAGTCTCATAGGCCAAACATGAATATAACCCCCCCCCCCCCCATGTATGTATCAGGGTACAGAGAGAGCCTAAAGAAGTCTTATAGGCCAAACATGAATATAACCCCCCCATGTATGTAACAGGGTACAGAGAGAGCCTAAAGAAGTCTTATAGGCCAAACATGAATATAACCCCCCCATGTATGTAACAGGGTACAGAGAGAGCCTAAAGAAGTCACATAGGCCAAACATGAATATAACCCCCCCCCCCCCCCCCCCATGTATGTATCAGGGTACAGAGAGAGCCTAAAGAAGTCTCATAGGCCAAACATGAATATAACCCCCCCCCCCCATGTATGTATCAGGGTACAGAGAGAGCCTAAAGAAGTCTCATAGGCCAAACATACAACCATAGCACTTAGTGTAATGGTGGCGGATGCACATACTTGGCGTAGGCTTTCTCCAGCAGCGCACTCCATAGCTCCACCTGAGTATCGCTCCTCGTGTACACAAGTCGCCCGTTCCTGGTTGGGAGTTTGTCGTCAATCACCACATCGAACCATTCACCAAACTGCCACAACTGTAGAGACAAGGGGACTTTCATTTAAGTCTGCACCCCCTGCTCCGATTACATCATAGTCTGCACCCCCTACTCCGATTACATCATAGTCTGCACCCCCTGCTCCGATTACATCATAGTCTGCACCCCTACTCCGATTACATCATAGTCTGCACCCCCTGCTCCGATTACATCATAGTCTGCACCCCCTGCTCCGATTACATCATAGTCTGCACCCCCTGCTCCGATTACATCATAGTCTGCACCCCCTGCTCCGACAACATCATAGTCTGCACCCCCTGCTCCGACAACTTCATAGTCTGTACCCCCTGCTCTGACAACATCATAGTCTGCACCCCCTGCTCCGATTACATCATAGTCTGCACCCCCTGCTCCGACAACATCATAGTCTGCACCCCCTGCTCCGACAACATCATAGTCCACACCCCCTGCTCCGATTACATCATAGTCTGCACTCCCTGCTCCGATTTCATCATAGCCTGCACCCCCTGCTCCGATTACATCATAGTCTGCTCCCCCTGCTCCAACAACATCATAGTCTGCACCCCCTGCTCCGATTACATCATAGTCTGTTCCCCCTGCTCCAATTACATCATAGTCTGCACCCCCTGCTCCGATTACATCATAGTCTGCACCCCCTGCTTTGACAACATCATAGTCTGTACCCCCTGCTCTGACAACATCATAGTCTGCACCCCCTGCTCCGATTACATCATAGTCTGCACCCCCTGCTCCGACAACATCATAGTCTGCACCCCCTGCTCCGACAACATCATAGTCCACACCCCCTGCTCCGATTACATCATAGTCTGCACTCCCTGCTCCGATTTCATCATAGTCTGCACCCCCTGCTCCGATTACATCATAGTCTGCTCCCCCTGCTCCAACAACATCATAGTCTGCACCCCCTGCTCCGATTACATCATAGTCTGTTCCCCCTGCTCCAATTACATCATAATCTGCACCCCCTGCTCCGATTATATCATAGTCTGCACCCCCTGCTCCGACAACATCATAGTCTGCACCCCCTGCTCCGATTACATCATAGTCTGCTCCCCCTGCTCCGGCAACATCATAGTCTGCACCCCCTGCTCCGATTACATCATAGTCTGCACCCCCTGCTCCTATTACATCAAAGTCTGCACCCCCTGCTCTGACAACATCATAGTCTGCACCCCCTGCTCTGACAACATCATAGTCTGCACCCCCTCCTCCAATTACATCATAGTCTGCACCCCCATCTCCGATTACATCATAGTCTGCACCCCTTGCTCCGACAACATCATAGTCAGCACCCCCTGCTCCGACAACATCATAGTTTGCACCCCATGCTCCGACAACATCATAGTCTGCACCCCCTGCTCTGACAACATCATAGTCTGCACCCCCTGCTCCGACAACATCATAGTCTGCACCCCCTGCTCCGACAACATCATAGTCTGCACCCCCTGCTCCGACAACATCATAGTCTGCACCCCCTGCTCCGACAACATCATAGTCTGCACCCCCTGCTCCGACAACATCATAGTCTGCACCCCCTGCTCTGACAACATCATAGTCTGCACCCCCATCTCCGATTACATCATAGTCTGCACCCCCTGCTCCGACAACATCATAGTCTGCACCCCCTGCTCTGACAACATCATAGTCTGCACCCCCTGCTCCGACAATATCATAGTCAGCACCCCCTGCTCCGACAACATCATAGTCTGCACCCCCTGCTCCGACAACATCATAGTCTGCACCCCCTGCTCTGACAACATCATAGTCTGCACCCCCTGCTCCGACAACATCATAGTCTGCACCCCCTGCTCCGACAACATCATAGTTTGCACCCCCTGCTCCGACAACATCATAGTCTGCACCCCCTGCTCTGACAACATCATAGTCTGCACCCCCTGCTCCGACAACATCATAGTCTGCACCCCCTGCTCTGACAACATCATAGTCTGCACCCCCTGCTCCGATTACATTATAGTCTGCACCCCCTGCTCCGACAACATCATAGTTTGCACCCCCTGCTCCAACAACATCATAGTCTGCACCCCCTGCTCCGACAACATCATAGTCTGCACCCCCTGCTCCGATTACATCATAGTCTGCTCCCCCTGCTCCAACAACATCATAGTCTGCACCCCCTGCTCCGATTACATCATAGTCTGTTCCCCCTGCTCCAATTACATCATAGTCTGCACCCCCTGCTCCGATTACATCATAGTCTGCACCCCCTGCTTTGACAACATCATAGTCTGTACCCCCTGCTCTGACAACATCATAGTCTGCACCCCCTGCTCCGATTACATCATAGTCTGCACCCCCTGCTCCGACAACATCATAGTCTGCACCCCCTGCTCCGACAACATCATAGTCCACACCCCCTGCTCCGATTACATCATAGTCTGCACTCCCTGCTCCGATTTCATCATAGTCTGCACCCCCTGCTCCGATTACATCATAGTCTGCTCCCCCTGCTCCAACAACATCATAGTCTGCACCCCCTGCTCCGATTACATCATAGTCTGTTCCCCCTGCTCCAATTACATCATAATCTGCACCCCCTGCTCCGATTATATCATAGTCTGCACCCCCTGCTCCGACAACATCATAGTCTGCACCCCCTGCTCCGATTACATCATAGTCTGCTCCCCCTGCTCCGGCAACATCATAGTCTGCACCCCCTGCTCCGATTACATCATAGTCTGCACCCCCTGCTCCTATTACATCAAAGTCTGCACCCCCTGCTCTGACAACATCATAGTCTGCACCCCCTGCTCTGACAACATCATAGTCTGCACCCCCTCCTCCAATTACATCATAGTCTGCACCCCCATCTCCGATTACATCATAGTCTGCACCCCTTGCTCCGACAACATCATAGTCAGCACCCCCTGCTCCGACAACATCATAGTTTGCACCCCATGCTCCGACAACATCATAGTCTGCACCCCCTGCTCTGACAACATCATAGTCTGCACCCCCTGCTCCGACAACATCATAGTCTGCACCCCCTGCTCCGACAACATCAAAGTCTGCACCCCCTGCTCCGACAACATCATAGTCTGCACCCCCTGCTCCGACAACATCATAGTCTGCACCCCCTGCTCCGACAACATCATAGTCTGCACCCCCTGCTCTGACAACATCATAGTCTGCACCCCCATCTCCGATTACATCATAGTCTGCACCCCCTGCTCCGACAACATCATAGTCTGCACCCCCTGCTCTGACAACATCATAGTCTGCACCCCCTGCTCCGACAACATCATAGTCAGCACCCCCTGCTCCGACAACATCATAGTCTGCACCCCCTGCTCCGACAACATCATAGTCTGCACCCCCTGCTCTGACAACATCATAGTCTGCACCCCCTGCTCCGACAACATCATAGTCTGCACCCCCTGCTCCGACAACATCATAGTTTGCACCCCCTGCTCCGACAACATCATAGTCTGCACCCCCTGCTCTGACAACATCATAGTCTGCACCCCCTGCTCCGACAACATCATAGTCTGCACCCCCTGCTCTGACAACATCATAGTCTGCACCCCCTGCTCCGATTACATTATAGTCTGCACCCCCTGCTCCGACAACATCATAGTTTGCACCCCCTGCTCCAACAACATCATAGTCTGCACCCCCTGCTCCGACAACATCATAGTCTGCACCCCCTGCTCCGATTACATCATAGTCTGCTCCCCCTGCTCCAACAACATCATAGTCTGCACCCCCTGCTCCGATTACATCATAGTCTGTTCCCCCTGCTCCAATTACATCATAGTCTGCACCCCCTGCTCCGATTACATCATAGTCTGCACCCCCTGCTTTGACAACATCATAGTCTGTACCCCCTGCTCTGACAACATCATAGTCTGCACCCCCTGCTCCGATTACATCATAGTCTGCACCCCCTGCTCCGACAACATCATAGTCTGCACCCCCTGCTCCGACAACATCATAGTCCACACCCCCTGCTCCGATTACATCATAGTCTGCACTCCCTGCTCCGATTTCATCATAGTCTGCACCCCCTGCTCCGATTACATCATAGTCTGCTCCCCCTGCTCCAACAACATCATAGTCTGCACCCCCTGCTCCGATTACATCATAGTCTGTTCCCCCTGCTCCAATTACATCATAATCTGCACCCCCTGCTCTGATTATATCATAGTCTGCACCCCCTGCTCCGACAACATCATAGTCTGCACCCCCTGCTCCGATTACATCATAGTCTGCACCCCCTGCTCCGACAACATCATAGTCTGCACCCCCTGCTCCGATTACATCATAGTCTGCACCCCCTGCTCCTATTACATCAAAGTCTGCACCCCCTGCTCTGACAACATCATAGTCTGCACCCCCTGCTCTGACAACATCATAGTCTGCACCCCCTCCTCCAATTACATCATAGTCTGCACCCCCATCTCCGATTACATCATAGTCTGCACCCCTTGCTCCGACAACATCATAGTCTGCACCCCCTGCTCCGACAACATCATAGTTTGCACCCCTTGCTCCGACAACATTATAGTCTGCACCCCCTGCTCTGACAACATCATAGTCTGCACCCCCTGCTCCGACAACATCATAGTCTGCACCCCCTGCTCCGACAACATCATAGTCTGCACCCCCTGCTCCGACAACATCATAGTCTGCACCCCCTGCTCCGACAACATCATAGTCTGCACCCCCTGCTCCGACAACATCATAGTCTGCACCCCCTGCTCTGACAACATCATAGTCTGCACCCCCATCTCCGATTACATCATAGTCTGCACCCCCTGCTCCGACAACATCATAGTCTGCACCCCCTGCTCTGACAACATCATAGTCTGCACCCCCTGCTCCGACAACATCATAGTCAGCACCCCCTGCTCCGACAACATCATAGTCTGCACCCCCTGCTCCGACAACATCATAGTCTGCACCCCCTGCTCCGACAACATCATAGTTTGCACCCCCTGCTCCGACAACATCATAGTCTGCACCCCCTGCTCCGACAACATCATAGTCTGCACCCCCATCTCCGATTACATCATAGTCTGCACCCCCTGCTCCGACAACATCATAGTCTGCACCCCCTGCTCTGACAACATCATAGTCTGCACCCCCTGCTCCGACAACATCATAGTCAGCACCCCCTGCTCCGACAACATCATAGTCTGCACCCCCTGCTCCGACAACATCATAGTCTGCACCCCCTGCTCCGACAACATCATAGTTTGCACCCCCTGCTCCGACAACATCATAGTCTGCACCCCCTGCTCTGACAACATCATAGTCTGCACCCCCTGCTCCGACAACATCATAGTCTGCACCCCCTGCTCTGACAACATCATAGTCTGCACCCCCTGCTCCGATTACATTATAGTCTGCACCCCCTGCTCCGACAACATCATAGTTTGCACCCCCTGCTCCAACAACATCATAGTCTGCACCCCCTGCTCCGACAACATCATAGTCTGCACCCCCTGCTCTGACAACATCATAGTCTGCACCCCCTGCTCCGATTACATTATAGTCTGCACCCCCTGCTCCGTTTACATCATAGACTGCACCCCCTGCTCTGATTTCACCATAGTCTGCACCCCCTTCTCCCATCATAGTGTGTCTTGGATGAAATTAAAGGGGTACTCCTCTAGAAAGCATTTTTTTTTTCAAATCAACTGGTGCCAGATAGTTAAACAGATTTGTAAATTAAGTCTATTTAAAAATCTTAATCCTTCCAGTTCTTTTCTTTTTTAATTTATTTTTTTGTCTGACCACAGTGCTCTCTGCTGACACCTCTGTCCATGTCAGGAACTGTCCAGAGCAGGAGCAAATCCCCATAGCAAACCTCTCCTGCTCTGGACAGTTCCTGACATGGACAGAGGTGTCAGCAGAGAGCACTGTGGTCAGACAGAAAATGAATTAAAAAAGAAAAGACCTTCCTGTGGAGCATACAGCGGTTGATAAGTACCGGAGGGATTAAGATTTTAAAATAGAAGTAATTTACAAATCTCTTTAACTTTCTGACTCCAATTGATTAAAAAAAAAAAAAAAAAGTTTTCCACCGGAGTACCCCTTTAACACGGGACATTGCTGTGGTTATTTTTGGCTCCAGGTTTGGAGTATAAACTCCACATGTTAGAACAATCATTGTCCTAGGGTGCGGTGTTACCCAATCCCCTACAGCCTCCTTCAGTGCTATAAACACACAAACAATACATAACACTGAGCACGGCCAAGACACTGAAGGAAGGAACTCAATCTTGTCTCCATATGTCAGTATATTGGGTGCCCCAACTTATTTCCCCACCTTAAAGTGGAAGATTCCACAGTAACCATCACTGGGGCAGAAGCTCTGATTGGCCGGGACCACTCGTGAGAAGAGAGAGGGGTGGAGTGTGAGAGACGAGAGGGTGGACAGTAGCCAGCAGTCACCTGGGGAAGAGAGAAACATGTAAGAGCGGCCATTACCTGCGACCTCCAGAGAGTAACTGCCCTAAATAGTCACTGACCACTCCAGTGTTCCCTAGGATGCCATCTCAATGTCCACATCCCGGGGGAAGACTGGGCTAACTCGAGCCAACAAGAGAAAGTCATCCTCCAGCTATACAGGACTCTTGTCATAAAAACTCAGCATAGAGCCCAGGAATGGTAGAGCCCAGGAATGGTAGAGCCCAGGAATGGTAGAGCCCAGGAATGGTAGAGCCCAGGAATGATAGAGCCCAGGAATGGTAGAGCCCAGGAATGGTAGAGCCCAGGAATGGTAGAGCCCAGCAGTGGTAGAGCCCAGGAATGATAGAGCCCAGGAATGGTAGAGCCCAGGAATGGTAGAGCCCAGGAATGGTAGAGCCCAGGAATGATAGAGCCCAGGAATGGTAGAGCCCAGGAATGGTAGAGCCCAGGAATGATAGAGCCCAGGAATGGTAGAGCCCAGGAATGGTAGAGCCCAGGAATGATAGAGCCCAGGAATGGTAGAGCCCAGGAATGGTAGAGCCCAGGAATGATAGAGCCCAGGAATGGTAGAGCCCAGGAATGGTAGAGCCCAGGAATGATAGAGCCCAGGAATGGTAGAGCCCAGGAATGGTAGAGCCCAGGAATGGTAGAGCCCAGCAGTGGTAGAGCCCAGGAATGATAGAGCCCAGGAATGGTAGAGCCCAGGAATGGTAGAGCCCAGGAATGATAGAGCCCAGGAATGGTAGAGCCCAGGAATGATAGAGCCCAGGAATGGTAGAGCCCAGGAATGGTAGAGCCCAGGAATGGTAGAGCCTAGCAGTGGTAGAGCCCAGCAATGGTAGAGTCTAGCAATGGTAGAGCCCTGCAATGATAGAGCCCTGCAATGATAGAACCCAGCAATGATATAGCCCAGCAATGGTAGAGCCCAGGAATGATAGAGCCCAGCAATGGTAGAGCCCAGCAGTGGTATAGCCCAGGAATGATAGAGCCCAGGAATGATAGAGCCCAGCAATGGTAGAGCCCAGGAATGATAGAGCCCAGCAATGGTAGAGCCCAGCAGTGGTATAGCCCAGGAATGATAGAGCCCAGGAATGATAGAGCCCTGCAATGATAGAGCCCAGCAATGATAGAGCCCAGCAGTGATAGAGCCCAGCAGTGATAGAGCCCAGCAGTGATAGAGCCCAGCAATGATAGAGCCCAGCAGTGATAGAGTCCAGCAGTGACACTTACCTAGCTCTCCTTGACAAACATCGGTGCTGCTGGATCCACTCTCAATGAATTTGGGATTGGAGCAGAAATCCTGTAGAATAAGAGACAACAGAACAATGTGCAGCATCTCAGATCCCTATACTCAGGATCACCCCACACAGGGGCACCCCACTCAGGATCACCCCACTCAGGATCACACCACTCAGGATCACCCCACTCAGGATCACACCACTCAGGATCACCCCACTCAGGATCACCCCACTCTGGATCACCCCACTCTGGATCACCCCACTCAGGATCACCCCACTCAGGATCACCCCACTCTGGATCACCCCACTCAGGATCACCCCACTCAGGATCACCCCACTCAGGGGCACCCCACTTAGAATCACCCCATCCCAGTTCATGAGCCCAGGACATCTACAGTCATAAATAAGGATCCCTGCAGCTCATTGCTCCTCTGCTCTGCAGGGTATCACATCTGTGGATAGAATAATAAACTTGTGCAGATCCTTATGCCGTTCGGCTGATTTCTGTTCAGGAGTCAGGACCTCCATTAGTGAGTAGAAGCGGCTACACCTCACCCTACATTACACCAGTGTTACCCAACCAGGGTGCCTCCAGCTGTTGCAAAACTACAAATCAAAGCCAAAGGCTGTCTGGGCATGCTGGAAGTTGTAGTTGTAGGAGGCGCTGCTGTTAAACTGCTATAAGGAAAAAGCTCTGGAGTTGCACAGGGCCTATAAGTGCCCTCAGCCCCATACAGGCCACAGGTAGGTCACTGCAGGGTTCAAGAGCTTCAAGTTCCCCTCAGCAGCAGGACGGCCCCACAGATTACAGCAGCGAGACCCTGTGATCATTGTTGGGGACCCCACTGGATCCAAAGAGAACATCCTTCCAGACTTACAGGGGGTCTTTTCCACTCAATCTTAGGGTCAGAAACATCCTGGGGAAACTTGGGGTCCTCAAAAAGTTGTCCCTTCTCCAAGCAGAGAGTACGAAGTGTGTGGTAATCCTGACCAGCCCACATCCTAGAAATAGACATGAGATAGATAGATAGATAGATAGATAGATAGATAGATATGAGATAGATATATAGATAGACAGATATGAGATAGATAGATATGAGATAGATAGATAGATAGATAGATAGATATGAGATAGATATATAGATAGACAGATATGAGATAGATAGATAGATAGATAGATATGAGATAGATAGATAGATAGATATGAGATAGATAGATAGATATGAGATAGATAGATAGATAGATAGATATGAGATATATAGATAGATAGATAGATATGAGATAGATATGAGATAGATAGATAGATATGAGATAGATAGATATGAGATAGATAGATAGATATGAGATGAGATAGATGGATAGATAGATATGAGATAGATAGATAGACAGACAGATAGATAGATAGGAGATAGACAGATATGAGATAGATAAATGTTGCATACGTTCCAGGTGTGCGCCCTTTCTGCCTCTGGGCACTTTGTGCGCCCTTATACCTGTGTTTCGGTGTCTACGCCCTTTTTCTATGTATTCAGAGATAAAGTGTCACGGATATGTGCCCGCCGTCTCCCCTCCTCTCTGTATATAAGGATTATGCTGAGGTTTTTATGCCATGACAGCAGTGACAGGGTAGGACATTTTCCCATACCCCAGGGGGCGCTGCGGCTGATCATCATATAAAGTAGGACAGAGTCAGCAGAGAAAGGGTTACAGGGAACCTACATGGCGAACAAATCTCAGTGTTTGCAGACTGGGAGTTACTGGGAGTAAAGAACATTCCTGTATGATGAGGAGAGCGCGGACGTCTGGGCTGGATCTTCATGGACGGTGAAGATGGGACACGTGGTAGAGACTACAGTGGACATTCATCCCACGTGCTGCCATCTTTACCTGTGTCTGGGCTCATTACTAACAGCGTGCCCCAAGGGTAGTCACCGCACACATGGCCGCCATTAATCCTTACATTACATACATGTGGTCTTATCCTACATGAGGTCTTTTTAAAAAAGAAAGCAGCGATCTGATTGGTTGCTATGGACAACTGGTCAATGTTTCCTCTGTACAGGTCTTAATAAATCTCCCCCTCGTGTCTTTATGGACCTCACTGTCTGCACTGGGGCCCAGTCATTGGGGGAACAGAAAAGGGACGAACCCAAACTGTTCCCACAAAGATGGAGGCGACAATTGTCCACGGAAACATTAAGACTTTCCTTTACTGGGTCTAAGGAGCCCAGACCCACCCCTGAGGAGCCCCCATAACATAACTTATCACTCCTCCGCCAAACCGTACAGCTGGTACCATACAGTCAGGCAGGTAACGTTCTCCCGGCATTCACCAAACCCAGACTGGTCCATCAGACGCCAGATAGAGAAGTGTGATCCGTCACTGCACAGAACACGTCTCCTCTGCTACAGAGTCCAGTGGTAGTGGCTTTACACCCCTCCATCTGACGCTTTACACCTGTCTGATGCCTTACAACTGCCCACCTGATGCTTTACAACCCGCCAGACACCCCTCCATCTGACTTCACACCCCTGAAGCTTTACACCCAACCATCTGACACTTTACACCCCTCCGTCTGACACTTTACACCCCTCCGCCTGATGCTTTACACCCCTCCATCTGACTTCACACCCCTGACGCTTTACACCCCTCCGTCTGACGCTTTACACCCCTCCGTCTGACGCTTTACACCCATGCATCTGACACTTTACACCCCTCCGTCTGACACTTTACACCCCTCCGTCTGACACTTTACACCCCTCCGTCTGACACTTTACACCCCTCCGCCTGACACTTTACACCCCTCCGCCTGACACTTTACACCCCTCCGCCTGATGCTTTACACCCCTCCACCTGACACTTTACACTCCTCTGTCTGACACTTTACACCTCCATCTGACACTTTACACCCCCCCCCCCTTCTGACACCTTACACCCTTCTATCTGAGGCTTTACACCCTTCTGACACCTTACACGCTGGCATCTGACACTTTAAACCCCTCCGTCCAACGCTTTACTCCCTTCCGTCCGACGTTTTACACTCTTCCGTCCGACACTTTACACTCCTCCATCTGACATTACACCCCTCCATCTGACGCTTTATACCCCTCCATCTGACACTTTACACTCCTCTGTCCGAAGCTTTACACCCCTCCATCTGACACTTTACACCCCCCTCCTTCTGACACCTTACACCCTTCTATCTGACACCTTACACTTCTCCATCTGAACCTTTACACCCCTCCATCTGACACTTTACACCCCTCCATCTGACACTATACACCCCTCCGACACTTTACACTCCTCCATTTGACACTTTACACTCCTCCATCTGACACTTTACACTCCTCCATCTGACACTTTACACCCCTCCATCAGACACCTTACACCCTTCTATCTGAGGCTTTTCACCCTTCTATCTGACACCTTACACGTCGGCATCTGACACTTTAAACTTCTCCATCTTAATAAATCTCCCCCTCGTGTCTTTATGGACCTCACTGTGTGCACTGGGGCCCAGTCATTGGGGGAACAGAAAAGGGACGAACCCAAACTGTTCCAACAAAGATGGAGGCGACAATTGTCCACGGAAACATTAAGACTTTCCTTTACTGGGTCTAAGGAGCCCAGACCCACCCCTGAGGAGCCCCCATAACATAACTTATCACTCCTCCGCCAAACCGTACAGCTGGTACCATACAGTCAGGCAGGTAACGTTCTCCCGGCATTCACCAAACCCAGACTGGTCCATCAGACGCCAGATAGAGAAGTGTGATCCGTCACTGCACAGAACACGTCTCCTCTGCTACAGAGTCCAGTGGTAGTGGCTTTACACCCCTCCATCTGACGCTTTACACCTGTCTGATGCCTTACAAATGCCCACCTGATGATTTACAACCCGCCAGACACCCCTCCATCTGACTTCACACCCCTGAAGCTTTACACCCAACCATCTGACACTTTACACCCCTCCGTCTGACACTTTACACCCCTCCGCCTGATGCTTTACACCCCTCCATCTGACTTCACACCCCTGACGCTTTACACCCCTCCATCTGACGCTTTACACCCCTCCGTCTGACGATTTACACCCATGCATCTGACACTTTACACCCCTCCGTCTGACACTTTACACCCCTCCGTCTGACACTTTACACCCCTCCGCCTGACACTTTACACCCCTCCGCCTGATGCTTTACACCCCTCCACCTGACACTTTACACTCCTCTGTCTGACACTTTACACCTCCATCTGACACTTTACACCCCCCCCCCTTCTGACACCTTACACCCTACTATCTGAGGCTTTACACCCTTCTGACACCTTACACGCTGGCATCTGACACTTTAAACCCCTCCGTCCAACGCTTTACACCCTTCCGTCCGACGTTTTACACTCTTCCGTCCGACACTTTACACTCCTCCATCTGACATTACACCCCTCCATCTGACGCTTTATACCCCTCCGTTTGACACTTTACACTCCTCTGTCCGAAGCTTTACACCCCTCCATCTGACACTTTACACCCCCCTCCTTCTGACACCTTACACCCTTCTATCTGAGGCTTTACACCCTTCTATCTGACACCTTACACTTCTCCATCTGAACCTTTACACCCCTCCATCTGACACTTTACACCCCTCCATCTGACACTATACACCCCTCCGACACTTTACACTCCTCCATTTGACACTTTACACTCCTCCATCTGACACTTTACACTCCTCCATCTGACACTTTACACCCTTCTATCTGAGGCTTTTCACCCTTCTATCTGACACCTTACACGTCGGCATCTGACACTTTAAACTTCTCCATCTGACGCTTTACTCAACTCTTCCTGGTGCTTTAAACTCTTCCTTCTGACTGATACACTCCTCTTTCTGACACTGTACACCCCTCCATCTGACACCTTACACCCCTCTAACACTCTACACCCTCCTGACATATTGCACCCCTCCTCTCTGACACTTTACACCCCTCCTATCTGACACTTTACATCCCTCCTATATGACACTTTACATCTCTCCTATCTGACACTTTACATCCCTCCTATCTGACACTTTACACCCCTCCTATCTGACACTTTACACTCCTCCATCTGACACTTTACACCCCTCCTATCTGACACTTTACACCCCTCCGTCTGACACTTTACACCCCTCCGTCTGACACTTTACACCCCTCCTATCTGACACTTTACACCCCTCCTATCTGACACTTTACACCCCTCCTATCTGACACTTTACACCCCTCCGTCTGACACTTTACACCTCTCCTATCTGACACTTTACACCCCTCCGTCTGACACTTTACACCTCTCCTATCTGACACTTTACACCCCTCCTATCTGACACTTTACACCCCTCCTATCTGACACTTTACACCCCTCCTATCTGACACTTTACACCCCTCCTATCTGACACTTTACACCCCTCCTATCTGACACTTTACACCCCTCCTATCTGACACTTTACACCCCTCCGTCTGACACTTTACACCTCTCCTATCTGACACTTTACACCCCTCCGTCTGACACTTTACACCTCTCCTATCTGACACTTTACACCCCTCCTATCTGACACTTTACACCCCTCCTATCTGACACTTTACACCCCTCCTATCTGACACTTTACACCCCTCCTATCTGACACTTTACACCCCTCCTATCTGACACTTTACACCCCTCCTATCTGACACTTTACACCCCTCCTATCTGACACTTTACATCCTTCCTATCTGACACTTTACATCCCTCCTATCTGACACTTTACACCCCTCCTATCTGACACTTTACACTCCTCCATCTGACACTTTACACCCCTCCTATCTGACACTTTACATCCCTCCTATCTGACACTTTACATCCCTCCTATCTGACACTTTACATCCCTCCTATCTGACACTTTACATCCCTCCTATCTGACACTTTACACCCCTCCTATCTGACACTTTACACCCCTCCTATCTGACCCTTGGCATTGTGCTTGGTGATGTAAGGCTGGCATGAAGGTCTCGGCGGACACAGTGTTTGTGCTGATGTTATTACCAGAGGAGATTTGGTCTCTGCAGTTATGGCGTCAGCCCCCCGGGACCCTGCGCTGTAACTTCACGTGGTCTCCACTTCGTGGCGGATCCCAAACACTTACAATAATACGACTCACGGCTGATGGGGGAAGATCCAGGAGGAAAGACATCTCAGGATGTGACTTGATCCAGCGGTGGCTCCTATTACAGTACGCGCTGGTATCAGGGGGCGCTATAGGACGACCAATTACATCACCAATGTCTGTAAAGACGACCGCATAGGGCTGAACGACACGTCTCCATATCCATCTATCTCATGTATTTCTCTCGCTCATTCATTATTCAATCACAATTTATGACAAAAAAATTAAAATAAAAAAAACAGACAATTTATTGTGCACAGAATTATAAAATCCTCATCCTGTGACTTGTTCTTTGTGTAACAATGATGGGAGTAATTTTTGTGGATTTCGCTGGAAGTTGCTTTGGATGGGTAAGACCCTTGTGTCACATGGTGTCAAGCCCGGAGGGGGAGGTGCGGTGCGGGGGGGGTCCACATGCCCTCAGTCCTTTTTGGATCCTTGTTTTCTCAGCTGAGCACGAAACCTGAAGCCGGAGAATATGACAAGTGGTCAATAATGAGAGTATATGAGAGCTCCCCCTGCTGGGCACTGGTTGTACTGCTCCCATTATAAGGGGAACACTTCCGATCCCCATGGAGAAACTGAACCCCTGACCCCACCATCACCCAGGCCCTAGAAAATCCTGCCCGACTCAAGGGTTATGGCAGCATTTGCAGCCAGAGGGCCTCCAGCTATTGCAAAACTACAACTCCCAGGATGCCCACAGTTGGAGGCCCCCTGGTTGGGAAATACTGGCGTAGCGGATGACTTCCAGACAGGTTACCTAATAAAGTGCATGGGTTTTACCTGCAGTCCTATGTAACACTGCAGAACACGGTGGTAACTCTGAGTACAGATAATGTAGTAGATGTGACCTGCAGTCCTATGTAACACCACAGATAACACAGTGATAACTCTCTGAGTACAGATAATGTAGTAGATGTGACCTGCAGTCCTATGTAACACCCCAGATAACACAGTGATAACTCTCTGAGTACAGATAATGTATAGATGTGACCTGCAGTCCTATGTAACACCACAGATAACACAGTGATAACTCTCTGAGTACAGATAATGTAGTAGATGTGACCTGCAGTCCTATGTAACACCACAGATAACACAGTGATAACTCTCTGAGTACAGATAATGTAGTAGATGTGACCTGCAGTCCTATGTAACACCACAGATAACACAGTGATAACTCTCTGAGTACAGATAATGTAGTAGATGTGACCTGCAGTCCTATGTAACACCACAGATAACACAGTGATAACTCTGAGTACAGATAATGTATAGATGTGACCTGCAGTCCTATGTAACACCACAGATAACAGTGATAACTCTCTGAGTACAGATAATGTAGTAGATGTGACCTGCAGTCCTATGTAACACCACAGATAACAGTGATAACTCTCTGAGTACAGATAATGTAGTAGATGTGACCTGCAGTCCTATGTAACACCACAGATAACACAGTGATAACTCTCTGAGTACAGATAATGTATAGATGTGACCTGCAGTCCTATGTAACACCACAGATAACAGTGATAACTCTCTGAGTACAGATAATGTAGTAGATGTGACCTGCAGTCCTATGTAACACCACAGATAACACAGTGATAACTCTCTGAGTACAAATAATGTATAGATGTGACCTGCAGTCCTATGTAACACCACAGATAACATAGTGATAACTCTCTGAGTACAGATAATGTAGTAGATGACACCTGCAGTCCTATGTAACACCACAGATAACAGTGATAACTCTCTGAGTACAGATAAGGTACAGATGTGACCTGCAGTCCTATGTAACATCACAGATGACACAGTGATAACTCTCTGAGTACAGATAATGTATAGATGTGACCTGCAGTCCTATGTAACATCACAGATAACACAGTGATAACTCTCTGAGTACAGATAATGTAGTAGATGTGACCCGCAGTCCTATGTAACACCACAGATAATACACAGTGATAACTTTCTGAGTACAGATAATGTATAGATGTGACTTGCAGTCCTATGTAACACCACAGATAATACACTGTGATAATACTGTATACATATGATGTAATAGGCGTTGCCTGCAGTCCTATGTAACACCCCAGATAACACAGTGATAACTCTCTTGAGTACAAATAATGTAGTATATGTGATCTGCAGTCCTATGTAACGTCACAGAAAACACACAGTACAGTACAGTATACATATAATGTAGTGGGTGTTGCCAGCAGTCCTATGTAACACCACAGATAACACTGATCATTGTCCGAGTACAGATAATGTAGTAGGTTAAAGGGGTTATACAGGAAAAAACTTTTTTTTTTAGATATCAACTGGCTCCAGAAAGTTAAACAGATTTGTAAATTACTTCTATTAAAAAAAAATCTTAATCCTTTCAGTACTTATGAGCTGCTGAAGTTGAGTTGTTCTTTTCTGTCTAAGTGCTCGCTGATGACACATGTCTCGGCAACCGTCCAGTTTAGAAGCAAATCTCCATAGCAAACCTCTTCTACTCTGTGCAGTTCCCGAGACAAGCAGAGATGTCAGCAGAGAGCGCTGTTGTCGGACAGAAAAGAACAACTCAACTTCAGCAGCTGATAATTATTGTAAGGATTAAGATTTTTTAATAGAAGTAATTTACAAATCTGTTTAACTTTCCGGAGCCAGTTGATTTAATTTTTTATTTTTTTTCCTGGAATACCCCGTTAATTGCAGTCCTATGTAACACCACAGATAATACACGAATACCTGTCTATATTTTTACATAGGACTGCGTGTGTTATGTGCACAGCACAGAGTGAAGCAACACATTCAGCTCTGCTATGCGCACACACATCTCTGTAGCCCACATTCTTTCCTATTACGTGAAGTTTCTTACTTTGCCCTAAATGATGCGAACCGTCCTGTGACCATGGAGACGTATCGATCGACCAGCGCCTGCGGAGAGACCCGGGGTTAGTGTCTGGATAAATACATATACCTCCTGCAGTCTCTCTATATATAGGCAATGACTGCCTGTGTATGTATATATATATATATATATATATATATACACACACACATTATATATGGAGCAGTGTTTCTCAACCAGTGTGCCTCCAGCTGTTGCAAAACTACAACTCCCAGCATGCCCGGACAGCCTTCGGCTGTCCGGGCATGCTGGGAGTTGTAGTTTTGCAACAGCTGGAGACACACTGGCATACAGTACGGCAAATATCCCATTTGGTTTTGAAGATCCCAAAATCTCAATCTGTCCCCTTATATCTATACGCTCACTGGCCACTTTATTAGGTACACCCATTCTATTGCTTGATAACTCAAGTAGCTAATTAGCCAATCACATGACTCATTTAGGCATGTAGACATGGTCAAGACAACTCGCTGAAGTTCAAACTGAGCATCAGAATGGGGAAGAAAAAAGGAATTTGGTTGTTGGTGCCAGATGGGCCGGTCTGAGTATTTCTGGGATCTTCACCCACAGCCATCTTTGGGATTTAAAGAGAATGGTCCGAAAAAGAGGAAATATCCAGTGAGCGGCAGTTGTGTGGAGGAGAATACCTGATGTCAGAGAAGAGTGGGCAGACTGGTTCGAGATGACAGAAATGCAACAGTAACTGAAATAACTAGAGATGAGCGAACTTACAGTAAATTCGATTCGTCACGAACTTCTCGGCTCGGAAGTTGATGACTTTTCCTGCATAAATTAGTTCAGCTTTCCGGTGCTCCGGTGGGCTGGAAAAGGTGGATACAGTCCTAGGAGACTCTTTTCTAGGACTGTATCCACCTTTTCCAGCCCACCGGAGCACCTGAAGGCTGAACTAATTTACGCAGGAAAAGTCATCAACTGCCGAGCCGAGAAGTTTGTGACGAATCGAATTTACTGTAAGTTTGCTCATCTCTAGAAATAACCACTGGTTACAACCAAGGCCTCAGAATGCTATCTCTGATCACACATGAAGCAGATGGGCTACAGCAGCAGAAGACTGCACTGGTGGCCACTTCTGTCAGTTCAAAACAGGAAGCTGTCCGGGAATGCTGGGAGCCTTCGGCTGTCCGGGCATGCTGGGAGTTGTAGTTTTGCAACAGCTGGAGACACACTGGCATACAGTACGGCAAATATCCCATTTGGTTTTGAAGATCCCAAAATCTCAATCTGTCCCCTTATATCTATACGCTCACTGGCCACTTTATTAGGTACACCCATTCTATTGCTTGATAACTCAAGTAGCTAATTAGCCAATCACATGACTCATTTAGGCATGTAGACATGGTCAAGACAACTCGCTGAAGTTCAAACTGAGCATCAGAATGGGGAAGAAAAAAGGAATTTGGTTGTTGGTGCCAGATGGGCCGGTCTGAGTATTTCTGGGATCCTCACCCACAGCCATCTTTAGGATTTAAAGAGAATGGTCCGAAAAAGATGAAATATCCATTGAGTGGTGGTTGTGTGGAGGAGAATACCTGATGTCAGAGAAGAGTGGGCAGACTGGTTCGAGATGACAGAAATGCAACAGTAACTGAAATCACCACTGTGTAGTATAGGTCACAGCCTGGATTTGAAATAACCACTGGTTACAACCAAGGCCTCAGAATGCTATTTCTGATCACACAACACGTTCAACCTTGAAGCAGATGGGCTACAGCAGCAGAAGACTGCACTGGGGGCCACTTCTGTCAGTTTAAAACATGAAGCTGAGGCTACAATTCACACAGGTCATCAGAACTGGAGAATGGAAGATGGAAGAACGTTGTCTGGTCTGAGGAGTCTCCCTCCAGCTGTGACATCAGATGACAGGGTCAGAATGTGGTGTAAACAACATAAATCATGGATCCATCCTGCCTTGTATCAGGATCAGGCTGGTGGGGGTGTAATGGTGGTGGTGGTGGTGGGGGGGGGGGACGGGACATTTTCTGGGCACTTTGGGCCCCTTAGTACCAATTGATCCTGGTATAAACCCCACAGCCTCCCTGAGTATTGTTACTGACCATGTCCGTCCCTTTATGACCACAGTGGTCCCATCTTCTGATGATACTTCCAGCAAGATAATGCCCCATGTCACATGACATCATCTCATACAGGACAATGAGGTCACATGACATCATCTCATACAGGACAATGAGGTCACATGACATCATCTCATACAGGACAAAGAGGTCACATGACATCATCTCATACAGGACAATGAGGTCACATGACATCATCTCATACAGGACAATGAGGTCACATGACATCATCTCATACAGGACAATGAGGTCACATGACATCATCTCATACAGGACAATGAGGTCACATGACATCATCTCATACAGGACAATGAGGTCACATGACATCATCTCATACAGGACAATGAGGTCACATGACATCATCTCATACAGGACAATGAGGTCACTGGACTCCAATGGCCTCCACAGTCACCAGATCTCATCCTATAGATCACCGCAGGGATGTGGTGAAACCGGAGATTCTTATCATGGATCCTACAAATCTACAGCAACTGTGTGATGTCATCATGTCCATATGGAGGAACTGTGTGATGTCATCATGTCTATATGGAGGAACTGTGTGATGTCATCATGTCTATATGGAGGAACTGTGATGTCATCATGTCCATATGGAGGAACTGTGTGATGTCGTCATGTCTATATGGAGGAACTGTGTGATGTCATCATGTCCATATGGAGAAACTGTATGATGTCATCATGTCCATATGGATGAACTGTGTGATGTCATCATGTCTATATGGAGGAACTGTGTGATGTCATCATGTCCATATGGAGGAACTGTGTGATGTCATCATGTCTATATGGGGGGGACTGTGATGTCATCATGTCCATATGGAAGAACTGTGTGATGTCATCATGTCCATATGGGGGAACTGTGATGTCATCATGTCTATATGGAAGAACTGTGATGTCATCATGTCCATATGGAGGAGCTGTGTGATGTCATCATGTCCATATGGAGAAACTGTGTGATGTCATCATGTCCCTATGGAGGAACTGTGTGATGTCATCATGTCCATATGAAGGAACTGTGTGATGTCATCATGTCCATATGGAGGAAATGTGTGATGTCATCATGTCCACTTGGAGGAAATGTGTGATGTCATTGTGTCTATATGGAGGAACTGTGTGATGTCATCATGTCCATATATGGAGGAACTGTGTGATGTCATCATGTCTATATAGAGGAACTGTGTGATGTCATCATGTCCATATGGAGGAACTGTGTGATGTCATCATGTCCATATGGAGGAACTGTGTGATGTCATCATGTCCATATGGAGGAAATGTGTGATGTCATCATGTCCACTTGGAGGAAATGTGTGATGTCATTGTGTCTATATGGAGGAACTGTGTGATGTCATCCTGTCCATATATGGAGGAACTGTGTGATGTCATCATGTCTATATAGAGGAACTGTGTGATGTCATCATGTCCATATGGAGGAACTGTGTGATGTCATCATGTCCATATGGAGGAACTGTGTGATGTCATCATGTCCATATGGAGGAAATGTGTGATGTCATCATGTCCATTTGGAGGAAATGTGTGATGTCATCCTGTCCATATATGGAGGAACATCTCTGAGGAATGTTTTCAGCATCTTGTAGAAAGTATAAAGGAGGTCTGACCAGGGACTAGGAAGGTGTACCTTATAAAGTGGCCAGTGAGTGTATATGTAGCTGCTGCATCTGTGTGTCACTGCCCAATGTGCATATATATATATATATATATATATATATATATATATATACACCACATCTATAAGTTACTACTGTTAGTGTCCCCTATACAGTGTGGCAAAAAAGTATTTAGTCAGCCACCAATTGTGCAAGTTCTCCCACTTAAAAAGATGAGAGAGGCTGTAATTTTCATCATAGGTTATAACCTCAACTATGAGAGAAAGAATGGGGGGAAAGAATACAGGAAATCACATTGTCTGATTTTTAAAGAATTTATTTGCAAATTATGGTGGAAAATAAGTATTTGGTCACCTACAAACAAGCAAGATTTCTGGTCTCCTCTGTCCTCCACTCGTTACCTGTATTAATGGCTCCTGTTTGAACTTGTTATCAGTGTAAAAGACACCTGTCCACAACCTCAAACAGTCACACTCCAAACTCCACTATGGCCAAGACCAAAGAGCTGTCGAAGGACACCAGAAACAAAATTGTAGACCTGAACCAGGCTGGGAAGACTGAATCTGCAATAGGCAAGCAGCTTGGTGTGAAGAAATCAAATGTGGGAGAAATTATTAGAAAATGGAAGACATACAAGACCACTTATAATCTCCCTCGATCTGCGGCTCCACGCAAGAAAGGTGATCAAAAATCCCAGAACCACATGGGGGGGGGACCTAGTGAATGACCTGCAGAAAGCTGGGACCAAAGTAACAAAGGCTACCATCAGTAACACACTACGCCGCCAGGGACTCAAATCATGCCGTGCCAGAAGTGTCCCCCTGCTTAAGCCAGTACATGTCTGGGCCTGTCTGAAGTTTGCTAGAGAGCATTTGGATGATCCAGAAGAGTATTGGGAGAATGTCATATGGTCAGATAAAACAAAAAGTAAAACTTTGTGGTAAAAACTCAGCTCGTCGTGTTTGGAGGAGAATGGATGCAATTCAGCATTCTAAGAACACCATACCTACTGTGAAGCATGGGGGTGAAAACATCATGCTTTGGGGTGTTTTTTCTGCTAAGGGACCAGGACGACTGATCCGTGCAAAGGAAAGAATGAATGTGGCCATGTATCGTGAGATTTTCAGTGAAAACCTCCATCAGCAAGGGCATTGAAGATGAAATGTGGCTGGGTCTTTCAACATGACAATGATCACAAACACATTGCCCAGGCAACGAAGAAGTGGCTTCGTAAGAAGCATTTCAAGGTCCTGGAGTGGCCTAGCCAGTCTCCAGATCTCAACCCCATAGAAAACCTTTGGAGGGAGTTGAAAGTCTGTGTTGCCCAACGACAGCCCCAAAACATCACTGCTCTAGAGGAGATCTGTATGGAGGAATGGGCCAAAATACCAGCAACAGTGTGTGAAAACCTTGTGAAGAAAGAAAATGTGTGACCTCTGTATTTTCCACCATAATTTGCAAATAAATTGTTAAAAAAATCAGACAATGTGATTTTATGGATTTTTTTTCTCATTCTGTCTCTCATAGTTGAGGTATACCTCTGATGAAAATTAAAGGCCTCTCTCATATTTTTTAAGAGGGAGAACTTGCACAATTTGTGGCTGAATAAGAACTTTTTTGCCCCCCTGTATCTACATGTACCAAGCGAATCTATGTGGGAGATTTTTCAAAACCTATGCAGAGGAAAAGTTGACCAGCTGCCCGAAGCAACCAATCAGATCACTTCTTTTATTTTTAAAAATGCCTCATAAAAAGAAATAAAAAAAATAAAAAATCTTGTTTCTATGGGCAACTGGTCAACTTTTCTCCTGCACAGATTTTGATAAATCTACCTTTATGTCACTATTGTATCTGTCTTGTATCTATTTGTTACTCACCTGGTTGTGTTTGTACAAGACAGGAAATGTAAATACTCCGATCACCCCTAAAGCAGAGAAAGAAGAGCATGAGTAAAATGGACGAGATGTGGGGACCCCCTGAGCGCACCCCAATACCCCACACTACATCAGGACCCCCTCCCTTTACACCCTGGTATATATACTGTATACAAGAAGGGAAACACTCTGTGCAGACACCCCACAGGTGAGAGGTCAGGGTATTACCGAGAAGCAGGAGGGTCAGTCCATTCACCACAGCGCCAACATACGTGAGGAGGTAGAGGAGGAGTAAGAACTGAGGGAAGAAGAACACAAAGAAATATGAGGGTGAAACCTCAGGGAGCAGCGTACAGTGATGGACGGGTGGAATGTATGAAAGACGGGTGAGACGCATGACAGACGGGTGAGACGCATGACAGACGGGTGAGACGCATGACAGACGGGTGAGACGCATGACAGACGGGTGAGACGCATGACAGACGGGTGAGACGCATGACAGACGGATGAGACGCATGACAGACGGGTGAGACGCATGACAGACGGGTGAGACGCATGACAGACGGGTGAGACGCATGACAGACGGGTGAGACGCATGACAGACGGGTGAGACGCATGACAGACGGGTGAGACGTATGACAGACGGGTGAGACGTATGACAGACGGGTGAGACTTATGGCGGTTCAGTGAGACTTATGGTGGAGGGTTGAGATGTATGGTGGAGGGTTGAGATGCATGCTGGAGGGTTGAGATGTATGGCGGAGGGTTGAGATGTATGGCGGAGGGTTGAGATGTATGGCGGAGGGTTGATATGCATGCTGGAGGGTTGAGGTGTATGGCAGAGGGTTGAGGTGTATGACAGAGGGTTGAGGTGTATGGCGGAGGGTGGAGGTGTATGGCGGAGGGTTGAGATGCATGCTGGAGGGTTGAGGTGTATGGCAGAGGGTTGAGGTGTATGGCAGAGGTGTATGGCGGAGGGTTGAGATGCATGCTGGAGGGTTGAGGTGTATGGCAGAGGGTTGAGATGTATGGCGGAGGGTTGAGATGTATGGCGGAGGGTTGAGATGTATGGCGGAGGGTTGAGATGTATGGCGGAGGTTGAGATGTATGGCGGAGGGTTGAGGTGTATGGCGGAGGGTTGAGATGTATGGCGTAGGGTTGAGGTGTATGGCGGAGGGTTGAGGTGTATGGCGGAGGGTTGAGATGTATGGCGGAGGGTTGAGGTGTATGGCGGAGG
Source organism: Hyla sarda (assembly GCF_029499605.1). Taxonomy (NCBI): domain Eukaryota; kingdom Metazoa; phylum Chordata; class Amphibia; order Anura; family Hylidae; genus Hyla; species Hyla sarda. The sequence goes on from NC_079197.1 coordinate 174,001,316, forward strand.
GTTGAGGTGTATGGCAGAGGGTTGAGATGCATGCTGGAGGGTTGAGGTGTATGGCAGAGGGTTGAGGTGTATGGCGGAGGGTTGAGATGCATGGCAGAGGGTTGAGATGCATGGCAGAGGGTTGAGGTGTATGGCGGAGGGTTGAGGTGTATGGCGGAGGATTGAGGTGTATGGCGGAGGGTTGAGATGTATGGCGGAGGGTTGAGATGTACGGCGGAGGGTTGAGATGTACGGCGGAGGGTTGAGGTGTATGGCGGAGGGTTGAGATGTATGGTGGATCAGTGAGATGCATGGCAGAGGGGTGACCTTACCTTTAGTGACTCCTTTGTGTCCTGCACTAAGAAGAGTCTGCGGAGGGTGGAGAGTGCAGCAAAGAAGAGAACAACAAGACGAGAGGCGACCACCTCCACCTGCTGAGGGGGGAGAATCGGCTCCATGTCCAGGTACTTCCTGAGGAGAAGAAAAGACGATATAACACTCTGCTACATCAGAAACCCCCTGAGTAACCCTGACACTGCTACATCAGAAACCCCCTGAGTAACCCTGACACTGCTACATCAGAAACCCCCGAGTAACCCTGACACTGCTACATCAGAAACCCCCGAGTAACCCTGACACTGCTACATCAGAAACCCCCTGAGTAACCCTGACACTGCTACATCAGAAACCCCCCTGAGTAACCCTGACACTGCTACATCAGAAACCCCCTGAGTAACCCTGACACTGCTACATCAGAAACCCCCCTGAGTAACCCTGACACTGCTACATCAGAAACCCCCTGAGTAACCCTGACACTGCTACATCAGAAAACCCCCAGAGTAACACTGACACTGCTACACTGAGTAATCCTGACACTCCTACATCAGAAACCCCCCTGAGTAACCCTGACACTGCTACATCAGAAACCCCCCCGAGTAACCCTGACACTGCTACATCAGAAAGCCCCCTGAGTAACCCTGACGCTGCTACATCAGAAACCCCCTGAGTAATCCTGACACTACTACATCAGAAACCCCCTGAGTAACTCTGACACTGCTACATCAGAAACCCCCGAGTAACCCTGACACTGCTACATCAGAAACCCCCTGAGTAACCCTGACACTGCTACATAAAAAAAAAACCCAGAGTAACCCTGACACTGCTACATCAGAAATCCCCTGAGTAACCCTGACACTGCTACATCAGAAACCCCCCTGAGTAACCCTGACACTGCTACATCAGAAACCCCTTGAGTAACCCTGACACTGCTACATCAGAAACCCCCCTGAGTAATCCTGACACTGCTACATCAGAAACCCCCTGAGTAATCCTGACACTGCTACATCAGAAACCCTCCTGAGTAATCCTGACACTGCTACATCAGAAACCCCCTGAGTAACCCTGACACTACATCAGAAACCCTCCTGAGTAATCCTGACACTACATCAGAAACCCTCCTGAGTAATCCTGACACTACATCAGAAACCCTCTGCTACACTGAGTAATCCTGACACAGTTGCAGTATTCTACAGTTCTACAATCCTCTGTACACCAAGTAAACCCAACTCTGCTACAATATTCTGCTACACCAAGCAACCCTCACACTGCTTAAACTCTCTGCTACATTTCTCCACTACACATAGTAATCCTAGCACTGCTACAATTCTCTTATAAACCCTCACACTGCTATACCAACTTACTCCTACACTGCCTCAATACTCTGCTACATCACGTAACCTTAATACTGCTACAAATCCATTGACATCAATAACCAGTGACTGCTACACATCCCTACTATACGGCATAAAACTATGCTATGCCATTCTACGCTACACTGAGTAACCATATATATTCTTGGCTACACCAAGTACCACTGATCTCGCTGCACTAAATGAGCCTGAGCCGTGTGGTTCAGAATGGCGGGACTCACTGGAAGGGATTGCCTCCGTCTCCTTTCTTCAGGAGTTTGTAGTAGAGCCGCATGGTGAAGGCCGCGCAGAGGATGAGGAGACAGGCGTATGATAGGACGCTGATCACACTGAACTGGATGAGACATAGCAGGCACAGGGTGATGCCAGTGAGACATCCGGTGGAGAGGGTGATGTCCCTCCAGTACAGGAGGTCGGCCACTGAGAGAGAGAAGACAGAGTCAGCATGGGCAGGAGTGAGGGTCAGCCTGGATGGGTACAGAGTACGAAAAGAGCATCAAGGTGGGCACAGTGGGCATCAGGGTGGGCAGGGAGCATCAGGGTGGGCACAGAGTGAGGGTCAGCCTGACAGCAGAATACAAAGAGAGCATTAGAGTGGGCACAAAGTACGCAGAGAGCATCAGGGTGGGCATAGAGGGCACAGGGAGCATCAGCATGGGCGCAGAGTTGATAGAGAGCATCAGTATGGGTGCAGAGTGCACAGAGAGCATGAGGGTGGGCACAGAATGAGGGTCAGCCTGACAGCAGAGTGTGCAGAGAGCATTAGTATGGGCACAGAAAGCGCAGAGAGCATCAGGATGGGCACAGAAAGCACAGAGCATCAGGATGGGCACAGAAAGCACAGAGAGCATCAGGATAGGCACAAAAAGCACAGAGAGCATCAGGGTGGGCACAGAAAGTACAGAGCATCAGGATGGGTACAGAAAGCACAGAGCATCAGGGTGAGCGCAGAGTTGAAAGAGAGCATCAATATGGGTGCAGAGTGCACAGAGAGCATGAGGGTGGGCACAGAATGAGGATCAGTTTGAAAGCAGAGTGTGCAGAGAGCATTAGTATGGGCACAGAAAGCGCAGAGAGCATCAGGATGGGCACAGAAAGCGCAGAGAGAATCAGGATGGGCACAAAAACCGCAGAGAGAATCAGGATGGGCACAGAAAGCGCAGAGAGCATCAGGATGGGCATAGAAAGCACAGAGCATCAGGGTGGGCACAGAAAGCACAGAGAGAATCAGGGTGGGCACAGAAAGCGCAGAGAGCATCAGGGTGGGCACAGAAAGCACAGAGAGCATCAGTGTGGGCACAGAAAGCACAGAGAGCATCAGTTTGGGCACAGAAAGCACAGAGAGCATCAGGATGGGTGTAGAGTGCGCACAGAGCATCAGGGTGGGCACAGAAAGCACAGAGAGCATCAGGGTGGGCACAGAAAGCACAGAGAGCATCAGGATGGGCACAGAAAGCACAGAGAGCATCAGGATGGGCACAGAAAGCACAGAGAGCATCAGGGTGGGCGCAGAGTGCGCAGAGAGCATCAGGATAGTCTCAGAAAGCGCAGAGAGCATCAGGGTGGGTGCAGCATGTGCGGAGAGCATTAGAGTGGATACAGAGTGCACAGCATGAGAGCAGAGTGCACAGTAAGCTTCAGCATGGGAGCAGAGAACTTTAGCATGGGCACAGACCATGAGCATAAAAACATCATCATGGGAACTCAGTGTGCATCAGCATGGGCGCAGAGAACATCAGCATGGGCGCAGAGAACATCAGCATGGGCGCAGAGAACATCAGCATGGGCGCAGAGAACATCAGCATGGGCGCAGAGAACATCAGCATGGGCGCAGAGAACATCAGCATGGGCGCAGAGAACATCAGCATGGGCGCAGAGAACATCAGCATGGGCGCAGAGAACATCAGCATGGGCGCAGAGAACATCAGCATGGGCGCAGAGAACATCAGCATGGGCGCAGAGAACATCAGCATGGGCGCAGAGAACATCAGCATGGGCGCAGTGTGCAGGAGCGCCAGCATCATCCGCAAGGTGGCCCCCCATGGTATATTCAAAGTGGTCGGCTTTGTATCATATGATGCTGGGTGATGACAACACATCAATGATAATATGGCAGATATAATACACTAAGGACAGTCCCCGGGTGTAACTATAAATAACTGGGCCCCACAATCCTTCATTCAGGGGGCCCTACTGTAATCAGACTTCTGTAGTGCCCTCCCAGATCATCCAGTAGATAATAATGGGGCCACACACACAGGACAGTTCTGCAGTCAGGGGCTCAGGCTAAAACATTAGGGGCCCACACATGCCTGAACCATGGTTACACTTCTACCAGATGAATGGGACCCATTTAATAGGTAATAACATTATATTGTGCCCCCCCATTGTACTCCATCAGTCTCAGTCTCTTGCCCCAGTGAAGGGCCCAGAAGATGTAGGATGTGTGGCCCTCCTGTCCCCATGTTCTTGGCCTTCACCCCACACATCTCCCTCAGAACTTACCCGCTTTCCTCATGGTTTCCTCCTGGTAGCTGCTTCGGCTCTGGGGTAACAGGTGGTGGGAGTCTCTGCGGCCGACGTCTGTGAGGGACAGAAGACGACACTAAATATAGACGGAGAGGGACAACCCCCCTGAGACCAGCATCAACCTCTGTCCAGAGAACCCCCCCTGAGGCCAAAAAAAGACACTGAGAACAGCTGTCCACACCCAGGGATCAGCTGCGGCCCCCTCCGGCAGGGCACCCCCATATGGTGGGAGGACAGCTCCTATAATGGGTACCAGGTGACTCAGGGGGATCAGCAGTTACTCTTTATAGGAGGATAACTTATCATAGATGACCCCCCCCCCCACAAAGACAACAGTGATAAAGGATGACCCCATCTGTACCCACAATCACCCCCATCATTCTCTGTCCTCTCAGATCTGGGGTAAGGGGTGCGCTGCCGCCAGGGATTCCTCTCATTCACAAAAGCTTTAAAAACAAAGCCATGGGGCTCATAGAGATGACAGAACACCAGGCGATAATCCGCAACAATACAGTGCGAGCCAGGAGGATCCGTTGTATCTGCCTCCGTATATCGGCACCAGAAACTATAACTTACAGCAGTGGTCTCAAACTGAAGCCCTCCAGATGTTGCAACACTGGCTGTTCGGGCATGCTGGGAGTTGAAGTTTTGCACCACATGCATAAAATATATTTAGAGAGTAGCAATGTCATATATCGGACAAATCTGCATGTATAGAGTAGTCACTGTGTACATACATTACATTACTTATCCTGTACTGATCCTGAGTTATATCCTGTATTATACTCCAGAGCTGTACTCACTATTCTGCTGGTGAGGTCACTGTGTACATACATTACATTACTTATCCTGTACTGATCCTGAGTTATATCCTGTATTATACTCCAGAGCTGTACTCACTATTCTGCTGGTGAGGTCACTGTGTACATACATTACATTACTTATCCTGTATTATACTCCCGAGCTGTACTCACTATTCTGCTGGTGAGGTCACTGTGTACATACATTACATTATTTATCCTGTACTGATCCTGAGTTATTTCCTGTATTATACTCCAGAGCTGTACTCACTATTCTGCTGGTGAGGTCACTGTGTACATACATTACATTACTTATCCTGTACTGATCCTGAGTTATATCCTGTATTATACTCCAGAGCTGTACTCACTATTCTGCTGGTGAGGTCACTGTGTACATACATTACATTACTTATCCTGTACTGATCCTGAGTTATATCCTGTATTATACTCCAGAGCTGTACTCACTATTCTGCTGGTGAAGTCACTGTGTACATACATTACATTACTTATCCTGTACTGATCCTGAGTTATATCCTGTATTATACTCCCGAGCTGTACTCACTATTCTGCTGGTGAGGTCACTGTGTACATACATTACATTACTGATCCTGTACTGATCCTGAGTTATATCCTGTATTATACTCCCGAGCTGTACTCACTATTTTGCTGGTGAGGTCACTGTGTACATACATTACATTACTTATCCTGTACTGATCCTGAGTTATATCCTGTATTATACTCCAGAGCTGCACTCACTATTCTGCTGGTGGGGTCACTGTGTACATACATTACATTACTTATCCTGTACTGATCCTGAGTTATATCCTGTATTATACTCCAGAGCTGCACTCACTATTCTGCTGGTGGGGTCACTGTGTACATACATTACATTACTTATCCTGTACTGATCCTGAGTTATATCCTGTATTATACTCCAGAGCTGTACTCACTATTCTGCTGGTGAGGTCACTGTGTACATACATTACATTACTTATCCTGTACTGATCCTGAGTTATATCCTGTATTATACTCCAGAGCTGTACTCACTATTCTGCTGGTGAGGTCACTGTATACATACATTACATTACTTATCCTGTACTGAACCTGAGTTATATCCTGTAAATCTTTTATTAGAAAAATATAAATCATAACAAAACATAAACCAGCACAACTTTGCCATAACGGAAAACAACAACATGAAATAACATAAACCCAAACTTTACATTTAAATAAAAGAACAAAAATCCTGCCTAACCGGCCAGCCCAGCTTTCCTACTTGGACTAGAAGTATTATAACTACACCTTTCATAGCCAAACAACACACTCATAAGAAACATAAAAATAGCACTATTTCGCTTTAACTCAAAACACCCAAACTCGGGAAAAATCATACATAGAAAACACAACAAGCACTCACACTGCACACCATGTTTTTTTTTTTTTTTTTTTTATAATAATATTAATAATAATAATAATAACACTATACCACACTCACACATGCACACATATATATACATATATTAACTACATTTAACCAAGAAACCAAAAATAAATAAATAAATTAATTAAATTCAACTCAAAATACCCAAACTCGGGAAAATATCTCAGAAAACACAATACACACATGCTTACACACATCTTTACTACATACTACATATATAAACCAAAGAAAATAAATCCACAACGGGATACTAAAGAAACATTACTACAAAAACAAAACTGGTTCGACTGCCATGTCTATCTCTACTATAAATACTATATACTTAAAAAACATACATTATACATACTATATACATAACTAACTATATACACTACTATGTACAATACTATACACAAACTATATACACCTATAAATAAATAGAAAACACACCTACAAATATAAAAGAACATTCTACACTAAACTGACCCTTCACCCACACCACCCGCCCTCCTGTACATGGGTCAGAGTTTTTTCCATACAGTTCATAGTCCTCAATGTCCAGTCCACAACTGACCCATGTCAGGTCCACCAAAAGAAAAGACCACCACCACCCACAAATATACCCTCCCAACCTAGAACTCCTCCCAACCAACTTAACCATTACCAGCTTTAACATACATAAGCAAACAATACAACTCACTTTAGGCCCAAGTTCGGTGCCTGTAAGCCCTTCATAACCATAGCATCTGAAAACAAAACAAAAAGCTATGGTGCACATGCATTAGCCCACCACCTGGAAGAAGGATGGCAATCCTGATACATACAAAATGTATATTCTTTCCCTAACTGCACCCTACCTCTCACCCTACCATTATCCCTAAAGATAAACTGACCCTACTATCACCCTAACCCTGTCCCTACATCACTGTCCCTAACCAAATCAAGGGTACTCTACCCAAAAGGTCTAGTACCTAGGGCACATCAAAAGAAAACCCTCTCCATAGGAGAGAAGCCCTACTGGTACCAAGACTGCCATACTCCAAAGACCTGATCTTCCCGAGGTCACCGGTGATGTTCCTACAGACCTCCACCTCGGAGAGGACTTTGCGCTGATTAGACACTAAACACCGTGCATTCCACGTGTAGTACCTAACCACTAAGCTGACTAAAAACAAAGTGCCCCGATCTCGGCCACCCAGGTTCCTGAATGCCCCATAAGCCCACTCTGGATAGGTAAGGCCGGCAAGTTGACTCCAGCAGATGGAAGCGCCCACCCGGTTGTAGACCCTTATATTAAAGGGACAATGAAGCAGGAAATGGTCCATGCTTTCCAGCATGTCCCCGCACTCTTCTCGGGGACATCCCCGGTCATCAGATCTCCTGCACTTCAAATTGTCCCTCACATATAACTTCCCCTGAAAGCAGCGCCAGGCCAAGTCCCAAAACTTCTGGGGGATCCTTTTCATATTTAAGAGATACAACCCCACCCTCAGATCCCGACCTGGGCAGTCCCTGAGCGCCAGAGGCTTCTGGAAGTGGGTCAACAGAACCCGTTTGTCAAGGAACTGCCTTGACTGGGTCCTGATCTCCCACACTCCCAGACCCCACCGACGTATCGCCTTCAGAGTCGGGGTAGCATAAGCCGGAAGATGCCCATGGGGCGTACGGAGGTCCTTCACTTGCCCTCCTGTCTCCCATTCCTGGAAGAAAGGCCGAAACCACTCCCTGCAGGAGAGTACCCACGGAGGAGCCCTCTCTGACCAGAGGTTCGAGATGTTAGCTTTCAAGAAGGTGTTCGTTAAGAACACCACAGGGTTTACCATAGATAAACCCCCTAGTCTCCTTGTGCGGTACGTAACCTCTCTCTTGACTAGGTTCATCCTGTTCCCCCATAACAGTTGGAAAAACAGGCTGTAGATCCTAGTGTAGTAAGCCTCTGGCAAGATACATACACTGCCCAGATAGATAAACAAGGGGAGCAGGTACGATTTGATCAGGTGTACCCTTTCCCTGAGGGTCATAGACCAACCCTTCCACTGATCCACCCTATGAGTGGCATCCTGTAGCTTACCGTCCCAGTTTTTGGTGGGATAATCATCCTGGCCGAATGTGATGCCCAGAATTTTTGCTGAGTCTTGGGGCCCTGGGAGGGTGTCCGGGAGATCAAAAGTGGGATCTCCCCCTCCCAGCCAGAGACTTTCACACTTATCCCGGTTGATCTTAGACCCGGATGCCTCCGAGTAGCGTTCCACCTCCGACATCACCACATCGACCTCCTCTCTCGAGGACACGAAAATGGTGACATCATCAGCGTACGCCACCACTCTCTGGGCGACATCCAGCTCTGCCAGACTCATCCCGACTCCCGCCAACGGCTCACAATCTACCCTCCGGACGAAGGGATCGATTGCGAACACGTATAAAAGCGGGCTCAAAGGACAACCCTGACGGACTCCAGACCCCACCTCAAAAGAGCGGCCAGACCAACCGTTCACCAGCGGGAAACTCTCTGCCCCTGCATATAAGGTCTTAAGCCAATTAATAAAAGCACACGGTAAGCCATATCTCAGGAGGACGGACCAGAGGTACTCGTGGTTCACCCGATCAAATGCTTTGGCCTGATCCAGGGACAGCAAGTACCCCTTCCAGAGACCTGCACTACTCCGCTCCACTGCCTCCCGGACACCGAGAACAGCACTTAAGGTGCTTCGGCCTGGAACAGAGCAGTGCTGGGCCCCCGAAAGGAGCCGGGGTGCAAACTTCACCAGCCGATTAAACAGTATCTTGGCCAGAAGCTTCCTGTCCGTATTGAGAAGAGCTATGGGCCTCCAATTCTCAATACGGCTGGGATCTTTACCCTTTGAGAGAAGAATCAGGGCTGACCTCCTCATTGACTTCGGCAGAGTGCCCGAGGAGAGACACTCATTGAATACCTCAGTCAAGAGGGGAGCTAAAGACTCCTTAAAGGTCCTGTACCACTCAGATGTTAAGCCATCCGGACCTGGTGACTTCTTGGGGGCAAGCCCCTCAATCGCCAGTCTCACTTCCTCTTCCCTGATTTTTTCTGCCAAAACATCAAGAGAGGGGTCTACCCCTGGCTCAGGAATGGTTTCAGCCAGGAAAGCCGACATCCCGTCTCGATCTAGATCCTTCCTTCCCAAGAGGTGTGAGTAGAAGGATCTGACGACCTCCAAGATCCCTGATCTGGACCGATTCAGAGATCCCGTACTATCAATCAGTCCTGAAATGACTTTACTACTCACTGACATCTTACAGTTTCTGTAAGGGTCGGGCGAGCGGTACTTCCCGAAATCCCTCTCAAAAACCAAAGATGCGTGCCTATCGTACTGACACCTCATCAGCAAGGACTTCACTCTGGAGATATCCTCCCGGCTACCTCCAGTCGAGACGAGAAGCTCGAGTTTCCTCCTCAGTCCCTGATACAGGCGATACCTATTCAGGGACCTGAGGCTCGAGAGCTGGCGGAAGAACCCCGCAACCCGCTTCTTGAACATCTCCCACCACTCTGACTTACTACTACATAGGCCCAGTAAAGGTACCTGACTCTGAAGAAAATCCTCAAAGGACTGTCTTACCTCCGCTTCCTCCAGGAGGGCCGAATTCAGCTTCCAATAACCTTTACCCATCCGAGGGGTCTCTGAAACATTCAGGGAAAACAAAATCATACAGTGATCGGAGAACTCCACCTCAACCACGGACACTGCAGAAGAGACAGCTTCCTCCTTCAAATAAAACCTGTCTATTCTAGACCTGCAGCTACCTCGATGATAGGTGAAACCCGCGTGGCCTGAGGGGCTCCGGATGTGGGCGTCCTCTAGGCGAGCTTCCCTAACTATACTATTGAGAGCTATGCTATCATAAGCCAACCGATCATTGGAGCCTCTCCTATCTTGGGATCTCGTGACAGTATTGAAATCCCCTCCAAAGATCACCTGTCTGCTTGTAAAAAGAAAGGGCTTAATCCTCATAAAGAGATCTTTTCGTCCCCACTTGGTTTGTGGGGCGTAGATGTTAATGAGCCGGAGCTCTTGCCCCTTCATGAGGACATCTAAGATCAGGCACCTCCCCATTTCTAACTCAATAACCCGTCTGCATTCAACAGGAGCGGTAAAAAGGACCGCCACCCCACTATACGGCTCAGCCGCAAGAGACCAGTGGGAGGGGCCACGTCTCCACTCTCTCCTGGCTTTTACCAGAGAGGCAAGATCTGACAACCTGGTCTCCTGCAGATACAAAATATCGGCTTCAACACGGCCGAGAAAATCAAAGGCTGCGAATCTAGCCGTATCAGACTTTATGCTGGCACAGTTAATAGATGCCAGCGTCAATGGGGTGAGTGCCGCCATCATGGGTGATTGAGTTAGATAGCCCTAACCCCCTCATTTCTGTTTTTTCTTTACCCCCTCATCCCCGGAAGAGGAGGCTTCTTTCTCTTTAAACCTTTTTTTGGACTCAGACTGGTCCATTTTTAAATCGCCATCTCCGCCTGGCTCTGGTTTGGCCCCATCCCCTGAGGAAATTGCCCCATGTGGACAGGGCCCAGTTCCCCCTGGAGGCTCCCCCACTTCAGGCACCCCATCCTTGACCCCCCCCTCCATGGAGGGGGAGGAGATGTCTTCAAGGACAGAGTACCGGTTAGACAGATCAATCAGAGGGGGGGCAGGTAAGCTTCCGCTTGGGACCTGGTCCGTAGCACGGGGACTAGAGGGCTCTGACCTCTTCTTTCTCCCTTTACTGCCCTTCTTTTTTGGCCTCTCTTCACCCTCCTCATCCACACTTTCACAGTGGGAGGAATCGGAAAGATCGGCCTTGCTGCCCTCTTCTTTACAGATTCTCCCCATTTCCTCATCCAGCACATTCTCCTCCAGGGCCTCAGCAGTTTCAGGACTAACCTCTGGAGCAGGGCCAGAAGCTACCCCTGCCACATGGGAACTCTCCAGTTCCCTGCTCCTTCTGCGATTAGCCTCCCGCCTCAGCTTGGCGGGACTTTTCCTCTTCACTGACCCTGTTGCACCTTCACCCGCACTCGTGCCCTCCCCAGCTGAAGCAACATTACTGCTGTCTCCAGCCAAGGTGACCGTCGCACGGGCAAAGGCGCTAGGACAACGGCTGAAAGGGTGTCCTAAGACACCACACAGATGACACCTGATCTGCCTACAGGATGCGGCAAGATGACCTACCCCACCACACAGAGCACAGACCTGCACAGTACAGGCTGCGCTAAAGTGAGTGGGGCTGCCGCACCTGTGACAGACCTTGGGCTGCCCCTGGTAGAAAATTTGGATTCTGTCTCTTCCTAGAAAAGCAGCTGATGGGATGTGGGCAACAGTGCTCCCCGAACGCTTCAGTTTGACGGAAAACGTCCAGGCCCCAGACCAGATCCCATGTTCGTCATAGTTCTTTTTTGGCATGTCCGTCACATCACCATATCGGCTGAGCCAGGTCATGATATCATAGCAAGATAGTGACTCGTTACGTGTCAAAACGGTCACTTTCTTGGCCAAATTCTGACGGGATATCGCCTTTACGGCAAAATCCCGCCAGCCGGGCTCGTTTTTCACCACCTCATAGTTCGACCAGAAGAGTTCAAGACCCTCCGGCCGAACAAAGCTGATGTCAAACTCAGAAGTAGCGTAGGGGTGGATCAGGGCAAAGATGTCACTTGCCCTGAATTCCATTTGGAGGAGGAGCTCAACCACCTTACCCCGTGGCGGACATGCATCTTCGCCCCTCCACACTAAACGGACCACATTCCTACGGCCACTTTCCTGCCCGGATGTCGGGAGGGACCAGACCACCTCCCCATTATGTTCTCGGAATGCGCCTAAGCCATGTCTTTCTATCCAAAAAGACAGGTCAACCTCACCCCTCCCCTCTACATGGATTGACCTGTCTCCCCTACGTAGAGCCTCCAGTAGGCGCTGTTGCAAGTGACCACCAGAGCCAGACGGAGATGGGGATCCCCCGGCAGTGACGCTGGCATAGCTTCTGGGAGAAGCAGCCACTACCGGGGGGGCAGTCGAACCAGAACCTGATCCAGACCCCAAACCAGCACCCTTATTCTTAACAGAGGTGTCTGCCACCAATCCTCTCTCTGGCATTCCACTACCACCCCTCTCTTGCGCTCCACTACCACCCCTTTCTTGCGCTCCACTTGCACCCCTCTCTTGCACTCCACTTGCACCCCTCTCTTGCACTCCACTTGCACCCCTCTCTTGCACTCCACTTGCACCCCTCTCTTGCACCCCACAAGTTCCCCCCTCATCCACACTGCTACCACAACTCCTCCCATGCACACTATAACTCACATTCTGCACATTACCATTTTTAGTCACATTTTTCCCCTCACTTTCACTCTTGCCTACACTGTCCCTTGATGTATTAGAGGCCGGGCTGGCTTGGTCTATAGCTCCGTGTACAAGGGTTGCTGGCTTAAGGATCAGCGCTGCACAGCTCCTCCGTTCAGTCTTCTGGGGCATGGACACAGGCCCCGCCCCCTCGCACAGCGCCATAGATTTTGGCGGGAGCTGTCCCACCGGATGCACTCCCGCCCCGCTTACTGCAGCTGACGGGCGCAGAACCTCCCCCTTCACAGGGGAGAGTCCCGACGCGCCAGAACTGGTACCAACTGTGTAACCTAGGGGACCGCCCCCTGAACCAACAAGGTCCGGCACCCGGACACTCCCCCCCCTCACAGGGGAGTGCCCCGCAGTGCCAGGACCTATACTGCCAGCTTCAATCGGGGGACCGCCCCCCAAATTGGTAAATCTGCCGCTATTTTCTGGTGCCTGGACACCCTCCCCCCTCACAGGAGGGTGCCCTTTTTTTTCTATAGCACCCGCGGCCATTTTGGGTGCACTACTGTATCCCCCATGCTGGCCCCGCTCCACTACAGAAACGGGGTCTGGCAGATTGGGGGACCCAGCACCCTGAACCGACTTTTCAGCCGACCCAGGCTGCTGGAAGGGAGCAAAGACAAACTTCACTGCCTGTGTCTTCTTCCTCTTCTTGCCCTTCGCTTTTTTCTTCTCCTCTGGGCCCAAATCATCCCCGAAAGAAAAATTTTCTAGACGAGTGGGGGACTCCTGCATAACAATTGCCCGCAGGAGACCCCCATCTGCCAAGCCGCTGCAATCACTACAGTCACTGCCATCCTCATCGTCCTCACTGGAGGGAGGTAAGGCCACCTGAGCCGGGTTTATGTAGTCCTCACTGAGGGTAAGTGGGGGGTCTGGGGTAACAGTGGTGGTACAAACAGAACCCGTGTCCATATCCCCCTCACTCACATCCCCCTCCTCACCTTCCTCCATCTCCTCCTCCTCCTCACTCTCATCTTGGTGACTTTCTTTTTCTGCACCTCTGGAGACCCCCTTTTTGGGGAACCTCTCCTCATTAAGTATCTTCTCACTGAAGAAGCCGGCTCCAGCCACAATGTCTGCTCTCAGCTGCACAATCTCCTCCACCTCTTTCTTTAGTGCTCTCACCTTTGCAGTGAACGCTGCTCTCTTGCCCTTGGCTGCTGTATCCGCCTGGTAAGTTGCAAACTTTATATCTTCTCTTAGACCTCGTAGCTGTTTCCCAAGTTGCTCATATTGGGCCATCTTTGCCTGGATTCTTGAACCAAAAGTCTCCAGGGATTCCCTTGGCCCCTTGACCCCCCATTGCTGGGGTTCTGAGGAGCCTGAGGTAGAAGCCTTCACTCCACTCCTCTGCCTGGATGAGCTTCTTTTCCCAGAGGAACTTTTGCTGGAAGCCTTGCAGCTCCCAGCTGGGGATGGGGGAGGGGGCCCCACATGGCGATGGGCCCTGGTGGATCGTCTCACCCCATCCTGGCTGCTGGCCGTCGCATTTTCCTTTGCACCCCCCGCCGGCCGGGTACGGGGAGTGCAAGATGAAGCCTCCTGGGGCTCCATAGCAGGAAAACCCTCTACCCAGGTATCTGCCACACACCTGGGGAGGGGCGGATGGAAATCACTGCTTCACTGGAAGAGTCTGGAAGTAACAGGAGCTCAGACACACCCAACCTCTCTCCAGAGCTGTACTCACTATTCTGCTGGTGAGGTCACTGTGTACATACATTACATTACTTATCCTGTACTGATCCTGAGTTATATCCTGTATTATACTCCAGAGCTGTACTCACTATTCTGCTTGTGGCGTCACTGGGGAAGATTTTTCCAAACCTTTCCAGAGGAAAAGTTGCCCAGTTGCCCATAGCAACCAATCAGATCGCTACTTTCATTTTTAACAAAGCCTCTGCAAAATGAAAGCAGCGATCTGATTGGTTGCTATGGGCAACTAAGAAACTTTTCCTCTGGACAGGTTTTGATAAATCTCCCCCACAGTGTCCTAAAAAAGTAACTTGGAGCCGCCCCCACCTGGTGTCCAAAGGAGCAGCTAACCCTGGTACAGGTAAAGAAGAACATGTAATACCTCCCTTTACTGTAGGGGGCGCTACCAGACAGCCAGTCAGTGCATACATCTCAGTAATACAGGGGTTTTACCAGTGAAATGTCCATTCTGATTGGTTGGTTCTTCAAGCGCCTGACATGTTACAAGGATCTGGACTGTCCGTAATATTGTATGTTGTGTCTGGTTTTAAGTAACAATGGTCCAGAAAATATTGTAATCAGAGGCCATTGTAGGCTTAGGGATCACTGTACACTACTTATCCTGTCCTGATCCTGAGATATATCCTGTATTATACTCCAGAGCTGTACTCACTATTCTGCTGGTGAGATCACTGTGTACATACATTACATTACTTATCCTGTCCTGATCCTGAGATATATCCTGTATTATACTCCAGAGCTGTACTCACTATTCTGCTGGTGGGGTCACTGTGTACATACATTACATTACTTATCATGTACTGATCCTGAGTTATATCCTGTATTATACTCCAGAGCTGTACTCACTATTCTGCTGGTGGAGTCACTGTGTACATACATTACATTACTTATCCTGTACTGATCCTGAGTTATATCCTGTATTATACTCCAGAGCTGTACTCACTATTCTGCTGGTGAGGTCACTGTGTACATACATTACATTACTTATCCTGTACTGATCCTGAGTTATATCCTGTATTATACTCCAGAGCTGTACTCACTATTCTGCTGATGAGGTCACTGTGTACATACATTACATTACTTATCATGTACTGATCCTGAGTTATATCCTGTATTATACTCCAGAGCTGTACTCACTATTCTGCTGGTGAGGTCACTGTGTACATACATTACATTACTTATCCTGTACTGATCCTGAGATATATCCTGTATTATACTCCAGAGCTGTACTCACTATTCTGCTGGTGAGGTCACTGTGTACATACATTACATTACTTATCCTGTACTGATCCTGAGTTATATCCTGTATTATACTCCAGAGCTGTACTCACTATTCTGCTGGTGAGGTCACTGTGTACATACATTACATTACTTACCCTGTACTGATCCTGAGTTATATCCTGTATTATACTCCAGAGCTGTACTCACTATTCTGCTGGTGAGGTCACCGTGTACATACATACATTACATTACTTATCCTGTACTGATCCTGAGTTATATCCTGTATTATACCCCAGAGCTGTACTCACTATTCTGCTGGTGAGGTCACTGTGTACATACATTACATTACTTATCCTGTACAGATCCTGAGTTAAATCCTGTATTATACTCCTGAGCTGTACTCACTATTCTGCTGGTGGAGTCAGTGTTTACAGCGAGCACTTTCTCTGTAGTATGCAGTAATATCATGTGACTTGTAACACATATATCTCACCCATTGTGATCCCTGACACTCTCGGCTGGGGTTTCTCCACCAGTGTCTGTTCCTCGTAGTTCCTCAGGGGCAGGTCTTGTGTTATCTGACACGCCTTCTCTAGAAGAACAAAGGTCACAGTCTCCTCTTCCGGTTCCTCTTTCCTTGGTAATAGTCCTCGGCCCAAACCTCGTCCCTTCCGGGCCCTAACTGTGGGACGAGGTAATGGAACTGAGCTTCCAATGGTTATGTAAGAAAAGGTTGGCTCCTGAGGTGAAGGTAAGGGCCATAGATCAGCCGGGGTCACCGTGTCATCATCGAGGTCACCTACAATAGAGACAACAAGGCTTAATAGAAGAACATTGAGTATGTGGCGTCCATGTGCTGCTGTTCACAGACGTACAATGCTCTGCAGGCGATGGATGGATGGCCTCAGGGGTGTGGCCTCCCGATCCCAAATAGTGTAGACACAAAAAGACACAAAAATTAAAGTGTGGAGGATTAAGATGATGATAAGAGAGAAAAACACAATACAATAGAACATAAAACATCAGAACAATAAACAAAATAATAGGACACAATGATACAAAACACCATGCAATACAACATAAAACATTGTAACAAAATACAACACAAAGTGAGATAAAACATTGTAGCAAAATAGAACATGATGTAGAGCCCTGCATTGGGATTGGGATCCCGCGGGACCAAACCCAATACATGCGGGCGGTCAGGAGGCTGCTGCGGGCGGGTACGGGCGGTCAGGAGGCTGCTGCGGGTGGTC
This sequence comes from Hyla sarda, assembly GCF_029499605.1. Lineage (NCBI taxonomy): Eukaryota > Metazoa > Chordata > Amphibia > Anura > Hylidae > Hyla > Hyla sarda. The sequence continues at coordinate 174,018,323 of NC_079197.1, forward strand.
AGGCGCTATACCAGTGGGTCCTGCAAATCCTGCAGAAGCCTCAATAAAATAATGTGGTAGTGGGGTATGAATAGGGCAGATGTTGTTAACCCCTTATATTCGTGACGCCAGGGAGTGGTTTATCCTCGATACCACCAGATCCTGCGCTAGGCACAGGGGCAATAAAGACTCTGACGCCAAGTTATGGACAACGGTAGCTTTACTGAGGGTAGACAGATGGTAAAGTCTATACAGTTCAGCCAGGGCCCAAGGAGGTGACCAGTGATGCAGAGACCTTAAGGGCTTGCTGGGACTTGTAGTAGGACTGGAGAATTGAATGCAGACCACGTGACTTGACAGATGACAGGGACTGACTTGACTCATAAAGCTGGGACTTTACTTGACTTGATGGCGGCTGCAGGACTGGACTTTGAGGTCTCCAACATTCTGGACACACACACTAGACAAGACTGCACTGGACCTCAGCAGAAGAGAGAGAAGCTCCACCCAGGGCTTATATGGGGGAGACTAGCAGGGAGCCCATAGGTCGTTCTTGGGATCACCTGGTCACTGGTACCTCCTGGGCAACAATCACATGACATATCACATGGTACAACTCAAAGCAACAAGACATTTTATAATAGAATACACTGCAGAACATATGTACAGGGGGGAAACAGGTGCAAGGGGCCCTGGGGACACTGAGGGAGGCTGCAGCAAGGGTACGGGGCAACACCTCCCATACTGGGCCATCGCAATAAGTCCTCCGAACTCTCAGTTGGCCCCACTGACAAAGCTCACCAGAAGATCCTCCCAGTCCCCCCCCCCCCCGCCACGCCGCCATTTTGGGGAGCCCACGCCTGCCCTGGAGAATCGTCATCGTTGATACCACACCACCCTCGGGCTCCATCTTCACCTGCCACCAGACCGGGTAGGTCAGCTGTGGCTGTATAACGCAGCCAGGGTCTGGGCCCGGGGCGGGCTCATGCTTAAATCTGATCCCATACTGCCACCAATGTTAATGCAAGACAAGTAACAAGTAACTAGACACCCCTAGTGTCTTCTAAAGACACTAGGGTGCAATGCTCTGCACATACCCCAATGTGTATAGCAGCGTGTGTAGTGTACACATTCCTATACAGGTGGGGGTTTGAGCAGAGCATTGCACCCTAGTCTGTACACTGTTATACACAAGGGGGTATGTGCACTGCAGACTATTGCACCCTAGTGTCTATACACTTCTATGTTAGTGGGAGTGGACAGGATTGGACACACATATTAGCGGGAGCAGGCGGGATTGGACACAATTGATGCGGAAGGGGAGAAAACACCATGCGGGAGTGGGCGGGGTTGGTCAAAAAATCATCAGGAGTGGGCGGGGTTGGTCAAAAAATCATCAGGAGTGGGCGGGAGCAGAATTGAAAAAACAGTCCTGCGCAGGGCTCTAACACGATGTAACATAACATTTTTGAACAAAATACAACGTAATACAAAACAAAGAAAGGAAAAATTGTAACAAAATACAACACAATGTAACATAAAACATCAGAATATACAAGATAATACAACACAATGGCCAAGATTTATGAGGAGGGATTTATCCACAGCGACCAATCACAGCTCAGCTAACGAGCTCTGGTAAAGTGAAAGCTGAGCTGTGATTGGCTGCTGTGGGAAAATCCCTCCATAGGGCGGATGGAGTAATAGGTGAAGAATAACACTGACTGGGGCTCTCAATGATCGCCTGAGTGGCCCCCACGTCGGGCCTGATGCCCTAAAACTAAATCCTACCATCTATGCTCCAATGTAATAACATTCCACATGGCGCCACAAAATGCTAATTAACTGGGTGACCAATGGACACACTATACAGTGAGGGTATGCGGCTGATCTGGGGCCCCTGAAGATAAGGTGCCCAGACCTGGTTGGACAGACCCCTCTTGCTATAGATCGGTGAACACCTGTGCAGGACTCCCATCTGGTTGACCAACAAAGCCGGGGGCAAGAATAATGCAGGGGTCATAGAAAGGGGCAGCACAAAGTGGGTGACAAACATCTGGCTTTTCTGTCCAATGTGGCATCTGGGGTCTGGTATATATGGGGCCCCTTCTTTGCTATATACACCATATGGATCAGTCACCTGACAGGAGGAGAAGCCCTCCCAGCCTACATTCAGCGGAGGCGGAGTCGTGACTCCCTCACACAATCTAGGGTTGTGTCATGTGACCCAGGGCTTCAGCTGCTCCAATATGGAGAACACACACATACACACACAGGGGCTTTACCATCCGGGGGGCAGGAGTCCGGGGTGCTGGAGGCAGTTGAAGGAGCATCCTCTGCAGGAGAAGTAAAGACATTACATTATTGGTGCTGAGATCGGGGATATTATAATTGTCTTCTAGAAACTTTATCAAGAATACGAGGGTCTTAGATAGAGGTGGGTGTGAAGATATTGAATGAAGAGTAGTGGGATTTTTAGAGGGATGTATGGTGAAGGGTGGCGTATGGTGGAGAGGCATCATATGGCGCAGAGGCATCATATGGCGCAGAGGCATCATATGGCGCAGAGGCATCATATGGCGCAGAGGCATCATATGGCGGAGAGGCATCATATGGCGCAGAGGCATCATATGGCGCAGAGGCATCATATGGCGCAGAGGCATCATATGGCGCAGAGGCATCATATGGCGCAGAGGCATCATATGGCGGAGAGGCATCATATGGCGCAGAGGCATCATATGGCGCAGAGGCATCATATGGCAGAAGGGGACCATATTTATAAACCTATTTAAGTCATATAAACTGCTCATACACAAACACTGAAATCAAGCATTCAGGCATTTATAATACACAGACATCTACACAGATCTGATAATGTGTATGTGTATGTAATGTGTATTATCAAATGTTGTGTATGTGTATTATCAATATAGTGTATGTGTATTATAGCACTGACAATACATAAACACAGCATTGATAATACACATACACTACATTGATAATACACACATACACTACATTGATAATACACACACTACATTGATAATACACACACATACACTACATTGATAATACACACACACTACATTGATAATACACATACACTACATTGATAATACACATACACTACATTGATAATACACACACACTACATTGATAATACACACACACACTACATTGATAATACACACACACTACATTGATAATACACACACACTACATTGATAATACACATACACTACATTGATAATACACATACACTACATTGATAATACACACATACACTACATTGATAATACACACACACTACATTGATAATACACACACACTACATTGATAAAACACTACATTGATAATACACTACATTGATAATACACACACACACTACATTGATAATACACACACACTACATTGATAATACACACACACTACATTGATAATACACACACTACATTGATAATACACACACTACATTGATAATATACACACAGGACTGATAATACACTACATTGATAATACACACACACACTACATTGATAATACACTACATTGATAATACACACACACTACATTGATAATACACACATACACTACATTGATAATACACACACTACATTGATAATACACTACATTGATAATACACACACACTACATTGATAATACACATACACTACATTGATAATACACACACACTACATTGATAATACACACACACTACATTGATAATACACATACACTACATTGATAATACACACACACTACATTGATAATACACTACATTGATAATACACACACACTACATTGATAATACACATACATTACATTGATAATACACACACTACATTGATAATACACACACTAAATTGATAATACACACACTACATTGATAATACACATACACTACATTGATAAAACACTACATTGATAATACACACACACTACATTGATAATACACATACACTACATTGATAATACACACACACTACATTGATAATACACTACATTGATAATACACACACACTACATTGATAATACACATACACTACATTGATAATACACACACACTACATTGATAATACACTACATTGATAATACACACACACTACATTGATAATACACACACACTACATTGATAATACACACATACACTACATTGATAATACACATACACTACATTGATAATACACATACACTACATTGATAATACACACACACTACATTGATAATACACTACATTGATAATACACACACACTACATTGATAATACACACACACTACATGATAATACACACACACTACATTGATAATACACATACACTACATTGATAATACACACACACTACATTGATAATACACATACACTACATTGATAATACACTACATTGATAATACACACACACTACATTGATAATACACACACTACATTGATAAAACACTACATTGATAATACACACACTACATGATAATACACACATACACTACATTGATAATACACTACATTGATAATACACACACTACATGATAATACACACATACACTACATTGATAATACACACACTACATTGATAATACACACATACACTACATTGATAATACACTACATTGATAATACACACATACACTACATTGATAATACACTACATTGATAATACACACACTACATGATAATACACACATACACTACATTGATAATACACACACTACATTGATAATACACACACACACTACATTGATAATACACACACTACATTGATAATACACACACTACATTGATAAAACACACACTACATTGATAATACACACACTACATTGATAATACACACACACTACATTGATAATACACACACTACATTGATAATACACACACTACATTGATAATACACACACTACATTGATAATACACATACACTACATTGATAATACACACACACTACATGATAATACACACACTACATTGATAATACACACACACTACATTGATAATACACACACACTACATTGATAAAACACACACTACATTGATAATACATACACTACATTGATAATACACATACACTACATTGATAATACACACACACACTACATTGATAATACACACACTACATTGATAAAACACACACTACATTGATAATACACACACTACATTGATAATACACACACTACATTGATAATACACACACACTACATGATAATACACACACACTACATTGATAATACACACACTACATTGATAAAACACTACATTGATAATACACACACTACATTGATAATACACACACACTACATTGATAATACACACACACTACATTGATAATACACACACTACATTGATAATACACACACTACATTGATAATACACACACACTACATTGATAATACACACACACTACATTGATAAAACACTACATTGATAAAACACTACATTGATAAAACACTACATTGATAATACATAATACACACACACTACATTGATAAAACACTACATTGATAATACACACACACTACATTGATAATACACATACACTACATTGATAAAACACTACATTGATAATACACACACACTACATTGATAATACACATACACTACATTGATAAAACACTACATTGATAATACACACACACTACATTGATAATACACACACACTACATTGATATAACACTACATTGATAAAACACTACATTGATAATACACACACACACTACATTGATAATACACACACACTACATTGATAATACACACACACTACATTGATAAAACACACACACTACATTGATAATACACACACTACATTGATAATACACACACTACATTGATAATACACACACACTACATTGATAAAACATTACATTGATAATACACATTGTAGAGTGTCACATTCTGAGACTAGTGGAGAGATGTGACAGTCACAGTGACATGTGGTGATGTGGGTGACATCGGTCACACTAGGACCCTGTGTTCTCTCTATAGTCTACACCAATATGAATCCTCTACATAATAGACACAAAGATGGTGAATCCGCAGCACCTGCACTCACAATGAGACACAATGACACAGCAGATGACACTTACTGCAGTGTGTGAATGACAGGACGTGTCCCATATCCGATGCCCTCCGGTGACACCCATACAGACCCACAGGAGCGCACCCCCCAGCATGCACTCTCACTGCCTAGCATCTCATTGTAGAGCAACCTGACACACACACAGCTCACACACACAGGGAGGGACCAGCACAGCAGACAAAGGATGGGGAGGGGGGCAGGAAATGACTCCACTCAGCTATTCCTGGACCAGAGACTGCTCCACCCCACAATCCTGTCATCAAACCCACTCCACACCGCTATACAATAATACCATCATCATACCGACTCCACTCTGCTATACAATAATACCATCATCAAACCAACTCCACTCTGCTATACAATAATACCATCATCAAACCAACTCCACTCTGCTATACAATAATATCATCATCAAACCGACTCCACACTGCTATATAATAATACCATCATCAAACCAACTCCACACCGCTATACAATAATACCATCATCAAACCAACTCCACTCTGCTATACAATAATACCATCATCAAACCGACTCCACTCTGCTATACAATAATACCATCATCAAACCGACTCCACACTGCTATATAATAATACCATCATCAAACCAACTCCACACCGCTATACAATAATACCATCATCAAACCAACTCCACTCTGCTATACAATAATACCATCATCAAACCGACTCCACACTGCTATACAATAATACCGTCATCATACTGACTCCACTCTGCTATACAATAATGCCATCATCAAACCAACTCCACTCTGCTATACAATAATACCGTCATCATACTGACTCCACTCTGCTATACAATAATGCCATCATCAAACCAACTCCACACCGCTATACAATAATACCATCATCAAACCGACTCCACTCTGCTATATAATAATACCATCATCAAACCGACTCCACACTGCTATATAATAATACCATCATCAAACCGACTCCACACTGCTATACAATAATATCGTCATCAAACCGACTCCACACTGCTATATAATAATACCGTCATCAAACCGACTCCACTCTGCTATACAATAATACCATCATCAAACCGACTCCACTCTGCTATACAATAATACCATCATCAAACCGACTCCACTCTACTATACAATAATACCATCATCAAACCGACTCCACTCTAATATACAATAATACCATCATCAAACCGACTCCACACCACTATACAATAATATCGTCATCAAACCGACTCCACACTGCTATATAATAATACCGTCATCAAACCGACTCCACTCTGCTATACAATAATACCATCATCAAACCGACTCCACACCGCTATACAATAATACCATCATCAAACCGACTCCACTCTGCTATACAATAATACCATCATCAAACCAACTCCACTCTGCTATACAATAATATCATCATCAAACCGACTCCACACCGCTATACAATAATACCATCATCAAACCGACTCCACACCGCTATACAATAATACCATCATCAAACCGACTCCACTCTGCTATATAATAATACCATCATCAAACCGACTCCACTCTGCTATATAATAATACCATCATCAAACCGACTCCACACTGCTATATAATAATACCGTCATCAAACCGACTCCACTCTGCTATACAATAATACCATCATCAAACCGACTCCACTCTGCTATACAATAATACCATCATCAAACCGACTCCACTCTAATATACAATAATACCATCATCAAACCGACTCCACTCTGCTATACAATAATATCGTCATCAAACCGACTCCACACTGCTATATAATAATACCATCATCAAACCGACTCCACACTGCTATACAATAATATCGTCATCAAACCGACTCCACACTGCTATATAATAATACCGTCATCAAACCGACTCCACTCTGCTATACAATAATACCATCATCATACCAACTCCACTCTGCTATACAATAATATCATCATCAAACCAACTCCACTCTGCTATACAATAATACCGTCATCAAACCAACTCCACACTGCTATATAATAATACCGTCATCAAACCAACTCCACTCTGCTATACAATAATACCATCATCAAACCGACTCCACTCTGCTATACAATAATACCATCATCAAACCAACTCCACACTGCTATATAATAATATCATCATCAAACCGACTCCACACCGCTATACAATAATACCATCATCAAACCGACTCCACTCTGCTATACAATAATACCATCATCACACCAACTCCACTCTGCTATACAATAATACCGTCATCATACTGACTCCACTCTGCTATACAATAATACCATCATCAAACCGACTCCACTCTGCTATACAATAATACCATCATCAAACCAACTCCACTCTGCTATACAATAATACCATCATCACACCAACTCCACTCTGCTATACAATAATACCGTCATCAAACCAACTCCACTCTGCTATACAATAATACCATCATCAAACCAACTCCACACCGCTATACAATAATACCATCATCAAACCAACTCCACTCTGCTATACAATAAGATCATCATCAAACAGACTCCACTCTGCTATACAATAATACCATCATCAAACCAACTCCACTCTGCTATACAATAATACCATCATCAAACCAACTCCACTCTGCTATACAATAATACCATCATCAAACCAACTCCACACTGCTATATAATAATACCGTCATCAAACCAACTCCACTCTGCTATACAATAATATCATCATCAAACCAACTCCACACCGCTATATAATAATACCGTCATCAAACCAACTCCACTCTGCTATACAATAATACCATCATCAAACAGACTCCACTCTGCTATACAATACCATCATCAAACCAACTCCACACTACTATACAATAATACCATGATCAAACCAACTCCACTCTGCTATACAATAATACCATCATCAAACCAACTCCACTCTGCTATACAATAATACCATCATCAAACCAACTCCACTCTGCTATACAATAATACCATCATCAAACCGACTCCACTCTGCTATACAATAATACCATCATCAAACCAACTCCACTCTGCTATACAATAATATCATCATCAAACCAACTCCACACCGCTATATAATAATACCGTCATCAAACCAACTCCACACTGCTATACAATAATACCATCATCAAACCAACTCCACTCTGCTATACAATAATACCATCATCAAACCAACTCCACTCTGCTATACAATAATACCATCATCAAACCGACTCCACTCTGCTATACAATAATACCATCATCAAACCAACTCCACTCTGCTATACAATAATATCATCATCAAACCAACTCCACACCGCTATATAATAATACCGTCATCAAACCAACTCCACACCGCTATACAATAATATCATCAAACCAACTCCACACCGCTATACAATAATATCATCATCAAACCAACTCCACTCTGCTATACAATAATACCATCATCAAACCAACTCCACTCTGCTATACAATAATACCATCATCATACCGACTCCACTCTGCTATACAATAATACCATCATCATACCGATTCCACACCGCTATACAATAATATCATCATACCAACTCCACACCGCTATACAATAATACCATCATCAAACCAACTCCACTCTGCTATACAATAATACCATCATCAAACCGACTCCACTCTGCTATACAATATTACCGTCATCATACTGACTCCACTCTGCTATACAATAATACCATCATCAAACCGACTCCACACCGCTATACAATAATACCATCATCACACCAACTCCACTCTGCTATACAATAATACCATCATCAAACCGACTCCACTCTGCTATACAATAATACCGTCATCATACTGACTCCACTCTGCTATACCATAATACCATCATCAAACTGACTCCACTCTGCTATACAATAATACCATCATCAAACAAACTCCACTCTGCTATACAATAATACCATCAAACAAACTCCACTCTGCTATACAATAATACCGTCATCATACTGACTCCACTCTGCTATACAATAATACCATCATCAAACCGACTCCACACCGCTATACAATAATACCATCATCACACCAACTCCACTCTGCTATACAATAATACCATCATCAAACCAACTCCACTCTGCTATACAATAATACCATCATCACACCAACTCCACTCTGCTATACAATAATACCATCATCACACCAACTCCACTCTGCTATACAATAATACCGTCATCATACTGACTCCACACCGCTATACAATAATACCATCATCAAACCAACTCCACTCTGCTATACAATAATAACATCATCAAACCAACTCCACTCTGCTATACAATAATACCATCATCACACCAACTCCACTCTACTATACAATAATACCATCATCAAACCAACTCCACTCTGCTATACAATAATACCATCATCAAACCGACTCCACTCTGCTATACAATAATACCGTCATCAAACCAACTCCACTCTGCTATACAATAATACCGTCATCAAACCAACTCCACACCGCTATACAATAATATCATCATCAAACCAACTCCACTCTGCTATACAATAATACCATCATCAAACCAACTCCACTCTGCTATACAATAATGCCGTCATCAAACCGACTCCACTCTGCTATACAATAATATCATCATCATACCGATTCCACACCGCTATACAATAATATCATCATCAAACCAACTCCACTCTGCTATACAATAATACCATCATCAAACCAACTCCACTCTGCTATACAATAATGCCGTCATCATACCGACTCCACACCGCTATACAATACCATCATCAAACCAACTCCACTCTGCTGTACAATAATACCATCATCAAACCGACTCCACTCTGTTATACAATAATACCATCATCAAACCAACTCCACTCTGCTATACAATAATACCATCATCAAACCAACTCCACACCGCTATACAATAATACCGTCATCAAACCGACTCCACTCTGCTATACAATAATATCATCATCAAACCAACTCCACTCTGCTATACAATAATACCATCATCAAACCAACTCCACTCTGCTATACAATAATGCCATCATCACACCAACTCCACTCTGCTATACAATAATACCGTCATCATACTGACTCCACACCGCTCTACAATAATATCATCATCAAACCAACTCCACTCTGCTATACAATAATACCATCATCAAACCAACTCCACTCTGCTATACAATAATACCATCATCAAACCAACTCCACTCTGCTATACAATAATACCATCATCACACCAACTCCACTCTGCTATACAATAATACCATCATCATACCAACTCCACTCTGCTATACAATAAGATCATCATCAAACCAACTCCACACCGCTATATAATAATACCATCATCAAACCGACTCCACACTGCTATACAATAATACCGTCATCAAACCAACTCCACACCGCTATATAATAATACCATCATCAAACCAACTCCACTCTGCTATACAATAATACCATCATCAAACCAACTCCACTCTGCTATACAATAATACCATCATCAAACCGACTCCACACCGCTATACAATAATACCATCATGATACCAACTCCACTCTGCTGTACAATAATACCATCATCATACCAACTCCACTCTGCTATACAATAATACCATCATCAAACCGACTCCAATCTGCTATACAATAATACCATCATCATTCCAACTCCACTCTGCTATACAATAATACCATCATCACACCAACTCCACTCTGCTATATAATAATACCGTCATCAAACCGACTCCACACCGCTATACAATAATACCATCATCATACCAACTCCACTCTGCTATACAATAATACCATCATCAAACCAACTCCACACCGCTATACAATAATACCATCATCAAACCAACTCCACTCTGCTATACAATAATACCATCATCACACCAACTCCACTCTGCTATACAATAATACCGTCATCATACTGACTCCACACCGCTATACAATAATACCATCATCAAACCAACTCCACTCTGCTATACAATAATACCATCATCAAACCGACTCCACACTGCTATACAATAATACCATCATCAAACCAACTCCACACTGCTATATAATAATACCATCATCATACCAACTCCACTCTGCTATACAATAATATCATCATCAAACAAACTCCACTCTGCTATACAATAATACCATCATCAAACCGACTCCACTCTGCTATACAATAATATCATCATCAAACCAACTCCACACTGCTATACAATAATATCATCATCAAACCAACTCCACTCTGCTATACAATAATACCATCATCAAACCAACTCCACTCTGCTATACAATAATACCATCATCAAACCAACTCCACTCTGCTATACAATAATACCATCATCAAACCGACTCCACCCTGCTATACAATAATACCATCATCAAACCAACTCCACTCTGCTATACAATAATACCATCATCAAACCGACTCCACACCGCTATATAATAATATTATCATCAAACCGATTCCACACCGCTATACAATAATACCATCATCAAACCAACTCCACACCGCTATACAATAATACCGTCATCAAACCGACTCCACACCGCTATACAATAATACCATCATCAAACCAACTCCACACCGCTATACAATAATACCATCATCAAACCAACTCCACACCGCTATATAATAATACCATCATCATACCGATACCACACCGCTATATAATAATACCATCACCAAACCAACTCCACTCTGCTATACAATAATACCATCATCAAACCAACTCCACACTGCTATACAATAATACCATCATCAAACCGACTCCACTCTGCTATACAATAATACCGTCATCAAACCAACTCCACACTGCTATACAATAATACCATCATCAAACCGACTCCACTCTGCTATACAATAATACCGTCATCAAACCGACTCCACACCGCTATATAATAATACCATCATCATACCAAATCCACACCGCTATACAATAATACCATCATCATACCAACTCCACTCTGCTATACAATAATACCATCATCAAACCGACTCCACTCTGCTATACAATAATATCATCATCAAACCGACTCCACTCTGCTATACAATAATATCGTCATCAAACCGACTCCACACTGCTATACAATAATATCATCATCAAACCAACTCCACTCTGCTATACAATAATACCATCATCAAACCGACTCCACACCGCTATACAATAATATCATCATCAAACCAACTCCACTCTGCTATACAATAATACCATCATCAAACCAACTCCACACCGCTATACAACAATACCATCATCAAACCAACTCCACTCTGCTATACAATAATACCACCATCAAACCAACTCCACACCACTATACAATAATATCATCATCACACCAACTCCACACCGCTATATAATAATACCGTCATCAAACCAACTCCACACCGCTATACAATAATACCATCATCAAACCAACTCCACTCTGCTATACAATAATAACATCATCAAACCGACTCCACACCGCTATATAATAATACCGTCATCAAACCAACTCCACACCGCTATATAATAAGACCATCATCAAACCAACTCCACTCTGCTATACAATAATACCATCATCAAACCGATTCCACTCTGCTATACAATAATACCGTCATCAAACCGACTCCACTCTGCTATACAATAATACCGTCATCAAACCAACTCCACACCGCTATACAATAATACCATGATCCACCGACTCCACTCTGCTATACAATAATACCATCATCATACCGATTCCACACCGCTATACAATAATACCATCATCAAACCAACTCCACTCTGCTATACAATAATACCATCATCAAACCGATTCCACACCGCTATACAATAATATCATCATCAAACCAACTCCACACCGCTATACAATAATACCATCATCAAACCGACTCCACTCTGCTATACAATAATACCATCATCATACCGATTCCACACCGCTATACAATAATACCATCATCAAACCAACTCCACTCTGCTATACAATAATACCATCATCAAACCGACTCCACACCGCTATACAATAATATCATCATCAAACCAACTCCACTCTGCTATACAATAATATCATCAAACCAACTCCACACCGCTATACAATAATACCATCATCAAACCAACTCCACACCGCTATACAATAATACCATCATCAAACCAACTCCACTCTGCTATACAATAATACCATCATCAAACCGACTCCACTCTACTATACACTAATACCATCATCAAACCGACTCCACTCCGCTATACAATAATACCATCATCAAACCGACTCCACTCTGCCATACACTAATACCATCATCAAACCGACTCCACTCCGCTATACAATAATACCATCATCAAACCGACTCCACTCTGCTATACAATAATACCGTCATCAAACCAACTCCACTCTGCTATATAATAATACCATCATCAAACCAACTCCACTCTGCTATACAATAATACCATCATCAAACCGACTCCACTCTGCTATACAATAATACCATCATCAAACCGACTCCACACTGCTATACAATAATACCATCAAACCGACTCCACTCTGCTATACAAAAATACCATCATCAAACCAACTCCACACTGCTATACAATAATACCATCATCAAACCGACTCCACTCTGCTATACAATAATACCATCAAACCGACTCCACTCTGCTATACAATAATACCATCATCATACCAACTCCACTCTGCTATACAATAATACCATCATCAAACCAACTCCACTCTGCTATACAATAATACCGTCATCATACTGACTCCACACCGCTATACAATAATACCATCATCAAACCGACTCCACTCTGCTATACAAAAATACCATTATCAAACCAACTCCACACTGCTATACAATAATACCATCATCAAACCGACTCCACTCTGCTATACAATAATACCATCAAACCGACTCCACTCCGCTATACAATAATACCATCATCATACCAACTCCACTCTGCTATACAATAATACCATCATCAAACCAACTCCACTCTGCTATACAATAATACCATCATCAAACCAACTCCACTCTGCTATACAATAATACCGTCATCAAACCGACTCCACACCGCTATATAATAATACCATCATCAAACCGACTCCACTCTGCTATACAATAATACCATCATCAAACCAACTCCACTCTGCTATACAATAATACCATCATCAAACCAACTCCACTCTGCTATACAATAATACCGTCATCAAACCGACTCCACACCGCTATATAATAATACCATCATCAAACCGACTCCACACTGCTATACAATAATACCATCATCAAACCGACTCCACTCTGCTATACAATAATACCATCAAACCGACTCCACTCTGCTATACAATAATACCATCATCAAACCAACTCCACTCTGCTATACAATAATACCGTCATCAAACCGACTCTACACCGCTATATAATAATACCATCATCATACCAACTCCACTCTGCTATATAATAATACCATCATCAAACCAACTCCACACTGCTATACAATAATACCATCATCAAACCGACTCCACTCTGCTATACAATAATACCATCATCAAACCGACTCCACTCTGCTATACAATAATACCAACATCATACCAACTCCACTCTGCTATACAATAATACCATCATCAAACCAACTCCACCCTGCTATACAATAATACCATCATCAAACCGACTCCACTCTGCTATACAATAATATCATCATCATACCAACTCCACACCACTATACAATAATACCATCATCAAACCGACTCCACTCTGCTATACAATAATATCATCATCATACCAACTCCACACCACTATACAATAATACCATCATCAAACCGACTCCACACTGCTATACAATAATACCATCAAACCGACTCCACTCTGCTATACAAAAATACCATCATCAAACCAACTCCACACTGCTATACAATAATACCATCATCAAACCGACTCCACTCTGCTATACAATAATACCATCAAACCGACTCCACTCTGCTATACAATAATACCATCATCATACCAACTCCACTCTGCTATACAATAATACCATCATCAAACCAACTCCACTCTGCTATACAATAATACCGTCATCATGCTGACTCCACTCTGCTATACAAAAATACCATTATCAAACCAACTCCACACTGCTATACAATAATACCATCATCAAACCGACTCCACTCTGCTATACAATAATACCATCAAACTGACTCCACTCCGCTATACAATAATACCATCATCATACCAACTCCACTCTGCTATACAATAATACCATCATCAAACCAACTCCACTCTGCTATACAATAATACCATCATCAAACCAACTCCACTCTGCTATACAATAATACCGTCATCAAACCGACTCCACTCTGCTATACAAAAATACCATCATCAAACCGACTCCACTCTGCTATACAAAAATACCATCATCAAACCGACTCCACTCTGCTATACAAAAATACCATCATCAAACCGACTCCACTCTGCTATACAAAAATACCATCATCAAACCGACTCCACACCACTATATAATAATACCATCATCAAACCGACTCCACTCTGCTATACAATAATACCATCATCAAACCGACTCCACTCTGCTATACAAAAATACTATCATCAAACCGACTCCACTCTGCTATACAAAAATACCATCATCAAACCGACTCCACTCTGCTATACAATAATACCATCAAACCGACTCCACTCTGCTATACAATAATACCATCATCAAACCAACTCCACTCTGCTATACAATAATACCGTCATCAAACCGACTCTACACCGCTATATAATAATACCATCATCATACCAACTCCACACTGCTATATAATAATACCATCATCAAACCAACTCCACACTGCTATACAATAATACCATCATCAAACCGACTCCACTCTGCTATACAATAATACCAACATCATACCAACTCCACTCTGCTATACAATAATACCATCATCACGCCAACTCCACTCTGCTATACAATAATACCATCATCAAACCGACTCCACTCTGCTATACAATAATACCATCATCAAACCGACTCCACTCTGCTATACAATAATACCAACATCATACCAACTCCACTCTGCTATACAATAATACCATCATCAAACCAACTCCACTCTGCTATACAATAATACCATCATCAAACCAACTCCACACTGCTATATAATAATACCGTCATCAAACCGACTCTACACCGCTATACAATAATACCGTCAGCAAACCAACTCCACACCGCTATACAATAATACCGCCATCAAACCGACTCCACACTGCTATACAATAATACCATTATCATTCCAACTCCACTCTGCTATACAATAATACCATCATCAAACCGACTCCACTCTGCTATACAATAATACCATCATCAAACCGACTCCACACCGCTATACAATACCATCATCAAACCAACTCCACTCTGCTATACAATAATACCATGATCCACCGACTCCACTCTGCCATACAATAATACCATCATCAAACCAACTCCACTCTGCTATACAATAATACCATCATCAAACCGGTTCCACACCGCTATACAATAATACCATCATCAAACCAACTCCACTCTGCTATATAATAATACCGTCATCAAACCAACTCCACTCTGCTATACAATAATACCGTCATCAAACCGACTCTACACCGCTATATAATAATACCATCATCAAACCAACTCCACTCTGCTATATAATAATACCGTCATCAAACCAACTCCACTCTGCTATACAATAATACCGTCATCAAACCGACTCTACACCGCTATATAATAATACCATCATCAAACCAACTCCACTCTGCTATACAATAATACCATCATCAAACCAACTCCACACTGCTATACAATAATACCATCATCAAACCGACTCCACTCTGCTATACAATAATACCAACATCATACCAACTCCACACCGCTATACAATAATACCATCATCAAACCTACTCCACACCGCTATACAATAATACCATCATCAAACCAACTCCACACCTCTATACAATAATACCGTCATCAAACCAACTCCACACCGCTATATAATAATACCATCATCATACCGATACCACACCGCTATACAATAATACCATCATCAAACCCACTCCACTCTGCTATACAATAATACCATCATCAAACCGACTCCACACCACTATACAATAATACCATCATCAAACCAACTCCACACCTCTATACAATAATACCGTCATCAAACCAACTCCACTCTGCTATACAATAATACCGTCATCAAACCAACTCCACACCGCTATATAATAATACCATCATCAAACCGACTCCACACCGCTATACAATAATACCATCATCAAACCCACTCCACTCTGCTATACAATAATACCATCATCAAACCGACTCCACTCTGCTATACAATAATACCATCATCAAACCGACTCCACACCGCTATACAATAATACCATCATCAAACCGACTCCACTCTGCTATACAATAATACCGTCATCAAACCAACTCCACTCTGCTATATAATAATACCATCATCATACCAACTCCACTCTGCTATACAATAATACCATGATCCACCGACTCCACTCTGCTATACAATAATACCATCATCAAACCGACTCCACTCTGCTATACAATAATACCATCATCATACCGATTCCACACTGCTATATAATAATATCATCAAACCGACTCCACACCGCTATACAATAATACCATCATCATACCAACTCCACTCTGCTATATAATAATACCATCATCAAACCGAATCCACTCTGCTATACAATAATATTATCATCAAACCAACTCCACTCTGCTATACAATAATACCATCATCAAACCAACTCCACTCTGCTATACAATAATACCATCATCATACCGATTCCACACCGCTATACAATAATATCCTCATCAAACCGACTCCACTCTGCTATACAATAATACCATCATCAAACCAACTCCACTCTGCTATACAATAATACCATCATCAAACCGAATCCACTCTGCTATACAATAATACCATCATCAAACCGAATCCACTCTGCTATACAATAATACCGTCATCATACCGACTCCACTCTGCTATACAATAATATCATCATCAAACCAACTCCACTCTGCTATACAATAATATCATCATCAAACCAACTCCACTCTGCTATACAATAATACCATCATCAAACCGAATCCACTCTGCTATACAATAATACCGTCATCATACTGACTCCACTCTGCTATACAATAATACCATCATCAAACCAACTCCACTCTGCTATACAATAATATCATCATCACACCGAATCCACTCTGCTATACAATAATACCATCATCAAACCGACTCCACTCTACTATACAATAATACCATCATCAAACCGACTCCACTCTGCTATACAATAATACCATCATCACACCAACTACACTCTGCTATACATTAAGATCATCATCAAACCAACTCCACTCTGCTATACAATAATACCATCATCAAACAGACTCCACTCCGCTATACAATAATATCATCATCAAACCAACTCCACTCTGCTATACAATAATACCATCATCAAACCAACTCCACTCTGCTATACAATAATACCGTCATCAAACCGACTCCACTCTGCTATACAATAATACCGTCATCGTACCGATACCACACTGCTATACAATAATACCATCATCAGACCAACTCCGCACCGCTATACAATAATACCATGATCCAACCGACTCCACACCGCTATACAATAATATCATCATCAAACCAACTCCACTCTGCTATACAATAATATCATCATCAAACCAACTCCACTCTGCTATATAATAATTCCGTCATCATACCGACTCCACTCTACTATACAATAATACCATCATCAAACCGACTCCACTCTGCTATACAATAATACCGTCATCAAACCAACTCCACTCTGCTATACAATAATACCATCATCATACCAACTCCACTCTGCTATACAATAATATCATCATCACACCGAATCCACTCTGCTATACAATAATACCATCATCAAACCAACTCCACACCGCTATATAATACCATCATCAAACCGACTCCACTCTGCTATACAATAATACCATCATCAAACCGACTCCACTCTACTATACAATAATACCATCATCAAACCGACTCCACTCTGCTATACAATAATACCGTCATCAAACCAACTCCACTCTGCTATACATTAAGATCATCATCAAACCAACTCCACTCTGCTATACAATAATACCATCATCAAACCAACTCCACTCTGCTATACAATAAGATCATCATCAAACCAACTCCACTCTGCTATACAATAATACCATCATCAAACCGACTCCACTCTGCTATACAATAATACCATCATCAAACCAACTCCACTCTGCTATATAATAATTCCGTCATCATACCGACTCCACTCTACTATACAATAATACCATCATCAAACCGACTCCACTCTGCTATACAATAATACCGTCATCAAACCAACTCCACACCGCTATACAATAATACCATCATCACACCAACTCCACTCTGCTATACATTAAGATCATCATCAAACCAACTCCACTCTGCTATACAATAATACCATCATCAAACCGACTCCACTCTGCTATACAATAATACCATCATCACACCAACTCCACTCTGCTATACAATAAGATCATCATCAAACCAACTCCACTCTGCTATACAATAAGATCATCATCAAACCGACTCCACACCGAAAATACAATACAACCGTCATCAAACCAACTCCACTCTGCTATACAATAATATCATCATCAAACCAACTCCACACCGCTATACAATAATACCATCATCAAACCAACTCCACTCTGCTATACAATAATACCATCATCAAACCGACTCCACCCTGCTATACAATAATACCATCATCAAACCAACTCCACTCTGCTATACAATAATATCATCATCAAACCAACTCCACTCTGCTATACAATAATATCATCATCAAACCAACTCCACACCGCTATACAATGATACCATCATCAAACCAACTCCACTCTGCTATACAATAATATCATCATCAAACCAACTCCACACCGCTATACAATAATATCATCATCAAACCAACTCCACACCGCTATACAATGATACCATCATCAAACCAACTCCACTCTGCTATACAATAATACCATCATCAAACCGACTCCACACCGCTATACAATAATACCATCATCACACCAACTCCACTCTGCTATACAATAATATTATCATCAAACCGACTCCACATTTCTATACCATCATCCTGTCGTCTAACCGACTCTTCACCACTATACAATAATTATCTTATCAAACCAACTCCCCACTGCTATACTCTATATCCATCATAAAACTGGCTCCATACTACTATACCATAATACTGTAATCAAAATGACTTCACACTGCTAGATCATCATCCTGTTAACAAACTGACTCCACATCACTATCTCATAATCCCGTCACACTGACTCCACACTCCTATACCATATACCGTCACACTGACTCCACACCCCTATACCATAATACCGTCACACTGACTCCACACTCCTATACCATGTACCGTCACACTGACTCCACACTCCTATACCATAATACCGTCACACTGACTCCAAACTCCTATACCATATACCGTCACACTGACTCCACACTCCTATACCATATACCGTCACACTGACTCCACACTCCTACACCATATACCGTCACACTGACTCCACACTCCTATACCATATACCGTCACACTGACTCCACACCCCTATACCATGTACCGTCACACTGACTCCACACTCCTATACCATAATACCGTCACACTGACTCCAAACTCCTATACCATATACCGTCACACTGACTCCACACTCCTATACCATATACCGTCACACTGACTCCACACTCCTATACTATATACCGTGACACTGACTCCACACTCCTATACCATATACCGTCACACTGACTCCACACTCCTATACTATATACCGTGACACTGACTCCACACTCCTATACCATATACCGTCACACTGACTCCACACTCCTATACCATATACCGTCACACTGACTCCACACTCCTACACCATATACCGTCACACTGACTCCACACTCCTACACCATATACCGTCACACTGACTCCGCACTCCTATACCATATACCGTCACACTGACTCCGCACCCCTATACCATAATACCGTCACACTGACTCCACACTCCTATACCATATACCGTCATACTGACTCCACACTCCTACACCATATACCGTCACACTGACTCCACACCCCTATACCATAATACCGTCACACTGACTCCACACTCCTATACCATATACCGTCACACTGACTCCGCACCCCTATACCATAATACCGTCACACTGACTCCACACCCCTCTACCATAATACCGTCACACTGACTCCACACTCCTATACCATATACCGTCACACTGACTCCACACCCCTCTACCATAATACCGTGACACTGACTCCACACTCCTACACCATATACCGTGACACTGACTCCACACTCCTATACTATATATCGTCACACTGACTCCACACTCCTACACCATATACCGTCACACTGACTCCACACTCCTACACCATATACCGTCGCACTGACTCCACACTCCTACACCATATACCGTCACACTGACTCCACACCCCTATAACATAATACCGTCACACTGACTCCACACTCCTATACCAAATACCGTCACACTGACTCCACACTCCTATACCATATACCGTCACACTGACTCCACACTCCTATACCATATACCGTCACACTGACTCCACACTCCTATATCATATACCGTCACACTGACTCCGCACCCCTATACCATATACCGTCACACTGACTCCACACCCCTCTACCATAATACCGTGACACTGACTCCACACTCCTACACCATATACCGTGACACTGACTCCACACTCCTACACCATATACCGTGACACTGACTCCACACTCCTATACCATATACTGTCACACTGACTCCACACTCCTATACCATAATACCGTCACACTGACTCCACATCCTATACTATATACCGTCACACTGACTCCGCACCCCTATACCATAATACCGTCACACTGACTCCACACTCCTATACCATATACCGTCACACTGACTCCGCACCCCTATACCATAATACAGTCACACTGACTCCACACCCCTATACCATATACCGTCACACTGACTCCACACTCCTATACCATATACCGTCACACTGACTCCACACTCCTATACCATATACCGTCACACTGACTCCACACTCCTATACCATATACCGTCACACTGACTCCGCACCCCTATACCATAATACCGTCACACTGACTCCACACCCCTATACCATATACCGTCACACTGACTCCACACTCCTATACCATATACCGTCACACTGACTCCACACTCCTATACCATATACCGTCACACTGACTCCGCACCCCTATACCATAATACAGTCACACTGACTCCACACCCCTATACCATATACCGTCACACTGACTCCACACTCCTATACCATATACCGTCACACTGACTCCACACTCCTATACCATATACCGTCACACTGACTCCGCACCCCTATACCATAATACCGTCACACTGACTCCGCACCCCTATACCATAATACCGTCACACTGACTCCGCACCCCTATACCATAATACCGTCACACTGACTCCGCACCCCTATACCATAATACCGTCACACTGACTCCGCACCCCTATACCATAATACCGTCACACTGACTCCGCACCCCTATACCATAATACCGTCACACTGACTCCACACCACTAGACAATCATCCTGTCATCAAACTGACAATATCAGAGAGTTCCATTGTCTCACTGCTCTTCCAGCAACAGCTGGAGGCACCCCTGGTTGGAAAACACTGATCTATACTATATACTAGCATAGTCCAACATGCTGGGAGTTGAAGTTTTGCAACAGCTGGAGGCACCCCTGTTGAGAACCACTGATCTATACTACATACTACTATATAGTCCAACATGCTGAGAGTTGTAGTTTTGCAACAGCTGGAGGCACCCGACCTATGCTGGGAGTTGTAGTTTTCTTTTGGGGCAGCTGCTGAGCCACAGGCTGTATCAACTCCTGAATTTAATTTAAAAAAAAAGCGATCAAAAAGTCCCGTCAAAACAAAAATGGTCCTGTTAAAAACTACAGATTGGGGTGCAAAAAATTACCCTCAGACATCCCCGTATAAGGAGAAAAAAGTTATAGGGGGCAGAATGGGACAAAATTTTCCCCACATGTGTGTATCCTGTGATGTCACGCATATATAATTAATTATGCAAATTAGCATGGCTGGTATGCTTTTTCAAGAAAAGTGGCAACTTTAGGGTTGTGTAACCCACCATGGTCACCATCTCTGCACCCGCTTCAGGTCTTCTACATACATGATTGTCCTATGTCACCATAAGGGTGCGTTCACACTGCGGATATCTCGCTGAATCTACGCTCGTGGAATTCAGCGAGCGGAGATTCAGCCTGGCAGCCGCCGCCAAAATTCTTCGGGGGTAGGACCGCGCGGCACTGCGCTGTCACCATTGATGGCTAAGCAGTATTGGCGGAATTCCGCTCAAAGAATGAACATGTTGTTAAAGGGGTATTCCATGAAAAAAACTTTTTTTTTCCATATCAACTAGCTCCAGAAAGTTAAACAGATTTGTAATTTACTTCTAGTAAAAAAAAACTTAATCCTACCAGTACTTATCAGCTGCTGAAATTGAGTTGTTCTTTTCTGTCTGACCACAGTGTTCTCTGCTGACACCTCTGTCTGTCTCAGGAACTGTCCAGAGCAGGAGAGGTTTGCTATGGGGATTTGCTCCTAATCTGGACAGTTCCTGACAGCTCAACTTCAGCAGCTGATAAGTAGTGGAAGGATTAAGATTTTTTAATAGAAGTAATTTACAAATCGGTTTAACTTGATATGAAAAAAATAGTTTTTCACCGGAATACCCCTTTAGGGTACGTTCACATGTACGCAGATTTGATGCACAGGATTTTCTGCTACAGATTTCAATGTAAGGCCACGTTTTTGCCATACTGTTTTCAATCAGTTTTTCTAAAGAAAACCGTCTGCAAAAAAAAAAAAAAACCCCGAATGGAACAATATGGAAACATATGGGAAAAAGTAAACTGTATCCGTTTTTAATCCGTATAATAGTGCATACAGTTCCATCCATTTTTAATTTATTTTTTTTAAACATACATTTTTTTTAAATTTAATTGAAACTAAAACATTTTTCAAATTTTTAATTTTAGGATTCAAATGCACATGTGCAAAGTAAAAACCGTATAAGGTTTCCCATATGGAACTTTATACATGTGCGTTTCCCATTGACATCCATGTTTTTTTTTAAAACGTATGTGGTTGCAATACAGTTTTTAACCCGGAGACAAAATCGTGGTCAACAAACCATATTGCAAACAAACCGTACGCAACCGGATGCAAACGGTTTTCAATTGTTTGTCTATGTATACGGTTTTCAATGCGGTTCCATACGTTTTCTATAATGAAAACATATACGGGAACCGTACTTGAAAAACGTGGTGTGAACCCACCCTAAACTAAATGACTGAGCACAGCTTCCAATCAGCAGTTACAAATCCTGCGCATCAAATCTGCGCAGGATCCTGTATGTGTGACTGCACCCTTAGCGGAATTCCGCGGTGTGAACTTAACATTGGTGTGAATGGTTCTCCCCGAGACCCGTTCACACTGCGGAATTTCAGCGGCGGACAATTATTTGTTCATTCTTTGCGCGGATTCTGCGGGCACTGCATAGCCGTCAATGGTGACGGCTCAGTGCCCCGCGGCCCTAGCGCCTAAGTAATTTCGGTGGCGGTGAATTCAGCGAGCGGAGATTCCGCAATGTGAACGCACATTAGGGTACGTTCACACGAGCGGATTTACAGCACATTTTATCCGCTGTAGAAGGCCCGCTCTATGCTGTCTTTACATGTGCCTGCTCGTAGCGGCAATACGCCACAACGACCAGTCACCATGCAGTGATGTGCGCGGCCACTCTCCCTGCTCTGAGCTAGGCAGAGAGCTCCCGCGATGTGCGAGTATACAGTGGTCCCTCAACATACAATGGTAATCCGTTCCAAATGAACCATCGTTTGTTGAAACCATCGCATGTTGAGGGATCCGTGCAATGGAAAGAATGGGAAGTCATACTCACCTGTCCCCGCCGCTCCGGACCGTCACCGCTCGTGACCGCTGCCCTGGATGTCGCCCTCCATCGCTGTCCGCGTCCCCGGGGTGTCCCCGACGCTCCGGGCATCTCTGCTTCCCCAGGATCCTCGCTCTCTGTCGCCGTCATCACGTCACTACGCTCCTATTGGATGACGGGACGGCGTGCGCGGCGATGTGATGACGACGAAGGGGAGCGCCAGCGATGCAGGGGATCGTGAAGAGGACAGCTAAGAGCCCCGAGGACAGGTAAGTGATCGTCAGCGGACCATACGGGGCACCGTAAACGGCTATCCGGTGGCAGCTGAAGCAGTCTGCGCTGCCGTTTATGCGAAGGCCCCGACATACAAAAGCATCGTATGTTGATGCTGCCTCTGAGAGGCCATTGTATGTTGAAATTATCGTATGTCGGGGGGGGGGGGGTCACTGTACTGCGACTCGCACATCGCAGTGTGTCTGCTTGTAGGGGCGTATTGCCACTACGAGCAGGCACATGTAAAGACAGCATAGAGCAGACCTTCACCAGCGGATCCGCAGTGAAATACGCTGTGAAAATCCGCTCGTGTGAACGTACCCTTAAAATTCACTGGGCGGAATTCTGCGGGAATTACGTAGTGTGAACGCACCCTAAAAAATGATCAGAATTCCCATAAGGCCATGCAGCAATGGAGGCCCTATCCCCCACCCACCTCCAGGTGGTCATTACTGCACTTTCACCTGCACTCACATTTAACCCCTACATGTCGGGATTATGGCCTCCACTATAGACGGTGCTGAGCTTGGTTGGGTTTGGGGTGGGGTGTTTTGGCGTGTGACGGGGGCTGTAGAATGTGGCACTTCTCTCTTCACACCTGCCAGTGACTTTCTGGTCAGCAAATAGCAGAGTATAAGATCTACCAGGAGGAGACGCCGCAGGAGGAGACATGGAGTCCAGACCTCTCCTGGGGTCGCAGAGGAGCCAGCAGGATGCCATTTTCTGGGTACGCGTGCGCAGGGCGCTGTTGGTCCTCTTCTTTTTGTCCTTTGCGGTGCTCGCCAGCTTTGCCACCATTCTTCTCGTCCAAGCGTATAAGCCGCCTCCACCCAGCGCTTGGTACCAACGTAAAGTCATCTGCCGCCACACAGGACCCCGGACGGGTGAGTTATGTGAACATGTAGGAGAACGTGTAAGATGGGTTCAAGATGGCAGGCGGTGATATGTGTAGGGGGGAAGAGTGGTGCAGTTGCCCATAGCAACCAATCAGATTGCTTCTTTCATTTTACCAGAGGGCTCTTCAAAAATGAGAGAATCTGGTTGCTACGGGCAACTGTTCAACCTTTAGCTCTTGCCCATAGCAACCAATCAGATCGCTTCTTTCATTTTACCAGAGGGCTCTTCAAAAATGAGAGAATCTGGTTGCTACGGGCAACTGTTCAACCTTTAGCTCTTGCCCATAGCAACCAATCAGATTGCTTCTTTCATTTTACCAGAGGGCTCTTCAAAAATGAAAGAAACTGGTTGCTACAGGCAACTGTTCAACCTTTAGCTCTTGCCCATAGCAACCAATCAGATCGCTTCTTTCATTTTACCAGAGGGCTCTTCAAAAATGAGAGAATCTGGTTGCTACGGGCAACTGTTCAACCTTTAACTCTGCGCAGGTTTTGATAACTCTTCCCCCAGTGTCCGTAAATTTGTGAAACTACAACTCCCAGCAGACTCGGATGAGGCGACATTTTAGATGTGTGTGTACGATTGTGTTTGCTCTGTCAGTGTTTTGCAACCAGGGTGCCTCCAGCTGTTGCAAAACTACAACTCCCAGCAGACAGGGATGAGGCGACATTTTAGGTGTGTTTGTGTGTGTGTATGATTGTGTTTGCTCTGTCAGTGTTTCCCAACCAGTGTGCCTCCAGCTGTTGCAAAACTACAACTCCCAGCAGACAGGGATGAGGCGACATTTTAGGTGTTTGTGTGTGTGTATGATTGTGTTTGCTCTGTCAGTGTTTCCCAACCAGTGTGCCTCCAGCTGTTGCAAAACTACAACTCCCAGCATGCCCGGACAGCCAAAGGCTGTCCGGGCATGCTGGGAGTTGTAGTTTTGCAACAGCTTGAGGCACACTGGTTGGGAAACACTGCCATATGTTGTTAACCCCAGGTGTCCCTGCTTAGGCAGCTGATGCCATCAGTACATGGCTCCTTTGGCACCAGGGCAGATGCCGCTAGCACTTGTGGTCATCTAGTTGCTTTGGCGAAAAGGGACATTCAGTCAGGAATCTTGCATCTGTTTTTTTTTTTGCACCATAGGCTATTACTGAAGAATAATGTAGAGATTCTTGTGCATGCCTAGTGCTTACCTGTTATATCTGATGTGGCAGGCACGGGTTTCTCTGGAATGATTTCCTAATGCTGCCTACATTTCTCATGAATCATCTGGCTTTGCAGAGAGGGGTTAGAGTCTGATCACTGCACCTGGTCATCGAATTAGGCTGCTGGTGTTGAAGCTGCCCCAAGTGAACAGACTAGACTAAGTGAATTAGGGTTAGTTCACATTTTGTGCAGTTTTGGTGCCTTTTCTTATTCAAATTTTATTTTATTTTTTCCCCACCTTTAAAGGGGTACTCCCATGAAAACTTTTTATTTTTTATTTTTTTAAATCAACTGGTGCCTGAAAATTAAACGGATTTGTAAATGACTTCTATTAAACAAATCTTAATCCGTCCAGTACTTTTTTTTAGGGGCTATATACTACAGAGGAAATGGTTTACTTTTTAGATTTCTCTGTCATGACCACAGTGCGCTCTGCTGACATCTCTGTCCATTTTAGGAACTGTCCAGAGCAGCATATGTTTGCTATGGGGATTTTCTCCTGCTCTGGACAGTTCCTAAAATGGACAGAGATGTCAGCAGAGAGCACTGTGGTCATAACATCAGAGAAATCTAATAAGTAAAACATTTCCTCTGTAGTATATAGCCCCTGAAAAGTACTGGAAGGATTAAGATTTTTTTTTTTTTTCTGGCACCAGTTGATTTAAAAAAAATGTTTAAAAGTTTTCCATGGGAGTACCCCTTTTTAAATTTAGGATGAGAATGTGATTTGACTTATTACCTATTTTATGATGATTTGAAGTCTGTAGGCTGTGCTCACACGTTGAGTTTTTCTACATATTTTTTTACTTTAATTTGGCTGTTCTGGCTTTGATTTTCCAAACTTGTGGCAAAGGAAAAAAAAAAATAATTGTACTGTGCTTTGCATAATTGCAGTAAAATATCCCAAAATTGCAGCAAACATTGTGCTAAAAACAAAACTCACAAAAAAATTATAAATAAATAAAATGGGACTATATATATATATATATATATATATATATATATATATATATATATATATATATATATATATATATATATATATATATATATATATATTATAAAAAAAAAAAAAATTCTCCTGATCGCATAGAGATAGCAGCAGTATACAGATAGAGCTAGAGGGGAAGTGTATACCTACTATATATCCTGATCTCAGAGAGAGCTGGAGGGGAGATGTATAACAACCATATATCCTGATTCCATAGAGACAGCAGCAGTATACAGAGAGCTGGAGAGGAAGTGTATGCCTACTATATGAGAGAGAGAGATAGATAGAGAGACTGAGACTGTGTGTGAGAGAGAGACTGAGACTGTGTGTGAGAGAGAGACTGAGACTGTGTGTGAGAGAGAGACTGAGACTGTGTGTGAGAGAGAGACTGAGACTGTGTGTGAGAGAGAGACTGAGACTGTGTGTGAGAGAGAGACTGAGACTGTGTGTGAGAGAGAGACTCTGAGACTGTGTGAGAGAGAGACTGAGACTACTATATATCCTGATACCAGAGCAAGCGCTGGAGGGGAGGTGTATAACTATCCTGATTCCATAGAGAGCAGCAGTATACAGATAGCGCTGGAGAGGAAGTGTATACCTACTATATATCCTGATACCATAGAGATAGCAGCAGTATACAGATAGAGCTGGGAGCCAGCAGGAGGCATCTGACTAACCCCCCCCCCCCCCCCATTCATTCTTTTCTCCTACAGATGTAACAAAAAGGATACAGGAGTCCTCTTCCCTGGGGTGCGGGGGGGTGGTCTTCGCCCAGGAGGAGGTGAAGACCCCCGGTCTGCGAGCTCTAGTGACGGAGGGGAAGCAATATGGTAGGTGGACGTGATGTTCTGTATGACCTCACTGATGACCCCCCCCCCCCCCCCGAGTCCTGACCACCTCTCTGTCCCTCATGTTTCCAGGTGTCCACATCATCCTTGAGGTCCAGGTACTGGAGGAGTATAACGGGACTCTGCTCCGGGGGCTGAAGGTGATGACGAGTCTTATACTGGATTATTAGATCTATGACATCATTGTACGATATGATGTCATACAGCCTGCAGGAGAGGTTTGGAGATGCAGTGGGGATGTAACGTAAAGTTCTGTACCTGGGGGTGATGGTCTGCAGGCTCCACATCTGCTGTGGAGAAAACTGAGTGTACATATAGACAAGTGGTCAACAAACTGTGGACCTCCAGCTGTTGCGAAAGTTCAACTCACACAAGCCCACAAAGGTCGGGACACGTGTTCACTTGTACTGAGGAAACATGGTCCCCTTTATGCCCTAGACCAGTGGTCTCCAAACTGTGTCCCTCAAGATGTTGCAAAACTACAACTCCCAGCATGCCCAGACAGCCAACGGCTGTCTGGGCATGCTGGGAGTTGTAGTTTTGCAACAGCTGTAGGCACCCCTGGTTGTGAAAAACTGACCTATACGATATAGTCCAACATGCTGGGAGTTGTAGTTTTGCAACAGCTGGAGGCACCCCTGGTTGGGAAACATTGACCTGTATTAATATATATAGTCCAACATGCTGGGAGTTGTAGTTTTGCAACAGCTGGAGACCCCTCAGCTACTCCTAAAGTTAACTAACCAGAATCTTCTTGTGCAGGACGCAGCACGGGGATGGATGGCCGATGGAGCGTCTGGGTTCCAGCTGTTGGGAGGACAGAAAGAAACTGTAATGATGGTGAGAGGGGAAATGAGGGGAACCATCAACACTCCCTATTACGGGCCCCTGATCATCGTGTCACTCTTATGTGTGTAACAGGATTTTAGGGGTGTCCGCCTTTATTCCTGGGGTCCCCTACCCTTCTCTGCACTTGGCAGGCCAATCCTGAGCCACCACTATCTGGGATACATACCTGCAGCAGTGCCTCCACCCAATGGAGCATCCAGGGTATGGGTGTTTGGGGTCCCGTTGGGAACATCTCTGAACGATTAATTGGACTGACCCAAAGCTAACTTGAAACTTTGTATTAAATAAAGAAAAAACAACCATGCACAACACAAAATCAGAAAAATGCAGTGTGTGTGTGTATATGTGTATATATATATATATATATATATATATATATATATATATATATATATATATATATATATATATATATATATATATATATATATATATATATATATATATATATATATATATATTTTGTGTCTCACACGCCTGCAGCTCACCGTAATCTTCACCTTAGTGGCCATTGGGTACCTTCAGTTTGTGCACACTAAATAGATGGGGACCATACAAAGTCCTGCTCCACACTGTTACTTGGAGTAGGCTGAAACTCTCCAAAGGTCCACAAACTGATCTTAAAGGGGTACTCTGTCCCAAGACATCTTTTCCTCTATCCAAAGGATAGGGGATAAGAGGTCTGATCGCACGGGACCCCCCCCGCGATCTCCCTGCTGCACCCGGTGTTTGTTTAGAGTGTCGGGTGCAGTGCCGGAGGCCACACCCCCTCAATGAAAGTCTATGGGAGTGACGCCCCCTCACATAGACTTGCATTGAGGAGGCATGGGTGACGTCGTGAGCAGGGCGTGGCAGTGACGTCACAAGCCTCCGCATCGCCAGTAATCCGATACATAGCAAAGTTCGTTCCGTGCACCAGATGTCTGGGGTGCATCAGCTGAGATCGCGGGGGTGATCCCCCCCCCCCCCCCCCACGATCAGACATATTATCCCCTATCCTTTTGGATAGAGGATGAGACGTCTAGTGGCGGAGTACCCCTTTTAAGGTCTTTTTATTTTTTTATCGCTATGTGAATTCATGGTGCCCTATTGTGGGGCATGCAAGAATACTTCAGGTTTACCCTTACATAGGCTGTATTAGGATCAACCCAGCTTTCCTGTAACCATCTCTGGATCCCTGCTACTTGCTAGGAGATTCTTCTCAGCTGCTGCAGCACTCTTGGGGCCAGATCCCGGTTAGCTGCGTACTCTGTGTCCTCTCTCATCTGGCTCTGCAGCAATTGAAAAAAAAAAAAAAAACACAAGATGGCCACAAGCACGTGTACAAAGACTCCTCCTTCCCCAGATTTAGTCACTGCTCAGTTAATTTGTTAATACAGTCCGCCATCTAATGGACACTAAATGTAATTGCAGGATACACAACAATAATCCCAGGGGGCTGCATAAAGCATCGGTGACTTTGTTGGGGGCAGTATGGATACTTACAGTGCGGTGAGTGATCACAGCACGTCGTCGTTTTTTTACAGGTGTCTCAGATACTCCTGGATGAAGTAGAGACGATCAGCGGGGAGGAACGGTAACAAACTCGTAATCACTAAACTAAGTAATAAAAAATACAAGAGATGACAACTCTAACAAACGTCTCTACCTAGGCTGATCCTGCTTCCTGACTGGCTATGTGATGATGAGGATATCCCCAAAAATAAGTCAAACCTTCTGCGCACCTGTTCTATTCCTGAATGGAACCTGCAAAATGTCGCTGTGGGAGCGGAAATGAAGAACGTGGCCTGGAAGGTGAGGGGTTAAGAGCAGGAAGATGGGGGAGCAGGAGGTGATGTGTATGTTTTATAAATAACACTGTACCCTCCGCAGGTGGATGTTGGTGACATGGACACTCTGGGACTGAGACAATTCCAGGCTGTCACCCTGCCCGGAACTGTTATGTTGTCCCTGAACCAGGTGAGTAACCCCAGGGTCACACAACCCAAACCAAAGGTCAACTCACTGCATACCAGGAATACACATGAATACAGAGCCGAGAGGTCCTGAGAATATAGTAATGGCTTAGATACAGAGGACGGTATCACAAATAACTCGTACATGAGGCAATATTATAGCAGTTATATGCTTGTATATAGGAGCAGTATTATAGTAGTTATATTCTTGTATATAGGGGGCAGTATTATAGTAGTTGTATTCTTGTATATAGGGGCAGTATTATAGTAGTTATATTCTTGTATATAGGAGCAGTATTATAGTAGTTATATTCTTGTATATAGGAGCAGTATTATAGTAGTTATATTCTTGTATATAGGAGCAGTATTATAGTAGTTATATTCTTGTATATAGGAGCAGTATTATAGTAGTTATATTCTTGTATATAGGAGCAGTATTATAGTAGTTATATTCTTGTATATAGGAGGCAGTATTATAGTAGATATATTCTTGTATATAGGAGCAGTATTATAGTAGTTATATTCTTGTATATAGGAGGCAGTATTATAGTAGTTATATTCTTGTATATAGGAGCAGTATTATAGTAGATATATTCTTGTATATAGGAGACAGTATTAGTGTAGTTATATTCTTGTACATAGGGGGCAGTATTATAGTAGTTATATTCTTGTATATAGGAGGCAGTATTATAGTAGTTATATTCCCGTATATAGGAGCAGTATTATAATAGTTATATTCTTGTATATAGGGGGCAGTATTATAGTAGTTGTATTCTTGTATATAGGGGCAGTATTATAGTAGTTATATTCTTGTATACAGGAGGCAGTATTATAGTAGTTATATTCTTGTATATAGGAGCAGTATTATAGTAGTTATATTCTTGTATATAGGAGGCAGTATTATAGTAGTTATATTCTTGTATATAGGAGGCAGTATTATAGTAGTTATATTCTTGTATATAGGAGGCAGTATTATAGTAGTTATATTCTTGTATATAGGGGCAGTATTATAGTAGTTATATTCTTGTATATAGGAGCAGTATTATAGTAGTTATATTCTTGTACATAGGAGGCAGTATTATAGTAGTTATATTCTTGTATATAGGAGGCAGTATTATAGTAGTTATATTCTTGTATATAGGAGCAGTATTATAGTAGTTATATTCTTGTATATAGGAGCAGTATTATAGTAGTTATATTCTTGTACATAGGAGGCAGTATTATAGTAGTTATATTCTTGTACATAGGAGGCAGTATTATTGCTGTTAAGTTTTTAGTCTTCAGGATAATAATTTAGTTTCTCTACAGTCACTGGCTCCGCCCACTTGGCTCCGCTCTCTGCTCTTCCAGCGTTTCCAGAACCCCGCCCTTTACGCCGGTTGGGTGCAGCCTACATCTAATGGCTCCTTCTATAGCGCTGTGTCATCCTGGGGCTGTTCTGCACTTCTAGTTGCCATCAGTGGTCCAGATCAATCTCTCAATGTGTCTCTGCATCTACCTTACTTTTCTGCCTCAGCGAGGTTAATTCTGTCAACCAAAGGGGGGCGCAACCTAGGTCAAGTGTTCCAGGACATGGTACTGCTGGAGCCAGGGGAAGCTCAGCTCCTCCGCCTCACACCACAATGAATCTGCTGAACTCTAATAAAGTTTTTCATGTTTTGATATAAGGAAGGTTTTGTCATTTCTTCTGAACACATAGAGGTTCCAGTATACACACTGTTCAGTCAGGTGCAGTTCACCAGACCAGCCACCAGGGGTCCCTATAGGACTTTTCCTACCTGCCATCTGTGTAAGGTGTTTTCCTGTACACCTACCCACAGGAACTCACCTCCACCCATTTATTTATTACAGCCTGTATATGTGTTTACCGAGCAGGGAGCCTCCAGCTATTGAAAAACCACAACTCCCAGCATGCCCGGACAGCCTCTGGCTGCTGTATGTTCTAAACTACAATCCCTGAGATATATCACCGCCTGACATCTACTTACCTGCACTACCTCTATAGACCACCCCATACATCTACTTACCTCCACTACCTCTATATACCACCCCTACATCTATTTATCTATACAGTGTATATACCTCTAATTTACCACAACCTCCATATACCACCCCTGACATCTACCTAAACTACCTTTTTTTTATTTACCACCCCCCAGACATCTACTTACCTCAACTACCTCTAAATGCCCCCCTACCCCCGCTTACTACCCCCAGACATCTACATACCACTAAATACACCCCGGCATCTACCTATCTCTATATACCACCCCTGCCTGACAACTACTTGGCATCTATCTCTATATATACCACCCCTGACACTTACTAACCTCCACCTCCTCTGTATACCACCCTATATACCACTTCCCTGCACTACCCCTATATACGACCCCCGCCCCCCCCCCCCTTGATATCTACTTACCTATACTACTTCCTGACATCAACCTATCTCCCACCCCTGACATGTATCCTGTATTCACGCCTCTGACGCCCCTGCTGTGCCCTCTGTACAGAGTTTGCAGCACACTGTATGTTTTCCTGACTGGTGCATATTCACATGAGGCAGATTTTGTTTCATAAATCAATGCCATAAATGTGAATGGGCTTGTATGCAGGTGAAGGAAATAGTTAGAATTTCCCAGTGTTTCCCAACTAAAGTGTCTGCAACTCCTAGCCTTCGGCTGTCTGGGCATGCAGGGAGTCGTAGTTCCGCACAGCTGGAGGCACCCTGGTTGGGAAACGCTGCCTTAGGTTAAAGGGGTATTCCAGGAATTTTTATATTTTTTTATTTTTTTTTATCTCAACTGGCTTTATAAAGTTAAACAGATTTGTAAATTACTTCTATTAAAAATCTTAATCCTTCCAATAATTATCAGCTGCTGAAGTTGAGTTATTTTCTGTCTGGAAACAGCGCTCTCTGCTGACATCTCTGCTTGTCTCAGGAACTGCACAGAGTAGAAGAGGTTTGCTATAGGGATTTGCTTCTACTCTGGACAGTTCCTGAGACACGTGTCATCAGAGAGCACTTAGACAGAAAAGAACAACTGAACTTCAGCAGCTCATAAGTACTGAAAGGATTAAGATTTTTTTAATTGAAGTAATTTACAAATCTGTTTTATATCTCTCAACTGGCTCTAGAAATGTAAACAGTTTTTTTTTCTTTTTTTTTCCTGGATAACTCCTTTTTTAATTAATGTATTTTGATAATGTAGCCTCCGTAGACATTGATGACTTCACGATGAGTAAACCTTGTGTCATCCTCCACATCCTCCAGAACATCCAAATATAGAACCTTATCGGTGACTTATACTGAGGTCCCCTCCACCTGACGGAACACGTCCCCCATAACTGCATCCAGAGGATCATCATTAGTCCTTAACTCTGAATCATCCATTGGTTCAGTGTTTCCTAGCCAGGGTGCCTCCAGCTGTTTAAAAAAAAAACAACTCCCAGCATGCCCTTTTAGTGGCTTTTGTTTTTGTTTTTTCGGCTCGGTGAGTGTCAGTTTTTTTTTTTTTTTAAATAGTGTCAGGCTTTTGGAATTATTATTTTTTTTTCAAAAATGTTAATGTTTTACCGTCCATAGACTTCTAAAGGTAGAAAAAGAAAAAAACACCATGGGGGAGACTTATCAAAACCTGTCCAGAGGAAAAGTTGCCCAGTTGCCCATAGCAACTTTTAAATAAAAGAAGCGATCTGATTGGTTGTTATGGGCAACTGGGCAACTTTTTTCCTTTGCACTGGTTTTGATAACTCTCCCTATGTGTGCAGGTATGTTGGCATTTTTTTCTGGAATGTTTATTTTTTATTTTTTTTTTTTTATTTTCCTCGCAGTGGATAAATAAAATAAAAACACGCCTATACTAATACACAGAATATCTTAGGGAAAAGATGTAACAATTTCTTTTTTTTGTCATATTATAATCTAATATCAGTGATGTCATACAGGGGGCGGGGCTATGATCAGTGTCATTATATTATACACTGCTCAAAAAAATATAACAGATACTGCAACATTTTTAGATTTGCATTTATATATATAATATACACACACACACACACACACACACACACACACTGCTCAAAAATAATAAAGGGAACACTTACACAACACAATGTAACTCCAAGTCACTGACACTTGTGTGAGATCCCACTGTCCACTCAGGAAGAACACTGATTGACAATCAATTTCACATGGAACAGACAACAGGTGGAAATTATAGGCAATTACCAAGACACCCCCAATAAAGGAGTGGTTCTGCAGGTGGTGACCACAGACCACTTCTCAGTTCATATGCTTCCTGGCTGATGTTTTGGACATTTTGAATGCTGGCGGTGCTTTCACTCTAGTGGTAGCATGAGACGGAGTCTACAACCCACACAAGTGGCTCAGGTAGTGCAGCTCATCCAGGATGGTACATCAATGCGAGCTGTGGCAAGAAGGTTTGCTGTGTCTGTCATGTAGTGTCCAGAGCATGGAGGTGCTACCAGGAGACAGGCCAGTACAGCAGGAGACGTGGAGGAGGTCGTAGGAGGGCAACAACCCAGCAGCAGGACCACTACCTCCACCTTTGTGTAAGGAGGAGCAGGAGGAGCACTTCCAGAGCCCTGCAAAATGACCTCCAGCAGACCACAAATGTGCATGTGTCAACTCAAACGGTTAGAAACAGACTCCATGAGGGTGGTATGAGGGCCCGATGTCCACAGGTGGGGGTTGTGCTTACAGCCGAACACCGTGCAGGACGTTTGGCATTTGCCAGAGAACACCAAGATTGGCAAATTCACCACTGGTGCCCTGTGCTCTTCACAGATGAAAGCAGGTTCACACTGAGCACATGTGTTGTAGAAAACCAGACTTGGAATAAGATTCAGCGACAGTGGCGCCTGCCCGGGATAGTGAAATCGCAATAGTTGGAAAAACACAGACAGTCAGTCAGTGATCCTACAACTGATTCCTCCACCAGCCTAGAGAGAAAATCTTCTCTGGAGGTCAGTGTCTGGTTTATTTATTCAGACAACAAAAGGAGGGTTTTCAATAGCCACTCCTATAGTACAGTATCAAATGTCACACCTACAGCCACTGTATCTGGGGTCACACCCACAGTGGACACAGACGAATTACAATATGGTAATTCAGACTCCACTGTGCATTGAGGTTTAAATGTCACTGACCACCATCACATCTGCAGCTGTGCCAATAGTCAATAACAACAAACCTCATTACATTGCACAATATGATGCTCACCATGAAGGCAATATGACAAACCATGTCAACACATGTGACAGACGTGACAGAGTCTGGAGACGCCGTGGAGAACGTTCTGCTGCCTGCAACATCCTCCAGCATGACCGGTTTGGCGGTGGGTCAGTAATGGTGTGGGGTGGCATTTCTTTGGGGGGGGGGGGGGCGCACAGCCCTCCATGTGCTTGCCAGAGGTAGCCTGACTGCCATTAGGTACCGAGATGAGATCCTCAGACCCCTTGTGAGACCATATGCTGGTGCTGTTGGCCCTGGGTTCCTCCTAATACAAGACAATGCTGGACCTCATGTGGCTGGAGTGTGTCCGCAGTTCCTACAAGAGGAAGGCATTGATGCTATGGACTGGCCGCCCGTTCCCCTGAATCCGATTGAGCACATCTGGGACGTCTCGCTCCATCCACCACAGACTGTCCAGGAGTTGGCGGATGCTTTAGTCCAGGTCTGGGAGGACATCCCTCAGGAGACCATCCTCCACCTCATCAGGATCATGCCCAGGCATTGTAGGGAGGTCATACGGGCACGTGGAGGCCACACACACTACTGAGCCTCATTGGGACTTGTATTAAGGACATTACATAAAGTTGGATCAGCCTGTAGTGGGGTTTTCCACTGTGATTTTGAGTGACTCCATATCCAGACCTCCAGGAGTTGATACATTTCATTTCCATTGATAATTTTTGTGAGATTTTGTTGTCAGCGAATTCAACTATGTAAAGAGGAAAGTATTTCATACGATTAGTTCATTCATTCAGATCTAGGATGTGTTATCTTAGTGTTCACTTTATTTATTTGAGCAGTGTATAATATCAGTGTTGTCATACAGGGGGCGGGGCTGCGATCACATGTCATTATATTACTATTATATTATATCAGTGATGTCATACAGGGGGCGGGGCTGTGATCACATGTCATTATATTACTATCATATTATATCAGTGATGTCATACAGGGGGCTGGGCTGTGATCACATGTCATTATATTACTATTATATTATATCCGTGATGTCGTACAGAGGGCGGGGCTGTGATCACATGTCATTATATTACTATTATATTATATCAGTGATGTCATACAGGAGGTGGGGCTGTGATCACATGTCATTATATTACTATTATATTATATCAGTGATGTCATACAGGGGGCGGGCTGTGATCACATGTCATTATATTATATCAGTGATGTCATACAGGGGGCGGGGCTGTGATCACATGTCATTATATTACTATCATATTATATCAGTGATGTCGTACAGGGGGCGGGGCTGTGATCACATGTCATTATATTACTATTATATTATATCAGTGATGTCATACAGGGGGCGGGCTGTGATCACATGTAATTATATTATATCAGTGATGTCATACAGGGGGTGGGGCTGTGATCACATGTCATTATATTACTATTATATTATATTAGTGATGTCATACAGGGGGCGGGGCTGTGATCACATGTCATTATATTACTTTTATATTATATCAGTGATGTCATACTGGGGGCGGGGCTGTGATCACATGTCATTATTTTACTATTATATTATATCAGTGATGTCATACAGGGCGGGGCTGTGATCACATGTCATTATATTACTATTATATTATATCAGTGATGTCATACAGGGGGCGGGGCTGTGATCACATGTCATTATATTACTATTATATTATATCAGTGATGTCATACAGGGGGCGGGGCTGTGATCACATGTCATTATATTACTATTATATTATATCAGTGATGTCATACAGGGGGCGGGGCTGTGATCACATGTCATTATATTACTATTATATTATATCAGTGATGTCATACAGGGGGGCGGGGCCGTGATCACATGTCATGATATTACTATTATATCAGTGATGTCATACAGGGGGCGGGGCTGTGATCACATGTCATTATATTACTATTATATTATATCAGTGATGTCATAAAGGGGGATGGGCTGTGATCACATGTCATTATATTACTATTATATTATATTAGTGATGTCATACAGGGGGCGGGGCTGTGATCACATGTCATTATATTACTATTATATTATATCAGTGATGTCATACAGGAGGTGGGGCTGTGATCACATGTCATTATATTACTATTATATTATATCAGTGATGTCATAAAGGGGGATGGGCTGTGATCACATGTCATTATATTACTATTATATTATATTAGTGATGTCATACAGGGGGCGGGGCTGTGATCACATGTCATTATATTACTTTTATATTATATCAGTGATGTCATACTGGGGGCGGGGCTGTGATCACATGTCATTATTTTACTATTATATTATATCAGTGATGTCATACAGGGCGGGGCTGTGATCACATGTCATTATATTATTATTATTATATTATATCAGTGATGTCATACAGGGGGCGGGGCTATGATCACATGTCATTATATTATATTATATCAGTGATGTCATACAGGGGGTGGGGCTGTGATCACATGTCATTATATATACCATTATATCAGTGATGTCATACAGGGGGTGGGGCTGTGATCACATGTCACTATATTACTATTATATTATATCAGTGATGTCATACAGGGGGGCGTGGCCGTGATCACATGTCATGATATTACTATTATATTATATCAGTGATGTCATACAGGGGGTGGGGCTGTGATCACATGTCATTATATTACTATTATATTATATCAGTGATGTCATACAGGGGGTGGGGCTGTGATCACATGCCATTATATATACCATTATATCAGTGATGTCATACAGGGGGCGGGGCTGTGATCACATGTCATTATATTACTTTTATATTATATCAGTGATGTCATACAGGGGGCAGGGCTGTGATCACATGTCATTATATTACTATTATATTATATCAGTGATGTCATACAGGGGCGGGGCTGTGATCACATGTCATTATATTACTATTATATTATATCAGTGATGTCATACAGAGGGCTGGGCTGTGTTCACATGTCATTATATATACCATTATATCAGTGATGTCATACAGGGGGTGGGGCTGTGATCACATGTCATTATATTACTATTATATTATATCAGTGATGTCATACAGGGGGCGGGGCTGTGATCACATGCCATTATATATACCATTATATCAGTGATGTCATACAGGGGGCGGGGCTGTGATCACATGTCATTATATTACTTTTATATTATATCAGTGATGTCATACAGGGGGCTGGGCGGTGATCACATGTTATTATATTACTATTATATTATATCAGTGATGTCATACAGAGGGCTGGGCTGTGTTCACATGTCATTATATATACCATTATATCAGTGATGTCATACAGGGGGCAGGCTGTGATCACATGCCATTATATATACCATTATATCAGTGATGTCATACAGAGGGTCGGGCTGTGTTCACATGCCATTATATATATCATTATATCAGTGATGTCATACAGGGGGCAGGGCTGTGATCACATGTCATTATATTACTATTATATTATATCAGTGATGTCATACAGGGGCGGGGCTGTGATCACATGTCATTATATTACTATTATATTATATCAGTGATGTCATACAGAGGGCTGGGCTGTGTTCACATGTCATTATATATACCATTATATCAGTGATGTCATACAGGGGGTGGGGCTGTGATCACATGTCATTATATTACTTTTATATTATATCAGTGATGTCATACAGGGGGCTGGGCTGTGATCACATGTCATGATATTACTATTATATTATATCAGTGATGTCATACAGGGGGTGGGGCTGTGATCACATGTCATTATATTACTATTATATTATATCAGTGATGTCATACAGGGGGAAAGGCTGTGATCACATGCCATTATATATACCATTATATCAGTGATGTCATACAGGGGGCGGGGCTGTGATCACATGTCATTATATTACTTTTATATTATATCAGTGATGTCATACAGGGGGCAGGGCTGTGATCACATGTCATTATATTACTATTATATTATATCAGTGATGTCATACAGAGGGCTGGGCTGTGTTCACATGTCATTATACATACCATTATATCAGTGATGTCATACAGGGGGTGGGGCTGTGATCACATGTCATTATATTACTATTATATTATATCAGTGATGTCATACAGGGGGCGGGGCTGTGATCACATGCCATTATATATACCATTATATCAGTGATGTCATACAGGGGGCGGGGCTGTGATCACATGTCATTATATTACTTTTATATTATATCAGTGATGTCATACAGGGGGCTGGGCTGTGATCACATGTCATTATATTACTATTATATTATATCAGTGATGTCATACAGGAGGCGGGGCTGTGATCACATGTCATTATATTACTATTATATTATATCAGTGATGTCATACAGGAGGCGGGGCTGTGATCACATGTCATTATATTACTATTATATTATATCAGTGATGTCATACAGGGGGCAGGGCTGTGATCACATGTCATTATATTACTATTATATTATATCAGTGATGTCATACAGAGGGCTGGGCTGTGTTCACATGTCATTATATATACCATTATATCAGTGATGTCATACAGGTGGCGGGGCTGTGATCACATGTCATTATATATACCATTATATCAGTGATGTCATACAGGGGGCAGGCTGTGATCACATGCCATTATATATACCATTATATCAGTGATGTCATACAGGGGGCGGGCTGTGATCACATGTCATTATATTACTATTATATTATATCAGTGATGTCATACAGGGGGCGGGCTGTGTTCACATGCCATTATATATACCATTATATCAGTGATGTCATACAGGGGGCGGCCTATATGGAGAATACATTATATCACGTCCAGACTAGATACATGGAATGTGAGCTCTGTGATCCAGGTGTTCCCCTCCCTCCACACTAAACATAACCCCTGGGGGCAGCAGTTGCAGGCTCTGGGGGAAGGTGCAGGCGGCGTTGCCCCCTTTAAGTGGTGGGGCTGTGGCTTGTTGCCGCTTTAAGACAAGGCAGAACCTAGAAGAGAGGAAGTGATAGCTTGTATCAGAGAGGAAAGAAAGAAGCAGCAGCCTGAAGAGAGAGACTGGAGATAAAGAAGGACAGAGATTGAGACAGACACGGGGTGAGGCCGGGGAGAGACAGAGGGAAAGAGACAGACTGCATATAGAGAGAGACAGGGAGACAGAGACTGCACATAGAGAGATATATAGAGAGACAGAGACTGCACATAGAAAGAGACAGGGAGACAGAGACTGCACATAGAAAGAGACAGGGAGACAGAGACTGCACATAGACATATATATAGAGAGAGACAGAGACTGCACACAGAGAGACGGGCAGAGGCCATAAAGAGACATAGGCTGGAGACAGAGAGAGAACAAGATACAGAGACTGCACCAAGAGAGACAGCCATAGGGAGAGAGAGACAGGAGACATAGGAAGAGTCGGAGACTGCACATAGAGAGACAGGCTGAGCCCATAGAGTCGGGCAGGGGCCCCGGGGGGACGCGGCTGGTGCAGGGGCCACTTCCTGCTATGCCCAGATAGCTGAGGGGCAGAGGACAGCAGGGTGGGGGCGGCACAGGTGAGGGCACATTCCTACCAGGAGGAGGCGCCATCAGCATGAGGTGAGACCTGATCGTGTCCTGTCCTGTCTGCCCCGTCATATCAGATACATGTGTATATACTGTACAAGGGGGTATTATATGTATATATACTGTACCTGGGGGTATTATATATGTATATACTGTACATGGGGGTATTATATGTGTATATACTGTACATGGGGGTATTATATGTGTATATACTGTACATGGGGGTATTATATAGGTATATACTGTACCTGGGGGTATTATATGTGTATATACTGTACAAGGGGGTATTATATGTGTATATACTGTACAAGGGGGTATTATATGTGTATATACTGTACATGGGGGTATTATATAGGTATATACTGTACCTGGGGGTATTATATGTGTATATACTGTACAAGGGGGTATTATATGTGTATATACTGTACCTGGGGGTATTATATGTGTATATACTGTACCTGGGGGTATTATATGTGTATATACTGTACCTGGGGGTATTATATGTGTATATACTGTACCTGGGGGTATTATATGTGTATATACTGTACCTGGGGGTATTATATGTGTATATACTGTACATGGGGGTATTATATGTGTATATACTGTACCTGGGGGTATTATATGTGTATATACTGTACAAGGGGGTATTATATGTGTATATACTGTACAAGGGGGTATTATATGTGTATATACTGTACATGGGGGTATTATATGTGTATATACTGTACATGGGGGTATTATATGTGTATATACTGTACATGGGGGTATTATATGTGTATATACTGTACATGGGGGTATTATATGTGTATATACTGTACATGGGGGTATTATATGTGTATATACTGTACATGGGGGTATTATATGTGTATATACTGTACATGGGGGTATTATATGTGTATATACTGTACAAGGGGGTATTATATGTG
The DNA here is from genome assembly GCF_029499605.1 of Hyla sarda. Classification (NCBI taxonomy): domain Eukaryota; kingdom Metazoa; phylum Chordata; class Amphibia; order Anura; family Hylidae; genus Hyla; species Hyla sarda. The sequence continues at coordinate 174,063,146 of NC_079197.1, forward strand.
TATATACTGTACCTGGGGGTATTATATGTGTATATACTGTACATGGGGGTATTATATGTGTATATACTGTACATGGGGGTATTATATATGTATATACTGTACATGGGGGTATTATATGTGTATATACTGTACCTGGGGGTATTATATGTGTATATACTGCACATGGGGGTATTATATGTGTATATACTGCACATGGGGGTATTATATGTGTATATACTGTACCTGGGGGTATTATATAGGTATAAACTGTACAAGGGGGTATTATATGTGTATATACTGTACAAGGGGGTATTATATGTGTATATACTGTACAAGGGGGTATTATATGTGTATATACTGTACATGGGGGTATTATATGTGTATATACTGTACATGGGGGTATTATATGTGTATATACTGTACAAGGGGGTATTATATGTGTATATACTGCACATGGGGGTATTATATGTGTATATACTGCACATGGGGGTATTATATGTGTATATACTGCACATGGGGGTATTATATGTGTATATACTGCACATGGGGGTATTATATGTGTATATACTGCACATGGGGGTATTATATGTGTATATACTGCACATGGGGGTATTATATGTGTATATACTGTACATGGGGGTATTATATGTGTATATACTGTACATGGGGGTATTATATGTGTATATACTGTACATGGGGGTATTATATGTGTATATACTGTACATGGGGGTATTATATGTGTATATACTGTACAAGGGGGTATTATATGTGTATATACTGTACCAGGGGGTATTATATGTGTATATACTGTACCTGGGGGTATTATATGTGTATATACTGTACCTGGGGGTATTATATGTGTATATACTGTACCTGGGGGTATTATATGTGTATATACTGTACCTGGGGGTATTATATGTGTATATACTGTACCTGGGGGTATTATATGTGTATATACTGTACCTGGGGGTATTATATGTGTATATACTGTACCTGGGGGTATTATATGTGTATATACTGTACATGGGGGTATTATATGTGTATATACTGTACCTGGGGGTATTATATATATATATATATATATATATATATATATATATACATACACTGGGGGTATTATATATGTATATGCTGTATATATACTGTACCTGGGGGTATTATGTATGTATATACTGTACCTGGGGGTATTATATATGTATATACAGTACAGGGGGTATTATATATGTATATACTGTACCTGGGTGTATTATGTGTATATACTGTACCTGGGGGTATTATATATGTATATACAGTACAGGGGGTATTATATATGTATATACTGTACCTGGGTGTATTATGTGTACAAACTGTACCTGGGGGTATTATATATGTATATACTGTACCTGGGTGTATTATGTGTACAAACTGTACCTGGGGGTATTATATGTGTATATACTGTACCTGGGGGTATTATATATGTATATACAGTACAGGGGGTATTATATATGTATATACTGTACCTGGGTGTATTGTGTACAAACTGTACCTGGGGGTATTATATATGTATATACTGTACCAGGGGGTATTATATATGTATATACTGTACCAGGGGGTATTATATATGTATATACAGTACAGGGGGTATTATATATGTATATACAGTACAGGGGGTATTATATATGTATATACTGTACCTGGGTGTATTATGTGTATATACTGTACCTGGGAGTATTATATATGTATATAAACTGTACCTGGGGTTATTATGTGTATATACTATACCTGGGGGTAATATATATATATATTTTGTACATAAGATACTAAGATAACACATCCTAGATCTGAATGAACTAATCGTATGAAATACTTTCCTCTTTACATAGTTGTATTCGCTGACAACAAAATCCCACAAAAATTATCAATGGAAATCAAATGTATGAACCCATGGAGGTCTGGATATGGAGTCACACTCAAAATCACAGTGGAAAACCGCACTACAGGCTGATCCAACTTTATGTAATGTCCTTAATACAAGTCCCAATGAGGCTCAGTAGTGTGTGTGGCCTCCACGTGCCCGTATGACCTCCCTACAATGCCTGGGCATGATCCTGATGAGGTGGAGGATGGTCTCCTGAGGGATGTCCTCCCAGACCTGGACTAAAGCATCCGCCAACTCCTGGACAGTCTGTGGTGCAACGTGCCATCCTGGATGAGCTGCACTACCTGAGCCACTTGTGTGGGTTGTAGACTCCGTCTCATGCTACCACTAGAGTGAAAGCACTGCCAGCATTCAAAAGTGACCAAAACATCAGCCAGGAAGCATAGGAACTGAGAAGTGGTCTGTGGTCACCACCTGCAGAACCATCCTTTATTGGGGGTGTCTTGCTAATTGCCTATAATTTCCACGTGTTGTCTGTTCCATGTGAAATTGATTGTCAATCAGTGTTCTTCCTGAGTGGACAGTGGGATCTCACACAAGTGTCAGTGACTTGGAGTTACATTGTGTTGTGTAAGTGTTCACTTTATTTTTTTGAGCAGTGTGTGTGTGTGTGTGTGTGTATGTGTATATATATATATATATATATATATATATATATATACACTGCTCTTAAAAAAATAAAGTGAACACGTAAACAACACAATGTAACTCCAAGTCACTGACACTTGTGTGAGATCCCACTGTCCACTCAGGAAGAACACTGATTGACAATCAATTTCACATGGAACAGACAAGAGGTGGAAATTATAGGCAATTAGCAAGACACCCCAATAAAGGAGTGGTTCTGCAGGTGTGATCACAGACCACTTCTCAGTTCCTATGCTTCCTGGCTGATGTTTTGGTCACTTTTGAATGCTGGCGGTGCTTTCACTCTGGTGGTAGCATGAGACTGAGTCTAGAATCCACACAAGTGGCTCAGGTAGTGCAGCTCATCCAGGATGGCACATCAATGCGAGCTGTGGCAAGAAGGTTTGCTGTGTCTGTCAGCGTAGTGTCCAGAGCATGGAGGCGCTACCAGGAGACAGGCCAGTACATCAGGAGATGTGGAGGAGGCCGTAGGAGGGCAACAACCCAGCAGCAGGACCGCTACCTCTGCCTTTGTGCAAGGAGGAGCAGGAGGAGCACTTCCAGAGCCCTGCAAAATGACCTCCAGCAGGCCACAAATGTGCATGTGTCCACTCAAACGGTCAGAAACAGACTCCCTGAGGGGGGTATGAGGGCCCGATGTCCACAGGTGGGGGTTGTGCTTACAGCCCAACACCGTGCAGGACGTTTGGCATTTGCCAGAGAACACCAAGATTGGCAAATTCACCACTGGCGCCCTGTGCTCTTCACAGATGAAAGCAGGTTCACACTGAGCACATGTGAGAGATGTGACAGAGTCTGGAGACGCTGTGGAGAACGTTCTGCTGCCTGCAACATCCTCCAGAATGACCGGTTTGGCGGTGGGTCAGTTATGCTGTGGGGTGGGATTTCTTTGGGGGGTCGCACAGCCCTCCATGTGCTTGCCAGAGGTAGCCTGACTGCCATTAGGTACCTAGATGAGATCCTCAGACCCCTTGTGAGACCATATGCTGGTACGGTTGGCCCTGGGTTCCTCCTAATACAAGACAATGCTAGACCTCATGTGGCTGGAGTGTGTCAGCAGTTCCTACAAGAGGAAGGCATTGATGCTATGGACTGGCCGCCCGTTCCCCTGAATCCGATTGAGCACATCTGGGACGTCTCGCTCCATCCACCACAGACTGTCCAGGAGTTGGCGGATGCTTTAGTCCAGGTCTGGGGGGACATCCCTCAGGAGACCATCCTCCACCTCATCAGGATCATGCCCAGGCATTGTAGGGAGGTCATACGGGCACGTGGAGGCCACACACACTACTGAGCCTCATTGGGACTTGTATTAAGGACATTACATAAAGTTGGATCAACCTGTAGTGGGGTTTTCCACTGTGATTTTGAGTGTGACTCCATATCCAGACCTCCAGGGGTTGATACATTTGATTTCCATTGATAATTTTTGTGTGATTTTGTTGTCAGCGCATTCAACTATGTAAAGAGGAAAGGATTTCATACGATTAGTTCATTCTTTCAGATCTAGGATGTGTTATCTCAGTGTTCCCTTTATTGTTTTTGAGCAGTGTATGTGTGTGTTTATGTATATATATGCATATACTGTGCTTGGGATATTATATACACTGTACCAAGGGGTAATATATATATATAATACCTGGATGTATTATATACTGTACGTACCTGGGGAATGATGTGTATACTGTACCTAGGGGTATTAATGTATATCGTGTGTGTGTGTGTGTATATATATATATATATATATATATATATATATATATATATATAGTACCTGGGTTTATTTTATATTTATAACTTATGCAAATAAAACTGTTCTGTTTATATTGCAACTTATATTTGTAATACTGGAGTGCATTGATTGTGAGCTCGACTGAAGAAAATCTGTGTCTGAACAGTGTTCTGGGCTGAGAACCTGTGATGTGTCAGTGCTGCTGTCTCTTACACACATATAGTGGGTATATATATATTTTGGGGACATCCATGGACATTCTATGCAGATAAGAGCTGTAATAACCTGTACTACAAAATCACTTTCTTCTTTATAATAGCTGGGCAGTGACATCACTCTATAATACATTAGTGGCAGTGACATCACTCTATAATACATTAGTGGCAGTGACATCACTCTATAATACATTAGTGGCAGTGACATCACTCTATAATACATTAGTGGCAGTGACATCACTCTATAATACATTAGTGGCAGTGACATCACTCTATAATACATTAGTGGCAGTGACATCACTCTATAATACATTAGTGGCAGTGACATCACTCTATAATACATTAGTGGCAGTGACATCACTCTATAATACATTAGTGGCAGTGACATCACTCTATAATACATTAGTGGCAGTGACATCACTCTATAATACATTAGTGGCAGTGACATCACTCTATAATACATTAGTGGCAGTGACATCACTCTATAATACATTAGTGGCAGTGACATCACTCTATAATACATTAGTGGCAGTGACATCACTCTATAATACATTAGTGGCAGTGACATCACTCTATAATACATTAGTGACATCACTCTATAATACATTAGTGACATCACTCTATAATACATTAGTGACATCACTCTATAATACATTAGTGGCAGTGACATCACTCTATAATACATTAGTGGCAGTGACATCACTCTATAATACATTAGTGGCAGTGACATCACTCTATAATACATTAGTGGCAGTGACATCACTCTATAATACATTAGTGGCAGTGACATCACTCTATAATACATTGGTGGCAGTGACATCACTCTATAATACATTGGTGGCAGTGACATCACTCTATAATACATTGGTGGCAGTGACATCACTCTATAATACATTGGTGGCAGTGACATCACTCTATAATACATTAGTGACATCACCTGCCTCTCTATGGCCCAGATTTATCAAGCTGTGTGAGAGAAAAAGTAGAGTCACTTTCCCACAGCAACCAATCACAGCTCAGCTAATGAGTTCTGGTAAAGTGAAAGCTGAGCTGTGATTGGTTGCTATGGAAAAATCTCTCCACTTTTTCTCTCACACAGTTTGATAAATCTAATTCTAAGATCCCTCCAATAGGTGGTGCTAGAGACAGTTTCCTTCCTATTGGCACAAAAGCTAATTTGCATACATGGATGACAATGACATTACATCCTCAATAACACTCAGCTGTCAGTGACTTCTATAACACAGATGTGATAGTGACATCACTCATCTATGGGAGTGACATCACTCATCTATGGGAGTGACATCACTCATCTATGGGAGTGACATCACTCATCTATGGGAGTGACATCACTCATCTATGGGAGTGACATCACTCATCTATGGGAGTGACATCACTCATCTATGGGAGTGACATCACTCATCTATGGGAGTGACATCACTCATCTATGGGAGTGACATCACTCATCTATGGGAGTGACATCACTCATCTATGGGAGTGACATCACTCATCTATGGGAGTGACATCACTCATCTATGGTAGTGACATCACTCATCTATGGTAGTGACATCACTCATCTATGGTAGTGACATCACTCATCTATGGGAGTGACATCACTCATCTATGGTAGTGACATCACTCATCTATGGGAGTGACATCATACTCTCCTCTATTACACCACGATCACAGCTACATCACCTAATTACCTCTAACAGCTGGATGACAGTGACATCACACCCCTCTCTATAATACATGGATGACAGTGACATCACACTCCTCTCTATAATACACTGATGACAGTGACATCACTCTCCTCTCTATAATACATGGATGACAGTGACATCACACTCCTCTCTATAATACACTGATGACAGTGACATCACTCTCCTCTCTATAATACATGGATGACGGTGACATCACACTCCTCTCTGTAATACATGGATGACAGTGACATCACACCCCTCTATAATACATGGATGACGATGACATCACACTCCTCTCTGTAATACATGGATGACGGTGACATCACACTCCTCTATAATACATGGATGACGATGACATCACACTCCTCTCTGTAATACATGGATGACGATGACATCACACTCCTCTCTGTAATACATGGATGACGGTGACATCACACTCCTCTCTGTAATACATGGATGACAGTGACATCACACCCCTCTCTATAATACATGGATGACGGTGACATCACACTCCTCTCTATAATACATGGATGACGGTGACATCACACTCCTCTCTATAATACATGGATGACGGTGACATCACACTCCTCTCTATAATACATGGATGACGGTGACATCACACTCCTCTCTATAATACATGGATGACGGTGACATCACACTCCTCTCTATAATACATGGATGACGGTGACATCACACTCCTCTATAATACATGGATGACGATGACATCACACTCCTCTCTATAATACATGGATGACGATGACATCACACTCCTCTCTATAATACCTGGATGACGGTGACATCACACTCCTCTCTATAATACATGGATGACGGTGACATCACACTCCTCTCTATAATACATGGATGACGGTGACATCACACTCCTCTCTATAATACATGGATGACAGTGACATCACACCCCTCTCTATAATACATGGATGACGGTGACATCACACTCCTCTCTATAATACATGGATGACGGTGACATTACACTCCTCTATAATACATGGATGACGATGACATCACACTCCTCTCTATAATACATGGATGACGGTGACATCACACTCCTCTATAATACATGGATGACGGTGACATCACACTCCTCTCTATAATACATGGATGACGGTGACATTACACTCCTCTATAATACATGGATGACGATGACATCACACTCCTCTCTATAATACCTGGATGACGATGACATCACACTCCTCTCTATAATACCTGGATGACGGTGACATCACACTCCTCTCTATAATACATGGATGACGATGACATCACACTCCTCTCTCTAATACATGGATGACGGTGACATCACACTCCTCTCTATAATACATGGATGACGATGACATCACACTTCTCTCTGTATTACTTGTCACATAACACCTGTATTGTCACATGACAACACCTGAAGGCCGGTGACATCACACCCTCTGTATAACACTTGTATGGTCACATTATAACACCTGGATGAAGTGACGTTGGGTGTTTGCTGTCGGTGACTGAGCACTTGGCTAACTCTTACTTCCTGTGTCCTTCCCCCTTCTCAGTTATTGTGGTAGGTCCCGTCAGCTTCTTATAGCCTTATATAGACAAAACCACCGCGAGCAGCCGGGGGGAGGAGATGGGGGATAGCCAAGGGAAAACCACATATTTTATTTCTGTGTTATGTGTCTGACACATTGTAGATTAGATGTGACTTGAGAACACTTCAGTATTCTGTACCGCAATGTCCGCTATTACTCTCCCAGCATGAGGTGTGCACGGCTGGATGAGGAACCGTCCCCGTCACGTTATGATATTATTTATAGGCTCCGGTTACCACAAGTCACGTTATAAGGTATCATTGAGGCAGAGTTTTATACGTAATACAGTAGACTAGAGGGGTGTGATGTCAGCACTTTGTGTATGATGTCAGCACTTTGTGTATGATGTCAGCACTTTGTGTATAATGTCAGCACTTTGTGTATGATGTCAGCACTTTGTGTATGATGTCAGCACTTTGTGTATAATGTCAGCACTTTGTGTATGATGTCAGCACTTTGTGTATGATGTCAGCACTTTGTGTATGATGTCAGCACTTTGTGTATGATGTCAGCACAGCACTTGTGATATGCTTGAATTGTCAGCTGAATTGAGCGGCCCCTGATCTGTAGGTACTGTCAAGGTATCTGAATGATGACATCCTACATATACACCTACATACATATACACCTACATACATACCTACATATTTACCTACATATGCACCTACATATACACATACATTCATACACACACCTACATATACACACACCTACATATACACACACCTACATATGTATATAAACCTACATATACACACACCTACATATACACACACCTACATATGTATATAAACCTACATATACACACACCTACATACGTATATACACATACATATACACCTATACACATACATATATACACACACATACACCTACATATATACACATAAATACCTACACATATATACACATTCGTACACATACATACACACCTACAGATACACATACATACACACATACACATACACACACATACATACATACACACATACACACACATACATATACATGCATACATATACACATACACACCTACACATACATACACACATACACATACACACACATACATACATACATACACACATACATATACATGCATACATACACACGCATACATATACACATACATACGCATACATATACACATACATAAACACATATACACATACATACATACATACCTACATTACACACATACATACACAGGCATTCATTCACATCTACATATACACAAACATACACACCTACATATACACATACATGCATACCTACACACACACATACACACCTACACATACATAGTTACATACACACCTACATATTTATACACATACATACACACCTACACATACATACACACCTACATATACACCTACATACACACCTACATACACACCTACATACACACCTACATATTTATACACATACATATACATCTACATGCACACCTACATACATACATACATACATACATGATGTGGAATGAGGAAAGATAGTCCGGCACTACAAGACTAAGGCAGAGGGTAGACAGGTGAACTGCGTGGGTAGCGTAGGGATTCCCAGACGAGGGTGTTGGGTGCGGTGGTGCAAAGTCCAGTAGCATACATAGACAATAATAGAGAGAAGACAGGGGCTGCACTCACCATCCAAACGACCTTTTATTGATAGATGTCAGGCATATCGGGCTGGTACAGAGGTGGAGGCGGGGGACGCAACCGGGACAGACTGTTTCATGCCTTCACGGCACTTCTTCCATCTGGTGTACCATACATACCTACATGCACACATACATGCACACCTACATATACACCTACATACATACGCACCTACATATACACATAAATACACACACATATATGCATACATAAACATACACCTACATATATACATACACACACACGCATACATACACACCTATATATACACATACATACACACGCATACATACACACCTACATATACGCATACATACACACCTACATATACACATACATACACACACATACATACACACCTACGTATATTCATACATACACACCTACATATACGCATACATACACACCTACATATACACATGCATACATACACTCGCATACATATACACATACATACACACGCATACATACACACCTACATATACACATACATACCTACATATACACATGCATACATACACACCTACATATACACATACATACACACCTACATATACACATACATACACACCTACATATACACATACATACACACGCATACATGCACACCTACATATACACATGCATACATACACACGCATACATATACACATGCATACACACCTACATATACACACACACACATATATATATATATATATATATATATACATACACATTCATACTTACATATACATATGTACATATATAATATGGAGTTGACCCCATGATTCATCACCTCTAATGTATCAGGATATCTATAAGGCGCCACCTGAACTGTACAGCTCTACAATCTTTGGCCCTACAGTGTGTCAGGGGATGCTGGGAGTTGTAGTCCCCCTCTGGAGAGCACCAGGAGGTAATGGTAATATTTGTATTGGTTGGTGCCTCATTGTCTTCCTCTTCTCTGCAGTGAGACAGCGGTGATCACGGCCCGGGCCACCGTAATGGTCTATGATGATTCCAGTAAAAAGTGGATCAATGCCGGAACTGGCCCTGTGGGACACAGCCGAGTCCAGCTCTACTACACTCCGGGGCCACAGACCTACCGTGTGGTGGGGAGGAAAATGTCCGATCAACAGGTCCTGTGTATACATTATGTAGTTAACGTGTGTGTGTGTGTGTATGTAGTGTGCACCCTGTACTGTAGGTGCATTGTATATATAGTGTGTGTGTATGTAGTGTGTGCACCCTGTACTGTAGGTGCATTGTATATGTAGTGTGTGTGTGTGTGTGTATGTAGTGTGTGCACCCTGTACTGTAGGTGCATTGTATATGTAGTGTGTGTGTGTGTGTGTGTGTGTGTGTCGTGTATGTATTGTGTATTTAACTTGTATAAAGTGTGTGCACCATGTACTGTATGTTTAGTGTGTGTGTGTGTGTATATATATATATATGTATGTATATCGTGTCATGTATATTTAGTGTGTGTGTGTGTATATATATATATATATATATCGTGTCATGTATATTTAGTGTGTGTGTGTGTGTATATATATTTATATATATATATCTATATATATATATGTATATCGTGTCATGTATGTTTAGTGTGTGTGTATATATATATATATATATATATGTATATCGTGTCAGGTATATTTAGTGTGTGTGTGCGTCATGTATCTACCGTGTGTGTGTATGTATGTGTGTGTGTGTGTGTGTGTGTGTGTGTGTATGTATATATATATATATATATATATATGTGTGTGTGTGTGTATTGTGTATCTACTATGTGTGTGTGATATATATATGTGTGTGTGTGTATGTATCATGTGTTTACCATGTATATGTAGTTTGTGTGTGTATCTACTGTGTGTGTGTGTATGTATTGTGTATTTGCCTTGTATATGTAGTGTGTGTGTGTGTACCTTGTGTATGCAGGGTGTGCACCCTTTACTGTATGTGTAGTGCGTGTGTGTATGTTTCGTGTGTCTACTATGTCTATGTAGTGTGTGTGTCATATATCTACCGTGTGTGTGTGTATATAATATATATATATGTGTGTGTGTGTGTGTATGCATTGTGTATCTATCTTGTATATGTAGTGTATTTATGTATTGTGTATCTACTGTATGTACCTAGTGTGTGTGTGTTTGTACCATGTGTATGTAGTGCAGTGTTTTCCAAACAGTGTATCTCCAGCTGTTGCAAAACTACAACTCCCAGCATGCCCGGACAGCCTTAGGCTGTCCGGACATGCTGAGAGTTTTAGTTTTGCAACAGCTGGAGATACACTGTTTGAAAAATACCAATGTAGTGTGCTTGTATATGTTGCGTTTGTACAATGTGTATGTAGTGTTTGCACTCTAAACTGTATGTGTGGTGTGTGTATGTATCATATATGTAGTGTGTGTGTATGTATTGTATATGTAGCGTGTATGTATTGTATATGTAGCGTGTATTTGTATCATATGAAGTGTATACATACATACATGTAGGGTCTGTATCATGTATGTGAAGTGCATATTGTTGTAGTGTGTTTTATTGTGCATGTTAAGTATATATGTGTGTTTACCATGTGTATGTATGTATGTGTAGCAATATATGTACTGTGTGTATCGTATATGTGAAGTGTGTGTTTGTACCATGTATCTGAAGTGTATGTTCTGTGTCATGTAGGTGTAGTATATGTACAATATGGGTATCTTCTGTGTGTGTTTCTTGTCTGTGTATAGTTTGTATTATATGTGTGTATGTTTATTGTGTATCTCTACCATGTGCTTTATGTGTGGTGCCTATTGACCATGTGTGTGTATTATATAGTATGTGTACACATCATGTTTACACCAGGAATGTGTTATGTATGTGTTTTATGCTTTTGTGTACCGTGTGAAACATATGTGTAGAGTGCCTGTGTGTACCGTGTGTGTGTTTGTATTATGTATATATCATATATGTGTGTTCTCTGTCTTTGTAGTGTTGTGCATCGTATATGTGAAGTGTGTCTGTACCATGTATATGTAATGAGTGTACAGAATGGTGGGGGGCAGTGTCGTTCCCCGGTGGGCAGTCACTATTAGGGGTCTGTAGAACACCCGGAGCTCCGTCCACACTTCCCCGTTCCATGTTGTGACTGATCTATCATTATCACTGCTTCTATACAGAACCTCCAGGCTGAGCTTGTGACGGGGACCGGGGAGGGTGAGCTATTCCAGGAATGTGTCCACCGCCAGGGGGGGAGCACAGGAGCCACACCGATCCTCCAGACAGGGCATCCTCCACTGACCTGGAAAGAACCCATCATGTCCTCCTTGTGTGTATGAGGTCTGGCATTCCTTGGCCACCATTGCAGGACTCTGTGCTGTCCCCCTCTTTCCACCCCAAAATAAGATAAGAATCGACAATGCTAAACAGACTGTTATACAGATTTACCACATACACGAAGAAAGCTCCAGAATATGACTACTCGTACAGTAGAGGCTCTATAGTGTGACTACTCGTATAGTAGAGACTCTATAGTGTGACTACTCATACAGTAGAAATTCCACAGTATGACTACTCGTATAGTAGAAACTCTACAGTGTGACTGCCCTTAAAGTAGAGACTCCATAGTGTGACTGATCTTACAGTATAGGCTCCATAGTGTGACTGCTCTTACAGTGGAGACTCCATTGTATGATCGCTCTTACATTAGAGACTCCATAGTGTGACTGCTCTTACAGTAGAGACTCCATAGTGTGACTGCTCTTACAGTAGAGACTCTATAGTGTGACTGCTCTTACAGTAGAGACTCCATAGTGTGACTGCTCTTACAGTAGAGACTCCATAGTGTGACTGCTCTTACAGTAGAGACTCCATAGTGTGACTGCTCTTACAGTAGAGACTCCATAGTGTGACTGCTCTTACAGTAGAGACTCCATAGTGTGACTGCTCTTACAGTAGAGACTCCATAGTGTGACTGCTCTTACAGTAGAGACTCCATTGTATGACCGCTCTTACAGTATAGACTCCATAGTGTGACCGCTCTTACATCAGAGACTCCATAGTGTGACCGCTCTTACAGTAGAGACTCCATTGTATGACCGCTCTTACAGTATAGACTCCATAGTGTGACTGATCTTACAGTAGAGACTCCATAGTGTGACTGCTCTTACAGTATAGACTCCATTGTATGACCGCTCTTACAGTAGAGACTCCATTGTATGACCACTCTTACAGTATAGACTCCATTGTATGACCGCTCTTACAGTAGAGACTCCATAGTGTGACTGCTCTTACAGTAGAGACTCCATAGTGTGACTGCTCTTACAGTAGAGACTCCATAGTGTGACTGCTCTTACAGTAGAGACTCCATAGTGTGACTGCTCTTACAGTAGAGACTCCATTGTATGACCGCTCTTACAGTAGAGACTCCATAGTGTGACCGCTCTTACAGTATAGACTCCATAGTGTGACTGCTCTTACAGTAGAGACTCCATAGTGTGACTGCTCTTACAGTAGAGACTCCATAGTGTGACTGCTCTTACAGTAGAGACTCCATAGTGTGACTGCTCTTACAGTAGAGACTCCATAGTGTGACTGCTCTTACAGTAGAGACTCCATAGTGTGACCGCTCTTACAGACCTCTGTAGTCGCTGGCTTTATCCTCTTGTCATGTCTTAGTGTCGGAGAGTTGCTCTGTGGACACAGGAAGGACATGTTGTAATGGACAGTATGACTGCGGCTTCTTCGCCGCCGCTTCCATTTGTCGCACATCTAGGACACAGATTCAGTTTGTTGCCCAAGCCCTGTACATAACAGTATCTCACTGGCGCCCCCATTTCACCATACAGTTATGTAATAGCTCGTTCTGCGGGCAGAGTCATCGGGTCTAGATGTGCAGCCATGTTTTCTTCCACTGTACCCTCTGCAGGATGGACATAGAGGATTGTGGGCCGGCTCATGTTTTCTATTTTCACATTTCCTGTAGGTTGTAATTAATTGCCCTTTGGTTCGAGGGCTGAAATACAACCAGGCCACGCCTAATTTCCACCAGTGGCGGGACGCACGGCAGGTGTGGGGGCTGAACTTCAGCAGTAAGGAGGAGGCCGGCCAGTTTGCTACTGGGATATTACAAGCTCTTGACTGTCTGGACACTGGTAAGTTTCTGTCTGTGTACCCCCTAAGGTTCCCTCCAAGTCAGGTGACCTGAGCATGTTTCGCAGGGGTGGAGCCCCCACTTGTCTGACACAGATCTTTTCTTTGCAGGTGCACCGTGGCCCAGTCTGAATGGACCCAAAGTGGAAGAGCCAGAGCCGCCTAGGAGGTGAGTGCAATAAACCATTCCACTGTGTCAGCCCATCTGACATCCCTGAAGAGTTGTCTTATAAGGGGGTGGACAAGGCGAGGTAAGGCCAATGGGGGTCCAGTACCCTTCATACGGTGGGGTTTGTGGCCCCAGATAGTTTGGTTCCAAGCCTGTTCCTACCAATAACTATCTTGTTCTCTGTCCTTAGGCCACAGCCAGAACTGGAGCACAGAATCCAGAGTCCAGGTGAGGTGTCTCCAAGGGCCTGTCTGGGCCCCCATATGGAATCATATAGGCAGTAAATAAGTGAACCCCTAGATTCCCATCACAAGTTCCCTGACTGCTCCCCGTTTAGCTGTGATAATTGCCCCTGGTCTATATAATCTGACCCCGTTTGCCCAGTGGATGATGAGGGTTTTCCTCCTCTCTCTCACACTGTACCTCTGGGCACCGCTGCAGCTTCTCTGCTGGGTCCAGGATTTCTATGGGGTGGGATACAATGGCCGGCACTCACCATGGGATTTCTTTTTCCTCTAGTTGCTCCAGTCATTCCAGCATCAACTGGGCCTCCTGCACCACCAGGACCACCTCCACCACCAGGACCACCGCCTCCTCCTGGAGGTCCACCAGCACCTCCTGGGGGTCCTCCAGCTCCATTTGCAGGGGGTCCGCCAGCTCCATTTGGAGGGGGTCCACCAGCTCCCCCTGGAGGTGGACCTCCTGCTCCTCCCCCTCTACCTTCAGGAGGAGGAGGAGGAGCTGCGGCAAATGGTGGAGGCCTCGCAGCGGCTTTAGCTGCAGCTAAGCTGAAAAAAGTGGCAAAGGTAAGGAGTGCTGGGAAAAGTTGTACTGCTGTGGTGTAGGAAACAGATGAGGTGGTGCCGCTCTGGTGGGAGGGGCAAGAGGTGCATGTGCAGTAAAGTGAGATGGTGTCCAGGTGAATAAGGAGGAGGAGGGGGCAGGTGAGAAGGTGCAGATGTGAGGAGATGAAGGTGACGTGGTGGAGGGAAGGAGGGCGAGAAGAAATGCAGATTTGGTTGGAGGTGGCACCTGAGGGGGATGCAGGTTGGTATGAGGGGATGTGATGGGAGCAGGGCTCAAGTCCTGCAGGAATGCATGGGAACGGAGTTCCTGCACTTTTTCCACAGCAGGAACACTGTTCTTATTAGCGAGAGTCCTGCAGGACCAGCCCTTGTGAATTCCCACACTTTTTTTCCCAGGACTTGACCCCTGGGTGGGAGGGTAATGTGGTTGCAGGTTGGGTGAAAACGATGGGGTGGTGCAGGTGAGGTAAGAGATGGCGGGTAAGATGGGTGCCGATGAGCAGGTGCACATGTTTGAAGAAATTATGAGGTGGTAATGGGCATGTGAAGGGGTGCAAGTTAGATGGGAAAGGTGGTTAGTGGGTACTGCCAGTATGGAGGGAAAGGGCAGATAAGGGGGTGCAGATGTGGAGGGATGTAATTGTGAGGTGTAAGGAGGGGGTGCAGGTCTGCTGTAAGGTGGGACAATGGTGCAGATGAGGGGGCAGATATGGAAAGGTGCAGGTGAGGGGGGCAGATATGGAAAGGTGCAGGTCAGGGGGGCAAATATGGAAAGGTGCAGGTGAGGGGGCAGATATGGAAAGGTGCAGGTCAGGGGGGCAAATATGGAAAGGTGCAGGTGAGGGGGCTGCCATTTAGGTGGGTGAGGGCAGGTTGGGGACTTCAGGTGTGGTGGTAGAGGGCAGGTAAGGTGTGGTGCAGATGTAGTGGGCGTAGATGGTGAACATGTCTAGATTATATAAAGACATAGTAAATTATACACAATACTTTCCTATAAATACTTTCCTATAAATTGTATGACAGGATGAAGCCGGGGGTCCTTCTCCTAGTAGTGCTGGGCCGGCCAAGCCAGATATTAGCCGCACCAGTGGAGGAGCCTCGACAGGAGCTGGAGGTGGAGGACTCATGCATGAGATGAATCAGATGCTGGCCCGCAGGTAATGGCTATCTTATTAGTGCCTCAGCCTATATAACCCCCCTTGCTCCGAGGCTCTTGGGGGGAGGGGGGGGGGGGTCTTTCAGTTATGTCACTGGAATTGGGGCTCCTCCAATTTGCTTATGATCATTATAAATTATCAGACTAGTCAGACCATAGGGCTATTTCATCTTCTGACTTCTCTGTATAGGAAAAAGATGACGCAGCAAAGTGAGCGCCCGGCCCCTACCACCACACAAGATGATAATGACCTCAGTAGTGGGCGGAGCCCGGCCGGTGAGTTACATCAGTATTCTGTCTATAATATCTGCATCCACTAGGGGGGCGCACTGCATGTTGTGGCTCCTGTGATGCCTAGGCCCTGCAGGGGTGGAGCTAGACACAGGGATTCAAATATGGTCATTATGCTCCGCCCCCGCAGAGCCTGCACTTGGCTCAACATAGGCTCTAGAGGATTCCCTTAAAGGGGTAGGGGATAAGATGTCTGATCGTGCCGGTCCCGCCGTTGGGAACCCCCGCGATCTCTCCTGCAGCACCCCTGTCATTGTGTGCACGGAGCGAGCCCCCGCCCCCATAGACTTGCATTAAGGGGGGGCGGGGCGTGACATCAAGAGGGGGCGGGACCGTGACGTCACGATCCTCTGGCACCCTGAATTGCCAGTCATCAGGCACAGAGCATAGCTCGCTCTGTGCACCAGATGATAGGGGTGCTGGACAGAGATGGTGGGGGTCCCAGCAGCAGGACCCCCGCGATCAGACATCTTATCCCCTATCCTTTGGATCCCCTGTCCAAGATGTCTAGAGGCGGAGTACCCCTTTATTCATTTTCTAAGTTGGACTTGTACTAGATTGTACTGAATTATTATTTATTTATTTTAATAAATAAATTAAATTTAAATATTTTTTTTATTTAAAATAAAAAAAATATTTAATCATTTATTAAGTTATTTATTTAGTTATTTTGTTTTTGACCCCTAAGGATACGGCTTAGTTTAGTATTGAATAACCCAGCAGTTTGTTTTTTTAATTTCTGTATTTTTGGAGCTATAACTTTTTTTATTTGTCATTGATTTAGCCGTACAAGGGCGACTTGTATTTTTTAATGCCACAATTTTGGGGATCAATAAAATCCAGTGTTTCTCAACCAGTGTGTCTCCAGCTGTTGCAAAACTACAACTCCCAGCATGCCCGGACAGCCTTCGGCTGTCCGGGCATGCTGGAAGTTGTAGTTTTGCAACAGCCGGAGACACATTTATTGGGAATCACTGATAGAATGTATGGCATTTCTTGTTGAAATGGATTTCCCGATCCACAGTATAGGTGTAAAGTAAAGTACGTGTGAACATATCCTTACGCAGATAGACATTGCATACAGCATTGACTGTGGCATGTAAGGGGTTAAACAGCGGGGGTTGGAGCTATTCCTGATCGAACCACTAGAGTGGTGTGTGTCCACTGCCTAAAACACCATAACAGCCCCATCACAGCTCGTAGTTCCCTAAAATTATAGCACAAGGCGGGAAGGGGTTAATCGTCCTGACTTGTTCCTCATATACTCAGTGCAGTCTGCCTGACACAGAGATCAGCAGCGCCATCAGCTGGTCATATGTGGAATATTGTTAAATTCTTTGAAAAAATACCTTTAACCCCTCAATGACTGAAATTTATTGGCCCTAAATGATCAGACACTTTTTTTTTTAACGCTGCTTTAATGGTTTCCTAATGCTTTTTTTTTTTTTAATTAATTTATTTTTTTGAGATAATGTTTTTTATTTTTTTTTTAATATATAGTCTATTTTGTAAGTTTACAGAAAATTAATTTGTGTTCTCTTGTTTGTTTTAATGGATATAAAATATTTATATTCTCCAGTGATCGGGGTAATTTTTGTTAGCGTAGGCTTTTTTTGTTTGTCTTTTTATTATTATTATTATTATTATTATTTATTTTTTTTTTTTTTTTTACTTGTGTTTATACATTATCTTTTAACATAATATGTCCCCTCATGAGGTCATAAGACCTTCTCATCTTTTTTGGGAGTCTTTCAATTTCTCCGACATGATATAGGAGCTGGGTGAAAGCAGTGATAGCTGTTCTTATATAAAATGTGTGGATCTCATGTCTGATCACATGTCATTATAGTGATGTCATACAGGGGGCGGGGCTGTGATCACATGTCATTATATTACTATTCTATTATATCAGTGATGTCATACAGGGGGCGGGGCTGTACAACCTGTTGTTTACCTCCAGTTGTGTGCTATTATATTATTATTTACCTCCAGTTGTGTGCTATTATATTATTATTTACCTCCAGTTGTGGGCTATTTTATTATTATTTACCTTCAGTTGTGTGCTATTTTATTATTATTATTTACCTCCAGTTGTGGGCTATTATATTATTATTATTATTTACCTGCAGTTGTGTGCTATTATATTATTATTATTTACCTCCAGTTGTGTGCTATTATATTATTGTTTACCTCCAGTTGTGTGCTATTATATTATTATTTACCTCCAGTTGTGTGCAATTATATTATTATTTACCTCCAGTTGTGTGCTATTATATTATTATTTACCTCCAGTTGTGTGCTATTATATTATGGTTTACCTCCAGTTGTGTGCTATTGTATTATTATTTACCTCCAGTTGTGTGCAATTATATTATTATTTACCTCCAGTTGTGTGCTATTATATTATTATTTACCTCCAGTTGTGTGCTATTATATCATTATTATTTACCTCCAGTTGTGTGCTATTGTATTACTATTTACCTCCAGTTGTGTGCTATTATATTATTATTTACCTCCAGTTGTGTGCTATTATATTATTATTTACCTCCAGTTGTGTGCTATTATATCATTATTATTTACCTCCAGTTGTGTGCTATTGTATTACTATTTACCTCCAGTTGTGTGCTATTATATTATTATTTACCTCCAGTTGTGTGCTATTGTATTACTATTTACCTCCAGTTGTGTGCTATTATATTTATATATACCTCCAGTTGTGTGCTATTATATTTATATATACCTCCAGTTGTGTGCTATTATATTTATATATACCTCCAGTTGTGTGCTATTGTATTACTATTTACCTCCAGTTGTGTGCTATTATATTATTATTTACCTCCAGTTGTGTACTATTATATTATGGTTTAACTCCAGTTGTGTGCTATTATATTATTATTTACCTCCAGTTGTGTGCAATTATATTATTATTTACCTCCAGTTGTGTGCTATTATATTATTATTTACCTCCAGTTGTGTGCTATTATATTATTATTTACTTCCAGTTGTGTGCTATTATATCATTATTATTTACCTCCAGTTGTGTGCTATTGTATTACTATTTACCTCCAGTTGTGTGCTATTATATTATTATTTACCTCCAGTTGTGTGCTATTATATTATTATTTACCTCCAGTTGTGTGCTATTATATCATTATTATTTACCTCCAGTTGTGTGCTATTATATTATTATTTACCTCCAGTTGTGTGCTATTGTATTACTATTTACCTCCAGTTGTGTGCTATTGTATTACTATTTACCTCCAGTTGTGTGCTATTATATTATTATTTACCTCCAGTTGTGTGCTATTGTATTATTATTTACCTCCAGTTGTGTGCTATTGTATTACTATTTACCTCCAGTTGTGTGCTATTATATTATTATTTACCTCCAGTTGTGTGCTATTATATTATTATTTACCTCCAGTTGTGTGCTATTATATTATTATTTACCTCCAGTTGTGTGCTATTATATTTATATATACCTCCAGTTGTGTGCTATTGTATTACTATTTACCTCCAGTTGTGTGCTATTATATTATCATTTACCTCCAGTTGTGTGCTATTGTATTATTATTTACCTCCAGTTGTGTGCTATTATATTTATATATACCTCCAGTTGTGTGCTATTGTATTACTATTTACCTCCAGTTGTGTGCTATTATATTACTATTTACCTCCAGTTGTGTGCTATTATATTTATATATACCTCCAGTTGTGTGCTATTGTATTACTATTTACCTCCAGTTGTGTGCTATTATATTTATATATACCTCCAGTTGTGTGCTATTATATTTATATATACCTCCAGTTGTGTGCTATTGTATTACTATTTACCTCCAGTTGTGTGCTATTATATTATTATTTACCTCCAGTTGTGTGCTATTATATTTATATATACCTCCAGTTGTGTGCTATTGTATTACTATTTACCTCCAGTTGTGTGCTATTATATTATTATTTACCTCCAGTTGTGTGCTATTATATTTATATATACCTCCAGTTGTGTGCTATTGTATTACTATTTACCTCCAGTTGTGTGCTATTATATTATTATTTACCTCCAGTTGTGTGCTATTATATTATTATTTACCTCCAGTTGTGTGCTATTATATTATTATTTACCTCCAGTTGTGTGCTATTATATTTATATATACCTCCAGTTGTGTGCTATTATATTATTATTTACCTCCAGTTGTGTGCTATTGTATTACTATTTACCTCCAGTTGTGTGCTATTATATTATTATTTACTTCCAGTTGTGTGCTATTATATTATTGTTTACCTCCAGTTGTGTGCTATTATATTATTGTTTACTTCCAGTTGTGTGCTATTATATTATTGTTTACCTCCAGTTGTGTGCTAGTCACGTGGTTTATGGTTCTGATGACCACTTCTTTATGTGTTATACATTTTGTCTTGCAGAACCGGCCCGCCGCCCCTGGGACAGAGGGAGCACGACGCTACCGAGGTTAGTCTAAGCACGTGAAAGGTTAATGGCTTTCACCTTTTTATGTCCGCTCTGTGAATCTTCTTTGTGTCCTTTTTGTAGGATGAAATCCACAGTCAGCAGCCCGGCAGATGTGGCCCCAAGTGTCGACGAATCAGATTCAATGGAGAGGATTAAGCAGGTAACATGTGACCTCCTCCATCTTGTGTGGGTCTCAGCTTTTTGGGTCCGGCCCATACCGCTTCTCCCCCATCTATACGAGGACTTCGGGGGAGATTCATCAAAACCTGTCTAGAGGAAAAGTTGCTGAGTTGCCCATAGCAACCAATCAGATTGCTGCTTTCATTTTTCACAGGCCTTTTCAAAAGGAAAGAAGCGATCTGATTGGTTGCTATGGGCAACTCAGCAACTTTTCCTCTAGACAGGTTTCGACAAATCCCCCCCTCAATCTTTGCGGGGGTAGATTACAAGGGGGAAGAATTTGTCCATCTGTTGGCTTTAATGTTTTACCTTATAACTTGCATAGTGTAAGGCTACACGCACACCACGTTTTTTCTTTACAGTTCCCGTATATGGTTTCATGTTAAAAACCGTATAGAAAACCGTATGCATTGACTTAACATTGTAAACCGTATGTCAAACGCATCATCCGGTTTAGTCCGTTTTGCGTCTTTGTCCGTTTTTTTTACCCGTACCCAGAACCCGTAGTCTACCCCGTTTTTTGGTCCGGGTGAAAAACTGTATTAAACCATATACGTTTTTTTTTTTTTAACATGGGAGTCAATGGGAAGCGTACAGAACCGTATGTGCTTTGGGTTCCATCCGATTTTCACCAGACGGTTTTTGACTTTGCACAGTTATTATTCTTAGAATTTCAATCAAACAAGTGAAACTTTATTTAAAAATGGAGTGAAAAGTAAAAAAAAACGTATATGGTTTATCTTAAAAAAATATGGATTTAAATTTGTATACACGTTTTGATACAGTTTAGTCAGGTTTTGAGGAATCCGTTTTTCAACAAAAACCTGATACGGGAACTGTATTGCAAAAACATGGTGTGAATGCAGCCTAAGAGGGAAAAGCTCTAATGAAAAAGCTCTCCTGTGTGCGGAGGGTGGCCCTTGGTGTCGCTTGGTTCTTATGGAGTGAACCCGCAGTTATGTAAGAGTCTCCAGCTCTTTCGCAACCAATGTATCTCCAGCTGTTGCAAAACTACAAATCCCAGCATGCCCGGACAGCCTTTGGCTGTCCGGGCATGCTGGGAGTTGTAGTTTTGCAACAGCTGGAGATACATTTATTGGGAATCGCTGATAGAATGTATTGCATTCTTGTTGAAATGGGTTTCCCCATCCACAGTATAGGTGTAAGGTAAAGCTGGCACAATAAAAGAAAATGCATCTGTTCCCACAGGAATTATTGGAAGAAATGAGGAAGGAGCTGCAGAAAGTCAAGGAGGAGATCATAGAAGGTGAGAGCGGATGTATTTCATGACCCCTGACCCCTGACCCCTCTCACTGCACAGATATATGAACGGGGGCCTCATGGGCTCAGCCTTTCACATTGTGAGGACACCACAGGATCAGGAGTAACATCTGCGGTCATGTTTTATGGTCCAAAGTTTCCTTTGGGTAAACCACGGCCCAGAAGCAATTTTCAGACTCAGTCCGTAAGAAACAGAAAATATCGGCACTCACCAATTCGGCTTGCAAGTCTTCTTTGTTAAAGCATACTTACAAATTGGGTACAGAAGAGAAGGGTAGTGGGGGGGGGGGGGGGGCAGTGGATGGCGACCGAGCTCCTGTTTTGCACGCTTGGCGTGTTTCATCCGGCCACAGTCCGGCCTGCAGTGCTGGCAATGTCAAAGCATTTAGAGGACCGTTAAAGGGGTACTCTGCTGGAAAACCTTTTTTTTTTTTTTTTTTTTTTTAAATCAACATGTGCCAGAAAGTTTAAACAGATTTGTACATTGTACATTACTTCTGTATGCTCCACAGGAAGTTCTTTTCTTTTAGAATTTTCTTTTCTGTCTGAACACAGTGCTCTCTGCTGACACCTCTGTCCATGTCAGGAACTGTCCAGAGCAGGATAGGTTTGCTATGGGGATTTGCTTGTACTCTGGCCAGTTCCTGACATGGACAGAGGTGTCAGCAGAGAGCACTGTGGTCAGACGGAAAGGAAATTAAAGGGGTACTCCGCTGCCCTGCTTCCGGAGCTCCGCTCCCCAGCGTCTGGAAGTTTATTGTTCCGAACGCTGTGTGCGGGCTTCCATGTTCAGGGCTGCCCCTCGTGACGTCACGCCCCCTTCCCATAGACTTTTGTAGAGGGGGGCGGGTGTGACGTCACGAGGGGCGGTCCTGAATATGGAAGCCCGCACATAGCGTTCGGAACAATAAACTTCCAGACGCTGGAGAGCGGAGCTCCGGAAGCAGGGCAGCGGAGTACCCCTTTTAAAAAAAAAAAAAAACTTCCTGTGGAGCCTTCAGAACCCTTATAAGTACTAGAAGGATTAAGATTTTTTAGATAGAAGTAAATCACAAATCTGTTTTAACTTTCTGTCATGAGTTGATTTAAAAAAAAAAAATTATAAAAAATGTTTTCCAATGGAGTACTCCTTTATAAGAACTCCATTTATAGCCAGAACTGTCTTCATAATTCTGCATGCTCCCCTGTATTCACATCTCCTAACTATAAGGGTATGTTCACACTACGGAATTACGTGCTGTGAACATAAACATCAGTGTGAATGGGTTTCACACTGCGGAATTTCCGCCGCTGAAATTGTTCCGCGCAAAGAAAGAACATGTTCATTCTTTGCGCGGAAGTCCGTGAACACTGCATAGCCGTCAAAGGTGACGGCGCAGTGCTGCACGGTCCTACCGGCGAAGTATTGCAGTGGTGGCTGCCAGAATGGAACAGCTTTAGGGTATGTTCACACTACGGATTATGCACGGAATCTCTGCTCGCAGAATTCAGCGAACGGAGATTCTCTGCATAATCCGTGGTGTGAACATACCCTAAAGCTGTGGGGTGAACACTATTCCTCCTGACCCCTCCATACACATGTATATACAAGGACACCTATACTGCCCACAACCCCAGGGTGTTCAAATTAAACACTACAGACATTTTCACACCCTTTGCACTGGAAGAAACTTGTTGTACAGGGTATTGATCGTCCAGAGGGGGTCTAGAGGGGGGGGGGGGGGGGGGTTATAAAGAGATTGGCACAGGTAACATGCTAATGGGTTACCACCCTGAAACCGGTATTTCCTCCAGGCCTCAATGAACAATGGAGCTTTTCTTGCTTCCTGTAAATACTCATTTCCCTTTTTCGTCTTTCAGGTTGTTCCTTCTTGACAACTTGTATTGTGGGAGGTTAAGCTCGTTGATTTTTGGGCATACCCCCTACAGCAGGGATGTCCGGGCATGCTGGGAGTTGTAGTTTTGCAACAGCTCTAGACAGACTGGTTGGGAAACACTGACTTAGCGATACCTGAGATCTTGTATTTTCACTGGTTTTGTATTTTAGATTTTTATTAGCATTTTTTTTTTTTTGATTTTTTTTTTTTTACAGCTATTTTTAGGTAATTATATGATATATATTATAACTATATATGTAATATAATTATTTTGTCCCCATCACAATATAAATATATATATATATAATACATTTTCCCATCAATAGAAGAAGAGATCAGCTCACCCCAAAGCCAGGAAGACAGAGCACGGAGACTGCACCTTACTAGAAATGGCAAAGACAGGAAGACTCCAGCTCGGTTGCAGATCCAATAGCATCTTTATTCACATAGAGATATACGAATCACAGGTATAAGGCAGGATGTGACGCGTTTCGGCCAGGTGCTGGTCTTACTCATATACACGGAGTATGAGTAACATAGTGTATGAGTAAAACGCGTCACATCCTGCCTTATACCTGTGATTCTTGTATCTCTATGTGAATAAAGATGCTATTGGATCTGCAACCGAGCTGGAGTCTTCCTGTCTTTGCCATTTTTTCCCCATCACATGTGTAACCATCAGTTATTGCATTTTACTTTTTTTTTTCCCATCATTACTTTTTCACCCTTCCTCGTCTTGTTTTCACCCTCATTCTTCTCATCATTTTCACCTCCTCCTGCATGATCATGTTGCGTTCTTTTTTTTTGCTCTTTTTGTGCATTGCGTTCACACTCCTTCATTTATTTTTATACGCATACAATGGAAGGGGAGTGCTGTGACATCACAACCACGGCTGCCTGAACCCTGCGTCTTGAGCATAAATGTTGAGAACACCGGGGTGCCAGCCCAAAGATCGCAAGGGGCCCAGCGATCAGACATCTAATTTCCTATCTTTTAGATAGGAGAAAAAAAGATGGCTAGGGGTGGAGTAACCCTTTAAGCTATATGGACAGATGGTCTCATGCACATGGTAATTTCTCCATGAGGTGTTGTAGTTTTCTGACATTAACCCTTTCCTGCAGAATGCCGATGCCGTATATATACGCCAATGACGCGATACCATTGCACATCCCGCTGTATATATGCGGCATTCATTAAATCTACGCTCCCACGACACTGAGAGGGTTAATCAGCTGAAGTCCTGGTGTGTCCAAAGGGGGACCACTTCCGCTTGACACCCCAGAACCCATCTGACTAACCCGGTCAGCGATCGGGTGTGCAGGTGCAGCGGGTGTGCAGAGGTCCGGCGGCGGAGAGCCTTCCCTCTAGAAGTTGCAAAACTACAACTCCCAGACAGCCAACGTCTGTTTTACACTAACATACTGGGTTTTTCATTTTATTTTTCATTTTCACAAGAGGTAAAAAGGTGATAAAAGCCCCACAAAATAAGTAACGCAATTCCTTCCAAGTACGGAAATACCTCATATGTGGATGCAAAGTGCTCTGTGGGTGCACAACAAGGCTCAGGGGTGAGAGCACCATGCACATTTGAGGTCTAAATTGGGGATTTGCACAGGGGTGGCTGATCCTACCAGAGGTTCTGACATAAACGCTAAAAAAAAAATAAAATCCAACATGTGACCCCATTTTGGAAACTACTCCCCTCACGGAATGTAATAAGGGGTACAGTGAACATTTACACCCCACAGGTGTCTGACAGATTTTTCGAACAGTGGTCCCTGAAAATGAAAAATGTAATTTTTCATTTGCACAGCCCACTGTTCCAAAAATGTGTCAAACTTGTATTTTCCAAAATGGGGTCATGTGGGGGCTTTGTAAACGCCATTGTTCTGGCACCATGGGGGCTTTGTAAACGTACGCGGCCCCACGACATCTATTCCAACCAAATTCTCTCTCCAAAAGCCCAATGGCGCTCCTTCTCTTATAAACCTTGTTGTGCGCCCGCAGAGCACTTTACGTCCACTTTTTCTCCTATTACCCCTTGTGAAAAAAAATGATTGGGGTAACACCAATTTTTGTGAAAAAAAATAATCGAATTTTTCATTTTCACTTCCAACTTTAACGAAAATTCGTCCAACACCTTTGGGGCGTTAAGGCTCACTGTACCCCTTAAGTTTCTTGATGGGTGTAGTTTCCCAAATAGTATGCCATGTGGGAGTTTTTTTTTGCCGTTCTGGCACCATAGGGGCTTCCTAAATGTGACATACACCTCAAAAACCATTTCAGTCAAATTCTCTCTCCAAAATCCCATTGTCGCTCCTTCCCTTCTGAGCCCTTTAGTGCGCACGCAGAGCACTTTACATCCATATATGAGGTATTTCCTTACTCAAGAGAAATTGGGTTACAAATTTTGGGGAACTTTTTCTCCTTTTAACCCTTTGTAAAAATGAAAAAAAAAATGGGGCTACAAGAACAGGTTACAGCGAAAAAATTTTATTTTTAGTTTTCTCCTCCACTTTGCTGCTATTCCTGTAAAACACCTAAAGGGTTAACACATTTTCTGAATGTCATTTTGAATACTTTGAGGGGTTCAGTTTCTATAATGGGGTCATTTATGGGGGATTTCTCACAGAAAGGGCCCTCAAATCCACTTCAAACTGAACTGGTCCAAGAAAAATTCAGATTTCAAATTTTTCGTGAAAATTTGGAAAATTGCTGCTATACTTTGAAGCCCTCTGATGGCTTCAAAAAGTAAAATCATGTGACCTTTATGATGCCAACATATCGTAGACATACTGTATATGCGAATCAACGTATAATTTATTTGGGATGGCTATTTTCCTTACAAGCAGAGAGCTTCAAAGTTAGAAAAATGCAAAATTTTCATGAAATCTTCAAATTTTACCAAGAAATTTGTATCGACAAAAACTTACCACTATCTTAAAGTAGAATATGTCACGAAAAAACACTCAAAACACTAATCAAATTCATAAGTAAAAGCATCCCAGAGTTAGTAATGCATAAAGTGAAGGTGGTCAGATTTACAAAAAATGGCTGTGTCCTTAAAAGGGGTTATCCAGGAAAAAAAAAAATGTTTTTTATATCAACTGGCTCCAGAAAGTTAAACAGATTTGTAAATTGCTTCTATTAAAAAAATCTTAATCCTTTCAGTACGTATGAGCTGCTAAAGTTGAGTTGTTCTTTTCTGTCTAAGTGCTCTCTGATGACACCTGTCTCTGGAACTGTCCAGAGTAGAAGCAAATCCCCATAGCAAACCTCTTCTACTCTGTGCAGTTCCCGAGACAAGCAGAGATGTCAGCAGAGAGCAGTGTTGTCAGACAGAAAACAACTCCACTTCAGCATCTGATAATTATTGGAAGGATTAAGATTTTTTAATAGAAGTAATTTACAAATCTGTTTAACTTTCTGGAGCCAGTTTGATATTAAAAATTTTTTTTTTTCCCTGGAATACCCCTTTAAGGCCAAAATGGGCTATGTCCTTAGGGGGTTAAAGGGGTACTCCGCTGCTCAGCGTTTGGAACAAACTGTTCCCAACGCTGGAGCTCGTGACGTCATAGCCCTGCCCCCTCAATGCAAGTCTATGGGAGGGGGCGTGACGGCTGTCACGCCCCCTCCCATAGACTTGCATTGAGGGGGCGGGGTGTGATGTCACACAGGGGCGAAGTCGTGACGTCACAATCTTCCGTCGGGAGGAACTCACCTGAGAGCCTCCAGCGTTTCCGGAAGCAGTTACAGGTGGGTGCACCTTGCTATATTACGGGTGTCCCCAGCGGCGGGACCCCAGCCATCAGACTTCTTATCCCCTATACTTTGGATAGGGGGATAAGATGTCTAGGGGCGGAGTACCCCTTTAAGTCTTTGTCTTTTAAATGGTCGCAGCCAGTTTCTGTGCAACTGTTCTGCCAGATTTTATTTAGGGAATTTTAGAATCACCACCACACTGAGTCTTGCAGTTTTCCGGAGTTATCAAGTGTTACTTTTTGCAAAATGTCGCAAATATGTTACACCTGAATTTTTTTTAATTATTTTTTTTTATAAACAAACACAGAATAACTCCCACCAAACCCTACAATAGGATCTAAACTGGCAGCACGATTTGGCTGTCCGACATTTGATGAATTTTTCCCGTGCACGTTAAAAGCACCGCAACAATGTGTTCTAAACGTGCATGCAGAGTAGACCATAAATGGTGAATTCTCTCCTTATATTCTGGATGGTATGGTGCCCCCTAGTGGCTTTTAAAAAAAAAAATTTTTAAAGCCACGATTACTATAAAAAGGAAATACGATTTTTATTTTATTTTTTATAATGTATAAGAAAGGTTAATATTTTTCAAGATGTACAACATATAAAAAGTTTTTGAATGTGACGGTGCCTATTTATTGTTTTCCTGTGTCAAATCTACTCCCAGTTGTGGCTAAAAAATAAAGATCAAAATACTGTGTAAACCTGGCCTAAAGCAACCAATCAGATCGCTTCTTTCATTTTGCAGGTCTTTTTTAACCCCTTAAGGACGCAGGGTTTTTCCGTTTTTTGCATTTTCATTTTTTCCTCATCACCTTCTAAAAATCATAACGCTTTCAAATTTTGCACCTAAAATTCCATATTATGGCTTATTTTTTGCGCCACCAATTCTACTTTACAGTGACATCAGTCATTTTACCAAAAAACCCACGGCAAAACGGAGAAAAAAATCATTGTGCGACGAAATTGAAGAAAAAAAATGCAATTTTTGTAACTTTTGGGGGCTTCCGTTTCTGCACAGTACATTTTTCGGTAAAAATGACACCTGATATTTATTCTGTAGGTCCATACGATTAAAATGATACCCTACTTATATAGGTTTGATTTTGTCGTACTTATGAAAGAAATCATAACTACATGCAGGAAAATGTATACGTTAATTATCTTCTGACCTCTAACTTTTTTATTCCGCGTATGGGGCGGTATGAGGGCTCATTTTTTTGTGCCGTAATCTGGTTTTTATCGGTTTTTGTATTGATCGGACTTTTTGATCGCTTTTTATTCATTTTTTCATGATATAAAAAGTGACCAAAAATACGCTATTTTGGACTTTAGAATTTTTTTGGCGCATACGCCATTGACCGTGCGGTTTAATGAATATATTTTTATAATTCAGACATTTCCGCACACGGCGATACCACATGTTTATTTTTATTTACATTTTTTTTTTTTATGGGAAAAGGGGGGTGATTCAAACTTTTTTTTAGGGAAGGGGTTAAATGACCTTTAACTTTTTCACTTTTTTTGCAGTGTTATAGCTCCCATAGGGACCTATAACACTGCACACACTGATCCCTGCAAAGCTATGGCTTTGCAGGGATCAGTGTGTGCAGTGTTATAGGTCCCTATGGGAGCTATAACGCTGCCAAAAAAAAAAAAAAAAAGTGAAAAAGTATCTCAGGCTTGGAGCAATCAAATCCCTATCGGACGCGACGGAGCAAGGTAAGGGGACCTCCGCTCACGTCCTAGCTGATCGGGACATTGCGATTTTATCGCGATAGTCCCGATCAGCCCGACTGAGCTGCCATGAAGCTTTCACTTTCATTTCAGATGCGGCGATCAACTTTGATCGCCGCATCTAAAGGGTTAATAGCGCGCGGCACCACGCTATCATTAGCTGCCAGGCCGACCCGGTATGACGCGGGGTCATGGTGTGACCCTATTTTTTAAAATACCGGGCGTAGGGCGTACAGGTACACCCTACGTCCTTAAGGCTAGGTTCAGAGTACGGAATTTCCGACAGAAATTCAGTCGTAAAATTTCCGTCAGAAATTGCGCTTGCTAAAATGTCTAGTGTAGTCAATGGTTTTTCCGTTCACAAATTCACTCTTCGGAATTTGTGAAGCGGAAAATCCGCTTAGAAATTTCCGCCTGAAGAAAGCCGGTGCTCTTTCTTCAGGCGGAATTCCTCGCGGAACACGTTGCAGACTATGGGAGACTGCAGTGGCCGCGCGGTCCTAGCGCCGACTTATTCAGTCGGCACTCAGAATCTCCGGGGCGGAAATTCTCTGCCCGGAGATTCCGTAGTCTGAACCTAGCCTAAGAGGTTAAAATGAAAGAAGCGAGCCGATTGGTTGCTATGGGCAACTTCTCCTCTGGACAGGTTTGGATAAATCTCCCCCCTATATCAGCGATTTTGACCACTTTGTTATACTAAATTTGTTCTAAAGAGAGAAATGGAGATGAGCGAACTTACAGTAAATTCCATTCGTCACGAACTTCTCGGCTCGGCAGTTGATGACTTTTCCTGCATAAATTAGTTCAGCTTTCAGGTGCTCCCGTAGGCTGGAAAAGGTGGATACAGTCCTAGGAGACTCTTTCCTAGGAATGTATCCACCTTTTCCAGCCCACCGGAGCACCTGAAAGCTGAACTAATTTACGCAGGAAAAGTCATCAACTGCCGAGCCGAGAAGTTCGTGACGAATCGGATTTACCGTAAGTTCGCTCATCTCTAGAGAGAAACTACGAGTCACTCAGCACCATATTCTGATGAGCTGTTGAGTGTCCTCGGGGCGTTACTGTTCCAGGGAAGTGTCCTGACCTGTGGATACTCTGCTGGTGACACGTAGAACAGCGTTTCCCAACCAGAGTGCCTCCAGCTGTTGCAAAACTACAACTCCCAGCATGCCTGGACAGCCTTCGGCTGTCCAGGCATGCTGGGAGTTGTAGTTTTGCAACAGCTGGAGGCACCCGGGTTGGGAAACACTGACTTAGAAGGACATCTTTACTAGCACAAGCTCGAAGTGGACGCTACATCATCTCTCACCAAACTTGGGTTAGGACACAATTACAGATTCCTGGCTTTAATTCAGAGATCACAGCTGTAGCCGCCATCTGCCCAAACTAGAGCTTTTAGTTGCGAGGCATTCCTAATCCAGGCAGTTGTCTCCGCTCATGGTTGGCATCTCTTGTGGTCTCCTGCTGGATGGCATGACGACTGGTGCCGGGAACCGCTGGAGCTGTCCATCATAAGCAGAGCGATGAAGAATCCAGGACACACACACAACTCCTTTTAAAGGGGTACTCCAGTGGAAAATAAATGTTTGTAAATCAACTGTTGCCAGAAAGTTCTACAGATTTGTAAAATTACAAAACCTTAATCCTCCCAGAACTTATCAGCTGCTGTATACTACAGAGAAAGTTGTGTAGTTCTTTCCAGTCTGACCACAGTGCTCTCTGCTGACACCTCTGTATATGTTAGGAACTGTCCAGAGTAGGAGTAAAATCCCCATAGCAAACCTCTCCTGCTCTGGACAGTTCCTGACATGGACAGAGGTGTCAGCAGAGAGCACTGTGGTCAGACTGGAAAGAACTACACAACTTCCTGTGGAGCATACAGCAGCTGATTAGTACTGGAAGGGGTTAAAGGGGGTACTCAGGAGAATTAAACCCATAGCCCATCCTTTCCCTCTAATCAACCTATTTAGGAGGGGTACTCTGCTACAGCCGTCACGCCCCTTCCCATAGGCTTGCATTGAGGGGGCGGGGCTGTCGTCACAAGCTCCAGCGTTCGGAACAGTTTATTCCAAACGCTGAGCAGCGGAGTACCCCTTTAACCCCTTAAGGACGCAGGACGTAAATGTACGTCCTGGTGAGGTGGTACTTAACGCACCAGGACGTACATTTACGTCCTAAGCCCCCATACCGCCACTTATACGGAAAAATAAAAAAGTTAGAGGTCATCAAAATAAAGGGATTATAAACGTACTAATTTGGTTAAAAAGTTTGTGATTTTTTTTAAGCGCAACAATAATATAAAAGTATATAATAATGGGTATCATTTTAATCGTATTGACCCTCAGAATAAAGAACACACGTCATTTTTACCATAAATTGTACGGCGTGAAAACAAAACCTTCCAAAATTAGCAAAATTGCGTTTTTCGTTTTAATTTCCCCACAAAAAGTGTTTTTTGGTTGCGCCATACATTTTATGATATAATGAGTGATGTCATTACAAAGGACAACTGGTCGCGCAAAAAACAAGCCCTTATACTAGTCTGGCGATGAAAATATAAGAGTTATGATTTTTAGAAGGCGAGGAGGAAAAAATGAAAATGTAAAAATGTAATTGTCTGAGTCCTTAAGGGGTTAATAGTCTAAATATTCATTAGGTCTATAGAGCAGTTTCCCCCCTTTGGTTGTCACTTACATGCATGAAGTGAGGAAATTACATTATCCAGTCTTCCACTCTGTCTCTGTCCTAATATCTCTCTGAAAGCTGCCCCCACCCTCCTGAGGGAGACAGACCATGTGGTTTCTGCCTTGCACACGTGCTCGCTTTAGTGCTAAGAACTGGGAGATGTGTACAGCATTAGCCAATCAGACACTGAACCTCTCTCTGCTGCTCTGAGCAGAAGGGTGGGGGATTCTCTCAGAGAGTGAGCTGGCTGGCAGGGAAGACCTGCAATGAATGCTGGGAGATGTAGGCAAGGACGGCAAAGAATATCAAGCAGCCAGAGAAGACAACAGGGGCAGCAGGAGCCATGCATATTAGGCAGGATGGTTTACATGGAACATATTTCCTTGGAGTACCCCTATAATTTACAAATCTGTATAACTTTCTGGTTTCGTTTGAAAACATTTGTTTTAAATATGTCTTCAGAAGAACACTACTAGCCCATAGAAGTTTATAGGAACTATACAGCAGATTGAGGTTCTCTTATTGTCGCCTAATGTTTTTGTTTCCTTTCTGTTTTCAGCCTTCATGCAGGAACTGCGCAGGACCAGCACCTCGTGATTTCAGCGACCATCTTGTGTGACGGGGGTCAGGCTCCACTCACTGTGCCGCACGGCAGACTCTGCAATCATTCCCAATGCTGGGGGTGAGCGGCCCATCAATAAAAGGGCAACGAGCACCCTGTACTGCTGCTGGGCCCGCTCCACACTTCTGTACTTTAACCCCTGCTCTGCGCCCCCTCCTGTACTAACCGCACCCCGCCTCTACACCCACCCTCCTTGCCCCCCCCCCCCCCCCGCACTCTGCCGAGTGCCTCTAAACGGGTTTGCAGAGGCTCCGAGCTTCAACCAATAGGATTTAATGGGATAATTAACGGGTTGTTGTTTTTCTTTTTTATTGTTACTTTTAAATCATTTCAATTTTTGTACAAAATTTTTTTAGCAGAATTAGTGGCTCTGTAAACGGTGGCGGGCAAGACGGTAGCTTTAGGATACTAGTGTCAAACACTGGAGAGTGGCGCTGCCAGGTGACCGGGGGCTTTGGACTGTGTTGCGCTGATATCTATATATATATATATATATATATATGGAACTTTTTTTTTTTTTTTTTTGTAAGCAATTTTCTAGAAATAAAATTCTTTGCCTATTGTGCGGTGTGTGGAGTGAGTTCTGTACAGACACCGGACTCATCACAACAATGTCCTTTTATTCCTGTATATACATATTCCAGCAGGCAGGGGGCAGCACAGCCCAACCTCTATTCCTCCCCGCTCCAGAGACGTCAAATGTCCCTCAGTTCAGCCTCGTGCCAGGGCTGGAGACATAGGGCGGGTACCAGTCTGGCATCAGCTTCAACGCATGTGACCGGTTTCACTTTGCCACCATCTGTCGCTCTGCTGCTCGGGCACGTGCATCCAACTCTTCTGTGAGGAGACCAAGTCGCGCAATCTCTGACTCCATACAGCTCAGCCTGGCCTCCATCTCCTCCTCTTTCCGGCGAGAGTTGGCAGACTGCCGCGAATACTCTGCGATCATGCAAGCTCCGCCAATAATAAAGACGGTGGCCTCCCCGAGAAGCTCCGCCCCCAGCTCAGCTGCTGCCTCCTCGTTCAGTGGTTTAATGGCAGCTCCGCGGAAGCCCATGATCCTCATCTTCGCTCGCATTTCCACCCAATGGTACGCTGCAAACAAACAACACGACTGTAAAATACAAGCTGCAGTACATGGTGCAAGCTGCAGGGGGCAGAAGAGATACGTAAGGCTATTCAATGGAGAGTAATCAAGAGGGAAACAAGACCAGTGATCTCTAAGGACAGAAGATATTTCTTAGCTTTAGGGTACGGTCACACGTGCCGTAATTTGCCGCTGCGTATTTTCAATAGTTCGCAAAATATGGCACGTGTGACTCTACCCTTAGAGTTCACACAGGTAGGATCTTTTGCAAGTTTCTCGAGGGGGACGTAGCCGTAAAATCATGACCACGGCCGCAGGAACCCTGCGTTTGTTTAGAATGCAGCAGGACCCCCACAATCAGACATTATCGATGGGGGTACTCCGTTGCCAGACATCTTATCCCTTTTAAGGACGCCGCCTGTTTTTACCTAAATGACCAAGCCCACTTTTTTAACTTCGCCGTGTGTCTCTTTGATGTGATGTAACATTAGATGCTTTTTACTGAGAAACGCGATTCCAAGTTTCTCACTGACAAGTTGTACTTTATATTGGTGGTAAGTCTTTGTTTCTGGCTTTTTTATTTTTTTTTACTTTCACCATCTGGTAAAAAATTATGTTAACTTTATTTAGTAAGTCGTTACTATTATAGTGATACCTAATTTATATTTATTTTTTTCTCTTTTTCCCTTTTTGTGTTGCCATAACTTCCATTTTCTCATCTGACCGCATTATGTGAGGGGGCATTTTGCAGGACAAGCTGTATTTTTTTTTATTATTATTTTTTTTATTGGTGCTATTTTTGCGATACATGCTACCTTTTTTTTGATTTTTTTATTCCGTTTTAGACTAAAATTAGCAATTTTTGCGGCGTTCACCATGCGGGATAAAGAATGTGTGTGTGTGTATGTATACTATATATATTTATATTATTTTTTTTTTTGGTTGTTATAACAAGGCTTTATTGGGAAAGGGGTGTTTTATTTAAATTTTTTTTACTCTTTATTTATTGAAAACTTTTATGTTTATACTTTTCACCTGTTATACTATACTGCAGGACGGCATAACTGTCAAAATTTGGCCGGGTTCACACCACGTTTTTGCAATACAGTTCCCATGTCAGGTTTTTGATGAAATACGGATTCCTCAAAACCGGACTAAAAACTGTATCAAAACGTGTGTACAAATTTAAAAGTGATGTCCGGTTGCATCCATTTTTAAGAAATAAAAAATAAAAAAAACACATTTTTTACTTTTCACTCCATTATGACTAAAGAAAATCTTTCGGTGCCAAAAACCATATGGTGCAAACCGAATGGAACTGTACGCACATACTGTTCTGTACGGTTCCCATTGACTCCCATGTTAAAAAAAAAATTAAACGTATACGGTTCACCCAGACCAAAAACAGTGTTAGGCTACGGTTTTGGGTACGGGGGAAAAAAACGGACAAGATGCAAAACTGACACAACCGGATACATCGTTTGGCATATGGTTTTCAATGGAGACTCCATGCATACGGCTTTCACATTGAAAACATATACGGGAACTGTATTGCAAAAATGTGGTGTGAACCCAGCCAAAGGCTGCATTCACATCTTGTTTTTGCAATACGTTCCCGTATATGGTTTTTTGTATTAAAAAAAAAAGTGTCTCAAAACTGGACCGAACCGTATACAACCGTATATACCTCTGTACGGTTTGAAAACGGATGGCCGGTTGCATATAGTTTAATACGTTTAAAAAAAAAAAAACTGATACGGTTTTATGTTTGTCCTTAATTAAATAAAGTTCTTGTTCTATTTAGGGGAAGAAGTTTCGGCGTGCACTGTGCATGTGCAAACTGCAAAACCGTATAGTGCAAACTGGATGGAACCGTACGCACATATGCTTCTGTACGGTTCCCATAGACCACCATTTAAAAAAAATATGTATACAGGTTGTATCCGGTTTTCCACCCAAACATAAAACCGTAGTAGACTACGGTTTTGTGTATGGGGAAAAAAAAAAAACTGATAAAACCGTAAGTGATGCAAAATGTACACAACCGGATGCGAAGTTTGGCATACAGTTTTCAATGACATGTATATACTATACAGCTATCCTCCTATGTGTGGCAACCAACAGAACCCCGCGATCGCATGGCAGGGTCGCTGTTAGGGAACAGGAGGAGCCCCCTCTCAACTCCATAGCTACAGTGATCAGTAGTGATCATGGCATCTATGCAGTTAATGCTGATCCCGGTCTCAGCAGCTGCGGCAGGACCCAGACTGATTGACAGCCGGCGATCTGCAGCGCATCGGGCAGTGCAGGAGATCGCTAAGACATATGCATTCATCCATGTCAGCAGCTGGGGCGGATGCATATGTCCTGGGGCGGGAAGGGGTTAACCCCTTCCCGCAGAATGGATAGATAGAGATATATATCGCAGTTAACCCGGCGATGCGCAGCATCGCACTGGTTAAATGGCAGAAGTCCCGCTGTTTCCAGCAGGGGACAACTTCTGCAACACCCCCCAGGACCATCTTTCGATGGTCCTGGTCAGCGATCCCTGTGGACCAATCACAGAGAATGAGCTGACTGGGGGTAAAGTTCATTTCCCCTGCACTGCTCGCTGCTATAAGTCCGAGCAGAGCAGGGGAAGATGATGCCGAGAGCTGTGGCGGGGACCGCGGCATTTACAGAGTACCGGCACGGCAGTGGGGACCGGCGGCAGACTCAACATCTGGAGGCACACTGGTTGCCGGCGGGTAAATGCAGGTGGCGGCGGCGGCGGCATCTGCATCAGAGGCGTGCTGTCTGGGCATGCTGGAGTAGTTTTGCAACATCTGGAGGGCCGCAGTTTGTAGTGGTCTCCAATCTGTGCTCTTCCAGATGTTGCAAAACTACAACTCCCAGCATGCCCAGACAGTCCAGGCATGCTGGGAGTTGAAGTTCTGCAACATCTGGCCCTTCAGATTTTGCCGAACTACAACTCCCAGCATACCCGGGCAGTCTGTGCATGCTGAGAGTTGTAGTTTTGCAACATCTGGAGGCACACTGGTTGGGAAATATTGTCTGTTTCCTAACTCAGTGTTTCCCAACCTGTGAGCCTCCAGCAGTTGCAAAACTATATCTCCCAGCATGCACTGAAAAACCGTACATGCTAGGAGTTATAGTTTTGCAACAGCTGGAGGTGCACTGGTTGGGAAACACTGAGGTAAGTAACAAACGCTCAGTGTTTTGCAAAAAGTGTGCCTCCAGCTGTTGCATAACTACAACCCCCAGCATGCACGGACAGCCAAAGGGCATGCTGAGAGTTGTAGTTTTGACGCCCCCCCCCCCAATGTGAATGTACAGGGTGCATTCACACAGGCGGATTTACAGTGAGTTTCTCGCTGCAAGTTTGAAATGCAGCAAATGTTCCGCTGTAGTTCAAAACTCGCTGTAAACCCGCCTGTGTGAATGTACCCTAAAAACACTACACTACCACATAATAAAGGGTAAAACACTACATATACACCACCTTACACTGCCCCCCCCCCCCACAATAAAAATGAAAAACGTATTGTATGGCAGTGTTTCCAAAATGGAGCCTCCAGCTGTTGCAAAACAACAACTCCCAGCATTTCCGGACAGCCACTGACTGTCCAGGCATGCTAGGAGTTTAGCAACAGCTGGAGGCACCCTGTTTGGGAATCACTGGCGTAGAATACCCCTATGTCCACCCCTATGCAATCCCTAATTTAGTCCTCAAATGCGCATGGCGCTCTCTCACTTCGGAGCCCTGTCGTATTTCAAGGAAACAGTTTAGGGCCACATATGGGGTATTTCCGTACTCGGGAGAAATTGCACTACAAATTTTGGGGGCTTTTTCTCCTTTTACCCCTTATGAAAAGGAAAAGTTGGGGGCTACACCAGCCTGTTAGTGTAAAAATAGAATTTTTTTTACACTAACATGCTGGTGTTGCCCCATACTTTTTATTTTCACAAGCGGTAAAAGCAAAAAAAAGGCCCCCAAAATTTGTAACGCAATTTCTCCTGAGTACAGAAATACCCCATATGTGAGGGTAAAATGCTCTGCGGGCGCATAACAAGGCTCAGGAGTGAGAGCGCACTATGTACATTTGAGGCCTAAATTGGTGATTTGCACAGGGGTGGCTGATTTTACAGCGGTTCTGACATAAACGGAAAAAAAGAAATACCAACATGTGACCCCATTTTGGAAACTACACCCCTCATGGAACATAACAAGGGGTATAGTGAGCCTTAACACCCCACAGGTGTTTGAAGAATTTTCATTTAAGTTGGATGGGAAAGTGAAGAAAATTTTTTTTCACTAAAATGCTGGTGTTGCCCTAAATTTTTCATTTTCACAATGGAAAAAAGCCCCATAAAATTTGTAACCCCACTTCTTCTGAGTAAGAAAATACCCCATATGTGGATGTAAAGTGCTGTGCGGGCGAACTACAATGCTCAGAAGAGAAGGAGCGCCATTGGGATTTTGAAGATAAAATTTGTCCGGAATTGAAGGCCATGTGTGTTTACAAAGCCCCCATAGTGCCAGAACAATGGACCCCCCCCCCCACGTGACCCCATTTTGGAAACTACACCCGTCACAGAATTTAATAAGGGGTGCAGTGAGCATTTACGCCCCACAGGTGTCTGACAGATTTTTGGAACAGTGGTCTGTGAAAATGAAAAATTTTATTTTTCATTTGCACAGCCCACTATTCCAAAGATCTGTCAAACACCAGTGGGGTGTAAATACTCACTGCACCCCTTATTAAATTCCGTGAGGGGTGTAGTTTCCA
Source organism: Hyla sarda (assembly GCF_029499605.1). Taxonomy (NCBI): domain Eukaryota; kingdom Metazoa; phylum Chordata; class Amphibia; order Anura; family Hylidae; genus Hyla; species Hyla sarda. The sequence goes on from NC_079197.1 coordinate 174,102,615, forward strand.
AAATGGGGTCACATGTGGGGGGGTCCACAGTTCTGGCAAAACGGGGGGGGCTTTGTAAACGCACATGGCCCCTGACTACCATTCCAAACAAATTCACTCTCCAAAAGCTCAATGGCGCTCCTCCTCTTCTGAGCATTGTAGTTCGCCAGCAGAGCACTTGATGTCCACACATGGGGTATTTCCATACTCAGAAGAAGTGGGGTTACAAATTTCGGGAGTCATTTTCTCCTATTACCCCTTGTAAAAATGTCAAATTTGGGGGAAAAGCAGCACTTTAGTGAAAAAATAATTTTCATTTACACATCCAATTTTAACGAAAAGTCGCCAAACACCTGTGGGGTGTTAAGGCTCACTGTACCCCTTGTTACGTTCCTTGAGGGGTGTAGTTTCCAAAATAGGGTTCCACGTGATGGATTTTTGCTGTCCTGGCACCATAGGGGCTTCCTAAATGTGACATGCCCCCCCAAAAACCATTTCAGAAAAACTCACTCTCCAAAATCCCTTTGTTGCGCCTTCCCTTCTGAGCCCTCTACTGCGCCCGCCGAACACTTGACATACACATATGAGGTATTTCCTTACTCGAGAGAAATTGTTTTTTTAGGAAGATTTCTCTCCTTTTTACCCCTTGTAAAAATTCAAAAACTGGGTTTACAAGAACATGCGAGTGTAAACGAAGGAAGGAATAAAGATTTTGAATTTTCTCCTTCACTTTGCTGCTATTCCAGTAAAACACCTAAAGGGTTAACACACTTACTGAATGTCATTTAATACTTTGAGGGGTACAGTTTTTATAATGGGGTCATTTGTGGGGTATTTCTAATATGAAGCCCCTTCAAATCCACTTAAACTGAACTGGTCCATGAAAAATTCTGATTTTGAAAATTCTGTGAAAAATTGGAAAATTGCTGCTGAACTTTGAAGCCCTCTGGTGTCTTCCAAAAGTAAAAACACGTCAATTTTATGATGTAAACATAAAGTAGACATATTGTATATGTGAATCAAAATATCATTTATTTGTAATGTCTATTTTCCTGAAAAGCAGAGAGTTTCAAAGTTAAAAAATGCACAATTTTCAATTTTTTCAAATTTTTAAATTTTTCACCAAGAAATGATACAAGTATCGCTGAAATTTTACCAATAACAAAGTAGAATGTCACGAAAAAAACAATCTCGGAATCAGAATGAAAGGTAAAAGCATTCCAGAGTTATTAATGCTTAAAGTGACAGTGGTCAGATGTGCAAAAAACACTCTGGTGCTTAAAATGGGCTTGGTCCTTAAAGGAACTTAACATGTATGGAAGAAAGAAAAGACAGACGGAAGCATATACATAAATGGGGAGATTTATCAAAACCTGTCCAGAGGAAAAGTTGCTGAGTTGCCCATAGCAACCAATTAATTTTTGAGGTCTCTGAAAATTTTAATAAATGATCTGATTGGTTGCTATGGGCAACTCAGCAACTCTTCCTCTGGACGGGTTTTCATAAATCCCCCCCATAGTGTTACATAGAAGGGAAAGGTTTCTGCAGTAATATCAGGATGCATTACTTTACTGAGAGAGTAGTGGATGCATGGAATAGTCTTCCTGCAGAAGTAATAGCTGTAAATATAGTGAAGGGGTTTAAGCATAGGATAGGCATAAGGATATCCTTCATATAAGATAGGGATAGGTATAAGGCTATCCTTCATATAAGATAGGGGTAGGTATAAGGCTATCCTTCATATAAGATAGGGATAGGTATAAGGCTAACCTTCATATAAGATAGGGATAGGTATAAGGCTATCCTTCATATAAGATAGGGACAGGTATAAGGCTATCCGTCATATAAGATAGGGATAGGTATAAGGTTATCCTTCATATAAGATAGGGATAGGTATAAGGTTATCCTTCATATAAGATAGGGATAAGGCTATCCTTCATATAAGATAGGGATAGGTATAAGGCTATCCTTCATATAAGATAGGGATAGGTATAAGGCTATCCGTCATATAAGATAGGGATAGGTATAAGGCTATCCGTCATATAAGATAGGGATAGGTATAAGGCTATCCTTCATATAAGATAGGGATAAACCATAAGGCTATCCTCCATATAAGGGCTGGTTCCCATTACGTTTTCCCCCATATGGGAGCGCATACGGCAGGGGAGAGCTAAAATCTTGCGCTCCCGTATGCCTTTCTATGTGCTCCCTTATGTAATTCATTTCAATGAGCCGGCCAGAGTGAAACGTTCGGTCCGGTCGGCTCATTTTTGTTGACCACAGTTTTAAGTCCAGGGAAAAAGCGCATACGGCGCAAAATGAGCCGACCGGACCGAACGTTTCACTCTGGCCGGTGCAGTGCCGTAGATTGTAATTTGCCATAGATTGTGATGGAGTGACCTAGCAGATTTCCCTGCTCGAGCGCTCCGCCTCCATCACATTCTATAGGCTGACACTCGCACCCCCCCCCCCACCAACCATTGGTTACTGCTGGGGCTGGAGGGGGTTCGAGTGTCACGTGACATATTTAACCATCAGGCATCGCAGCTCACGGCAGTCTCACTTGGGCTATCACAGGGAGAGGATCTCTCCATGTGATAGCCCGAAGCTGCACGGAGCTCTCATGGCCTTTATGGCCCGATTCCGAGAGCGAAATGGGGCCACAGAAGTCAATCCATTTACTGTGTCCTCCCCGCTGCGCCTGTCAGCTTGTGTGCCCCTCGCAGTCAGTGTCACCCGCCAGCGCGATCACTATTCACCGCTAACGGGACCCCTGTGCCCGCTAGCAGTGTTATGTGTCCCCGCCTGCGCGAGCCATCCACCCCGCCCCAGCTCTGTTCCCCGCTCCCTGTTAGCTCAGGGTACGGGAAACTGATTTAAAGGGCTTCGGGCGCAGCGAGTACTGTGCATGCCTAGGTAGGTAGCATAGATTTACTTTTAGTGTAGCGTAGTTTAGGATTAGTTTGAAAGAGACTACAACTCCCAGCATGCCCAGACAGCTGAAGGCTGCGTGGTGATGCTGGGAGTTGTAGTGCAGTGAAGGCACCACAACTCCAAGCATGCCCTGACAGCTGAAGGCTGCCCGGGCATGCTGGAAGTTGTAGTTTAGCTGATGGGACAACAACTCCCAGCATGCCCAGACAGCTGAAGGTTGCGCTGTGATGCTGGGAGTTGTAGTGCAGTGAAAGGACCACAACTCCCAGCATGCCTAGACAGCTAAAGGCTGCCCAGGCATGCTGGGAGTTGTAGTTTTACACAGGTATAAAGTAGTGTTAGCGAGATTTAAGCGTAGTTAGCGTAGCGTAGAGTTAGCTCAATTGTAGCGTAGCTTTAGTTTAGTGTTAGCACAGTTTTACATTTTTAGCGTAGCGTACATTTAGCGTAGTGTAGTGTTAGCGCACTTTTAGTTTAATGTAGTGTTAGCGTAGTTTTAGTGTATTTAGCATAGTGTAGTGTAGCTTAGTGTTAGCGCAGTTTTAGCGTATTGTAGTGTTAGCGCAGTTTTAGCGTATTGTAGTGTTAGCGCAGTTTTAGCATACCTTAGTTTTAGCGCAGTTTTAGCATATTTAGCGTATTGTAGTGTTTGCGCAGTTTTAGCGTAGCTTAGTTTAAACGCAGTTTTAGTGTATTTAGCGTAGTGTAGTTTTAGCGTAGCTTAGCGTTAGCGCAGCTTTAGCGTATTTAGCGTAGCTTAGTTTTAATGTATTTAGTGTATTGTAGCGTTAGCAGAGTTTTAGTGTAGTCTAGTGTTAGTCCAGTTCTAGCATAGTTGGCGTAGTTGTACACGGGTGTAGTATAGCTAACTTAGTTTTACAGGCAGATGAAGTGTAGTTTAGAGACTTTAGCGTGGGGTGTAGCTTAGCTTAGTCATAAAGTGAAGGGGCTACAACTCCCAGCATGCCCAGACAGCTAAAGGCCGTCCGGGCAGGATGGAAGTTGTAGTTTTGCAAAAGTAGCAGAGGCAGTTGCGCTCTGCTACGTTAATGCAGTATACAGCCATCTGTATAGATGACTGTATACGGTGATCATAAGGCCACTTACCCACCTCCGTTCCTGCTCCGTCACTGGACGTGTAGCAACGCAGGAAGATGACGGAGCTGGAACGGGGGTAGCAAGTTAGGCTCTCCTGGTACTAATCCATTTTTTTTGTGTTTTTCTTCTCATTTCAGATACGTGAATGTGGAGGACTACATCGGAACCGGTGGACTACGACGATGACCTGCATTTTTTCTTTTCTTTTAATAAAATGGTTAACGAGGGCTGTGGGGGGAGTGTTTTTCCTAATAAAAATGTTTTAACTTGTGTGTGTGCTTTTTTTAAATTACTTTACAGGCTTAGTAGTGGAAGCTGTCTTGTAGACTGAGTCCATTACTAAGTCGGGGCTTAGCATTATCCCCAAAGACAGCTAGCGCTAACCCCCAATTATTACCCCGGTACCCACCGCCACAGGGGTACCGGGAAGAGCCGATACCAACAGGCCCAGAGCACCAAATATGGAGCTCTTGGGCCTAGGCGGTAACAGGCTGGCGTTATTTAGGCTGGGGAGGGCCAGTAACGATGGTCCTCGCCCACCCTGGTAACGTCAGGCTGTTGCTGTTTGGTTGGTATTTGCCTGAAAATGAAAAGAGGGGAACCTTCCCGCCCCTTTTTTTTAAACGTGTGTGGTTCCCCATCTTTTCATTTTCAGGCAAATACCAAACAAACAGCAACAGCCTGACGTTACAAGGGTGGGCGAGGACCATCGTTACTGGCCCTCCCCAGACTAAATAACGCCAGCCTGTTACCGCCTAGGCCCAAGAGCGCCATATTTGGCGCTCTGGGCCTGTTGGTATCGGCTCTTCCCGGTACCCCTGTGGCGGTTGGTACCGGGGTAATGATTGGGGGTTAGCGCTAGCTGTCTTTGGGGCTAACGCTAAGCCCCGACTTAGTAATGGACTCAGTCTACAAGACAGCTTCCACTACTAAGCCTGTAAAGTAATTTAAAAAAAGCACACACACAAGTTAAAACATTTTTATTAGGAAAAACACTCCCCCACAGCCCTCGTTAACCATTTTATTAAAAGAAAAAATGCAGGTCATTGTCGTAGTCCACCGGTTCCGATGTAGTCCTCCACATTCACGTATCTGAAATGAGAAGAAAAACAACAAAAAAATGGATTAGTACCTGGAGAGCCTAACTTACCACCCCCCGTTCCAGCTCCGTCATCTTCCTGCGTTACTACACATCCAGTGACTGAGCAGGAACGGAGGTGGGTAAGTGGCCTTGTGATCACCGTATACAGCCATCTATACAGAGTGCTGTATACTGCATTAACGTAGCAGAGGACAACTGCCTCTGCTACTTTTGCAGAACTACCACTTCCATCCTGCCCGGACGGCCTTTGGCTGTCTGGGCATGCTGGGAGTTGTAGCCACTTTACTTTATTACTAAGCTAAGCTACACCCCACGCTAAACTCTCTAAACTACACTACACTGCCTGTAAAACTAAGTTAGCTACACTACACCTGTGTATAACTACGCCAACTATGCTAGAACTGGAGTAACGCTGCGCTGTGCTAACTACTCTAAGACTACGCTAACAATACGCTATGCTAAATACGCTAAAACTGTGCTAATGCTACACTAAATACATTAAAACTGCACTAACACTACGCTAAATACACTAAAACTGCGCTTACACTACGCTAAATACACTAAAACTGCGCTAACCCTACACTACGCAAAATACACTAAGACTGCGGTAAAACTAAGGTACGCTAGATACGCTAAAACTGCGCTAACAATAAGCTACACTAAAACTACACTAACACTACACTAAATACACTAAAGCTGCGCTAACACTACACTACACTACACTACGCTAGATACGCTAAAACTGCGCTAACACTAAACTACGCTAAATACACTAAAACTGCGGTAAAACTAAGGTACGCTAGATACGCTAAAACTGCGCTAACACTACGCTACACTAAAACTACGCTAACACTACACTAAAACTACACTAACACTACATTACACTAAAAGTGCGCTAACACTACACTACGCTAAATGTACGCTATGCTAAAAATGTGCTAACACTAAACTAAAGCTACTCTACAATTGAGCTAATACTACGCTACGCTAACTACGCTTAAATCGTGCTAACACTACTTTATACCTGTGTAAAACTACAACTTCCAGCATGCCTGGGCAGCCTTAAGCTGTCCAGGCATGCTGGGAGTTGTGGTCCTTTCACTGCACTACAACGCATCACCACGCAGCCTTCAGCTGTCTGGGCATGCTGGGAGTTGTAGTCTCTTTCAAACTAATCCTAAACTACGCTACACTAAAAGTAAATCTATGCTACCTACCTAGGCATGCACAGTACTCGCTGCGCCCGAAGCCCTTTAATTCTGTTTCCCGTACCCTGAGCTAACAGGGAGCGGGGAACAGAGCTGGGGCGGGGTGGATGGCTCGCGCAGGCGGGGACACATAACACTGCTAGCGGGCACAGGGGTCCCGTTAGCGGTGAATAGTGATCGCGCTGGCGGGTGACACTGACTGCGAGGGGCCCACAAGCTGACAGGCGCAGCGGGGAGGACACAGTAAATGGATTGACTTCTGTGGCCCCATTTCGCTCTCGGAATCGGGCCATAAAGGCCATGAGAGCTCCGTGCAGCTTCGGGCTATCACAGGGAGAGATCCTCTCCCAGTGTGGGGGTCAGTGTATTGGGGGCAGTATAGCTGTTGTGTGGGGAGCAGTGTGGGGGGGTCAGTATAGCTGTTATATGGGGAGCAGTGTGGGGAGCAGTGTGGGGGGTCAGTATAGCTGTTATATGGGGAGCAGTGTGGGGGTCAGTGTTATGGGGCAGTATAGCTGTTATATGGGGGAGCAGTGTGGGGGTCAGTGTTATGGGGCAGTATAGCTGTTATATGGGGGAGCAGTGTGGGGGTCAGTGTTATGGGGGCAGTATAGCTGTTATATGGGGAGCAGTGTGGGGGTCAGTGTTATGGGGCAGTATAGCTGTTATATGGGGAGCAGTGTGGGGGTCAGTGTTATGGGGTCAGTATAGCTGTTATATGGGGAGCAGTGTGGGGGTCAGTGTATTGGGGCAGTATAGCTGTTATATGGGGGGCAGTATAGCTGTTATATGGGGAGCAGTGTGGGGGTCAGTGTTATGGGGCAGTATAGCTGTTATATGGGGAGCAGTGTGGGGTGTCAGTGTTATGGGGGCAGTATAGCTGTTATATGGGGAGCAATGTGGGGGGTCAGTGTTATGGGGGCAGTATAGCTGTTATATGGGGAGCAGTGTGGGGTGTCAGTGTTATGGGGGCAGTATAGCTGTTATATGGGAGCAGTGTGGGGGTCAGTGTATTGGGGGCAGTATAGCTGTTGTGTGGGGGTCAGTGTTATGGGGTCAGTATAGCTGTTATATGGGGAGCAGTGTGGGGGGTCAGTATAGCTGTTATATGGGGAGCAGTGTGGGGGGTCAGTGTATTGGGGGCAGTATAGCTGTTATATGGGGGCAGTGTGGGGGTCAGTGTTATGGGGTCAGTATAGCTGTTATATGGGGAGCAGTGTGGGTGTCAGTGTTATGGGGGCAGTGTAGCTGTTATATGGGGAGCAGTGTGGGGGTCAGTGTATTGGGGCAGTATAGCTGTTATATGGGGAGCAGTGTGGGGGTCAGTGTTATGGGGCAGTATAGCTGTTATGTGGGGAGCAGTGTGGGGGTCAGTGTATTGGGGGCAGTATAGCTGTTATATGGGGAGCAGTGTGGGGGTCAGTGTTATGGTGGCAGTATAGCTGTTATATGGGGAGCAGTGTGGGGGTCAGTGTATTGGGGTCAGTATAGCTGTTATATGGGGAGCAGTGTGGGGGTCAGTGTATTGGGGGCAGTATAGCTGTTATGTGGGGAGCAGTATAGCTGTTATATGGGGAGCAGTGTGGGGGTCAGTGTTATGGGGGCAGTATAGCTGTTATATGGGGAGCAGTGTGTGGGGTCAGTGTTATGGGGGCAGTATAGCTGTTATATGGGGAGCAGTGTGGGGGTCAGTGTATTGGGGGCAGTATAGCTGTTATATGGGGAGCAGTGTGGGGGTCAGTGTTATGGGGTCAGTATAGCTGTTATGTGGGGAGCAGTGTGGGGGTCAGTGTATTGGGGTCAGTATAGCTGTTATGTGGGGAGCATTGTGGGGGTCAGTGTATTGGGGCAGTATAGCTGTTATATGGGGAGCAGTGTGGGGGTCAGTGTTATGGGGGCAGTATAGCTGTTATGTGGGGAGCAGTGTGGGGGTCAGTGTATTGGGGGCAGTATAGCTGTTATATGGGGAGCAGTGTGGGGGTCAGTGTATTGGGGGCAGTATAGCTGTTATATGGGGAGCAGTTTGGGGGTCAGTGTATTGGGGGCAGTATAGCTTTTATGTGGGGAGCAGTGTGGGGGTCAGTGTTATGGGGGCAGTATAGCTGTTATGTGGGGAGCAGTGTGGGGGTCAGTGTTATGGGGGCAGTATAGCTGTTATGTGGGGAGCAGTGTGGGGGTCAGTGTATTGGGGGCAGTATAGCTGTTATATGGGGAGCAGTGTGGGGGTCAGTGTATTGGGGGCAGTATAGCTGTTATATGGGGAGCAGTGTGGGGGTCAGTGTTATGGGGGCAGTATAGCTGTTATATGGGGAGCAGTGTGGGGGTCAGTGTATTGGGGGCAGTATAGCTGTTATATGGGGAGCAGTGTGGGGGTCAGTGTATTGGGGGCAGTATAGCTGTTATATGGGGAGCAGTGTGGGGGTCAGTGTTATGGGGGGCAGTATAGCTGTTATATGGGGAGCAGTGTGGGGGTCAGTGTTATGGGGCAGTATAGCTGTTATATGGGGAGCAGTGTGGGGGTCAGTGTATTGGGGGCAGTATAGCTGTTATATGGGGAGCAGTTTGGGGGTCAGTGTTATGGGGCAGTATAGCTGTTATATGGGGAGCAGTGTGGGGGTCAGTGTTATGGGGGCAGTATAGCTGTTATGTGGGGAGCAGTGTGGGGGTCAGTGTTATGGGGGCAGTATAGCTGTTATGTGGGGAGCAGTGTGGGGGTCAGTGTTATGGGGGCAGTATAGCTGTTATATGGGGAGCAGTGTGGGGGTCAGTGTTATGGGGGCAGTATAGCTGTTATGTGGGGAGCAGTGTGGGGGTCAGTGTATTGGGGGCAGTATAGCTGTTATATGGGGAGCAGTGTGGGGGTCAGTGTATTGGGGGCAGTATAGCTGTTATATGGGGAGCAGTGTGGGGGTCAGTGTTATGGGGGCAGTATAGCTGTTATGTGGGGAGCAGTTTGGGGGTCAGTGTATTGGGGGCAGTATAGCTGTTATATGGGGAGCAGTGTGGGGGTCAGTGTTATGGGGCAGTATAGCTTTTATGTGGGGAGCAGTGTGGGGGTCAGTGTTATGGGGGCAGTATAGCTGTTATATGGGGAGCAGTGTGTGGGTCAGTGTTATGGGGCAGTATAGCTGTTATATGGGGAGCAGTGTGGGGGGTCAGTGTTATGGGGGCAGTATAGCTGTTATATGGGGAGCAGTGTGGGGGTCAGTGTATTGGGGGCAGTATAGCTGTTATATGGGGAGCAGTGTGGGGGTCAGTGTATTGGGGGCAGTATAGCTGTTATGTGGGGAGCAGTGTGGGGGTCAGTGTTATGGGGGCAGTATAGCTGTTATGTGGGGAGCAGTGTGGGGGTCAGTGTTATGGGGGCAGTATAGCTGTTATATGGGGAGCAGTGTGGGGGTCAGTGTTATGGGGGGCAGTATAGCTGTTATATGGGGAGCAGTGTGGGGGTCAGTGTTATGGGGGCAGTATAGCTGTTATGTGGGGAGCAGTGTGGGGGTCAGTGTATTGGGGGCAGTATAGCTGTTATATGGGGAGCAGTGTGGGGGTCAGTGTATTGGGGGCAGTATAGCTGTTATATGGGGAGCAGTGTGGGGGTCAGTGTATTGGGGGCAGTATAGCTGTTATATGGGGAGCAGTGTGGGGGTCAGTGTATTGGGGGCAGTATAGCTGTTATGTGGGGAGCAGTGTGGGGGTCAGTGTATTGGGGGCAGTATAGCTGTTATATGGGGAGCAGTGTGGGGGTCAGTGTATTGGGGGCAGTATAGCTGTTATATGGGGAGCAGTGTGGGGGTCAGTGTTATGGGGCAGTATAGCTGTTATATGGGGAGCAGTGTGGGGGTCAGTGTTATGGGGGGCAGTATAGCTGTTATATGGGGAGCAGTGTGGGGGTCAGTGTTATGGGGGCAGTATAGCTGTTATATGGGGAGCAGTGTGTGGGTCAGTGTTATGGGGGCAGTATAGCTGTTATGTGGGGAGCAGTGTGTGGGTCAGTGTTATGGGGGCAGTATAGCTGTTATATGGGGAGCAGTGTGGGGGTCAGTGTTATGGGGGCAGTATAGCTGTTATATGGGGAGCAGTGTGTGTGTGGGGGGGGGGCTCCCTATAGCGGGGGGGGGGGGGGGGCTCCCTATAGCACTCCCTATAGCACTCCCTATAGCTCCATGTGATCAGGGTGACCTCCTAGAGAACACGATCGCCGCTTTAAGCTGCTGCTCTCTGATTGGCTGACGGCGATTGGTCCTGACATCCCATTGGTCACCTCCCCGCATGTCCCGGTCATTACGGCGGCATCACCCGTTCCCTGTGTATAGTCACCTTGAGCGGGCGGGAGGCAGATATAGGTGCGGAAGAACTCGCTGCGCCGGGCTCCCGCCTTAATCCGGTTGGCGAGCGGTTTACTGATCTGCCGGACCCCCAGGTACAGGAGCTTCGCTATAGGAAAAGCGCCGACCACCATGGTTAGTGACGTAACATACTGGACTCCACCCTCTGTCACTTACGAATCCCTAATTTCCGCATTAAGCCCCGCCTTTCAGGTTGAGCCAATGAGCTTAAAGGGCGGGAACTGTACATGGCTGGACACGTGACTGATGTTCAAAGTTCAGTTATTTACGTGTTTTATAAGAGACCAAAGGCGAATGTTCGCACAGATGGAGGAGAGGTGTCTGAGGTATATACTGCGGGAGTGTGAGGGGGCTGAGGTATATACTGCAGGAGTGTGAGGGGCTGAGGTATATACTGTAGGAGTGTGAGGGGCTGAGGTATGTACTGTAGGAGTGTGAGGGGCTGAGGTATATACTGCGGGAGTGTGAGGGGGCTGAGGTATATACTGTAGGAGTGTGAGGGGCTGAGGTATATACTGTAGGAGTGTGAGGGGCTGAGGTATATACTGCAGGAGTGTGAGGGGCTGAGGTATATACTGCGGGAGTGTGAGGGGGCTGAGGTATATACTGCAGGAGTGTGAGGGGACGAGGCTGAGGTATATACTGCAGGAGTGTGAGGGGAGGAGGCTGAGGTATATACTGCAGGAGTGTGAGGGGACGAGGCTGAGGTATATACTGCAGGAGTGTGAGGGGACGAGGCTGAGGTATATACTGCAGGAGTGTGAGGGGACGAGGCTGAGGTATATACTGCGGGAGTGTGAGGGGACGAGGCTGAGGTATATACTGCAGGAGTGTGAGGGGACGAGGCTGAGGTATATACTGCAGGAGTGTGAGGGGACGAGGCTGAGGTATATACTGCGGGAGTGTGAGGGGAGGAGGCTGAGGTATATACTGCGGGAGTGTGAGGGGACGAGGCTGAGGTATATACTGCGGGAGTGTGAGGGGACGAGGCTGAGGTATATACTGCAGGAGTGTGAGGGGACGAGGCTGAGGTATATACTGCAGGAGTGTGAGGGGACGAGGCTGAGGTATATACTGCAGGAGTGTGAGGGGACGAGGCTGAGGTATATACTACAGGAGTGTGAGGGGACGAGGCTGAGGTATATACTGCAGGAGTGTGAGGGGACGAGGCTGAGGTATATACTGCAGGAGTGTGAGGGGACGAGGCTGAGGTATATACTGCAGGAGTGTGAGGGGACGAGGCTGAGGTATATACTGCAGGAGTGTGAGGAGACGAGGCTGATGTATATACTGCAGGAGTGTGAGGGGACGAGGCTGAGGTATATACTGCAGGAGTGTGAGGGGACGAGGCTGAGGTATATACTGCAGGAGTGTGAGGGGACGAGGCTGAGGTATATACTGCAGGAGTGTGAGGAGACGAGGCTGAGGTATATACTGCAGGAGTGTGAGAGGACGAGGCTAAGGTATATACTGCAGGAGTGTGAGGGGACGAGGCTGAGGTATATACTGCAGGAGTGTGAGGAGACGAGGCTGAGGTATATACTGCAGGAGTGTGAGGAGACGAGGCTGAGGTATATACTGCGGGAGTGTGAGGGGACGAGGTATATACTGCAGGAGTGTGAGGGGAGGAGGCTGAGGTATATACTGCAGGAGTGTGAGGGGAGGAGGCTGAGGTATATACTGCAGGAGTGTGAGGGGACGAGGCTGAGGTATATACTGCAGGAGTGTGAGGGGACGAGGCTGAGGTATATACTGTAGGAGTGTGAGGGGACGAGGCTGAGGTATATACTGCAGGAGTGTGAGGGGATGAGGCTGAGGTATATACTACAGGAGTGTGAGGGGGACGAGGCTGAGGTATATACTGCAGGAGTGTGAGGGGACGAGGCTGAGGTATATACTGCAGGAGTGTGAGGGGGCTGAGGTATATACTGCAGGAGTGTGAGGGGGCTGAGGTATATACTGCAGGAGTGTGAGGGGGCTGAGGTATATACTGCAGGAGTGTGAGGGGGCTGAGGTATATACTGCAGGAGTGTGAGGGGATGAGGTATATACTGCAGGAGTGAGGGGAGGAGGCTGAGGTATATACTGCAGGAGTGTGAGGGGACGAGGCTGAGGTATATACTGCAGGAGTGTGAGGGGACGAGGCTGAGGTATATACTGCAGGAGTGTGAGGGGACGAGGCTGAGGTATATACTGCAGGAGTGTGAGAGGACGAGGCTGAGGTATATACTGCAGGAGTGTGAGGGGACGAGGCTGAGGTATATACTGCAGGAGTGTGAGGGGACGAGGCTGAGGTATATACTGCAGGAGTGTGAGGGGACGAGGCTGAGGTATATACTGCAGGAGTGTGAGGGGACGAGGCTGAGGTATATACTGCAGGAGTGTGAGGGGACGAGGCTGAGGTATATACTGCAGGAGTGTGAGGGGACGAGGCTGAGGTATATACTGCAGGAGTGTGAGGGGACGAGGCTGAGGTATATACTGCAGGAGTGTGAGGGGACGAGGCTGAGGTATATACTGCAGGAGTGTGAGGGGACGAGGCTGAGGTATATACTGCAGGAGTGTGAGGGGGCTGAGGTATATACTGCAGGAGTGTGAGGGGACGAGGCTGAGGTATATACTGCAGGAGTGTGAGGGGGCTGAGGTATATACTGCAGGAGTGTGAGGGGATGAGGTATATACTGCAGGAGTGAGGGGAGGAGGCTGAGGTATATACTGCAGGAGTGTGAGGGGACGAGGCTGAGGTATATTCTGCAGGAGTGTGAGGGGATGAGGCTGAGGTATATACTGCAGGAGTGTGAGGGGACTGAGGTATATACTGCAGGAGTGTGAGGGGACGAGGCTGAGGTATATACTGCAGGAGTGTGAGGGGACGAGGCTGAGGTATATACTGCAGGAGTGTGAGGGGACGAGGCTGAGGTATATACTGCAGGAGTGTGAGGGACGAGGCTGAGGTATATACTACAGGAGTGTGAGGGGACGAGGCTGAGGTATATACTGCAGGAGTGTGAGGGGACGAGGCTGAGGTATATACTACAGGAGTGTGAGGGGACGAGGCTGAGGTATATACTACAGGAGTGTGAGGGGACGAGGCTGAGGTATATACTGCAGGAGTGTGAGGGGATGAAGTATATACTGCAGGAGTGTGAGGGGACGAGGCTGATGTATATACTGCAGGAGTGTGAGGGGAGGAGGCTGAGGTATATACTGCAGGAGTGTGAGGGGACGAGGCTGAGGTATATACTGCAGGAGTGTGAGGGGACGAGGCTGAGGTATATACTGCAGGAGTGTGAGGGGCTGAGGTATATACTGCAGGAGTGTGAGGGGGCTGAGGTATATACTGCAGGAGTGTGAGGGGACGAGGCTGAGGTATATACTGCAGGAGTGTGAGGGGCTGAGGTATATACTGCGGGAATGTGAGGGGACGAGGCTGAGGTATATACTGCAGGAGTGTGAGGGGATGAAGTATATACTACAGGAGTGTGAGGGGACGAGGCTGAGGTATATACTGCAGGAGTGTGAGGGGATGAAGTATATACTGCAGGAGTGTGAGGGGACGAGGCTGAGGTATATACTGCAGGAGTGTGAGGGGACGAGGCTGAGGTATATACTGCAGGAGTGTGAGGGGACGAGGCTGAGGTATATACTACAGGAGTGTGAGGGGATGAGGCTGAGGTATATACTGCAGGAGTGTGAGGGGACGAGGCTGAGGTATATACTGCAGGAGTGTGAGGGGGCTGAGGTATATACTGCAGGAGTGTGAGGGGAGGAGGCTGAGGTATATACTGCGGGAATGTGAGGGGACGAGGCTGAGGTATATACTGCAGGAGTGTGAGGGGACGAGGCTGAGGTATATACTGCAGGAGTGTGAGGGGCTGAGGTATATACTGCGGGAATGTGAGGGGACGAGGCTGAGGTATATACTGCAGGAGTGTGAGGGGACGAGGCTGAGGTATATACTGCAGGAGTGTGAGGGGACGAGGCTGAGGTATATACTGCAGGAGTGTGAGGGGACGAGGCTGAGGTATATACTGCAGGAGTGAGGGGAGGAGGTATATGCTGCAGGAGTGTGAGGGGACGAGGCTGAGGTATATGCTGCAGGAGTGTGAGGGGACGAGGCTGAGGTATATACTACAGGAGTGTGAGGGGACGAGGCTGAGGTATATACTGCAGGAGTGAGGGGACGAGGCTGAGGTATATACTACAGGAGTGTGAGGGGACGAGGCTGAGGTATATACTGCAGGAGTGAGGGGAGGAGGCTGAGGTATATACTACAGGAGTGTGAGGGGACGAGGCTGAGGTATATACTGCAGGAGTGAGGGGAGGAGGCTGAGGTATATACTGCAGGAGTGTGAGGGGACGAGGCTGAGGTATATACTGCAGGAGTGTGAGGGGACGAGGCTGAGGTATATACTGCAGGAGTGTGAGGGGATGAGGCTGAGGTATATACTACAGGAGTGTGAGGGGACGAGGCTGAGGTATATACTGCAGGAGTGTGAGGGGACGAGGCTGAGGTATATACTACAGGAGTGTGAGGGGACGAGGCTGAGGTATATACTACAGGAGTGTGAGGGGACGAGGCTGAGGTATATACTGCAGGAGTGAGGGGAGGAGGCTGAGGTATATACTGTACTGCTAGTGTGTGAGGAGACGAGGCTGAGGTATATACTGCAGGATTGTGAGGGGACGAGGCTGAGGTATATACTGCAGGAGTGTGAGGGGACGAGGCTGAGGTATATACTGCAGGAGTGTGAGGGGACGAGGCTGAGGTATATACTGCAGGAGTGTGAGGGGACGAGGCTGAGGTATATACTGCAGGAGTGTGAGGGGACGAGGCTGAGGTATATACTGCAGGAGTGTGAGGGGATGAGGTATATACTGCAGGAGTGTGAGGGGCTGAGGTATATACTGCAGGAGTGTGAGGGGCTGAGGTATATACTGCAGGAGTGTGAGGGGACGAGGCTGAGGTATATACTGCAGGAGTGTGAGGGGCTGAGGTATATACTGCGGGAATGTGAGGGGACGAGGCTGAGGTATATACTGCGGGAGTGTGAGGGGACGAGGCTGAGGTATATACTGCAGGAGTGTGAGGGGACGAGGCTGAGGTATATACTGCAGGAGTGTGAGGAGACGAGGCTGAGGTATATACTGCAGGAGTGTGAGGGGACGAGGCTGAGGTATATACTGCAGGAGTGAGGGGAGGAGGCTGAGGTATATACTGCAGGAGTGTGAGGGGAGGAGGCTGAGGTATATACTGCAGGAGTGTGAGGGGACGAGGCTGAGGTATATACTGCAGGAGTGTGAGGGGACGAGGCTGAGGTATATACTGCAGGAGTGTGAGGAGACGAGGCTGAGGTATATACTGCAGGAGTGTGAGGGGACGAGGCTGAGGTATATACTGCAGGAGTGAGGGGAGGAGGCTGAGGTATATACTGCAGGGGTGTGAGGGGAGGAGGCTGAGGTATATACTGTAGGAGTGTGAGGGGACAAGGCTGAGGTATATACTGCAGGAGTGTGAGGGGCTGAGGTATATACTGCAGGAGTGTGAGGGGACGAGGCTGAGGTATATACTGCAGGAGTGTGAGGGGACGAGGCTGAGGTATATACTGCAGGAGTGTGAGGAGACGAGGCTGAGGTATATACTGCAGGAGTGTGAGGGGACGAGGCTGAGGTATATACTGCAGGAGTGAGGGGAGGAGGCTGAGGTATATACTGCAGGAGTGTGAGGGGAGGAGGCTGAGGTATATACTGCAGGAGTGAGGGGACGAGGCTGAGGTATATACTGCAGGAGTGTGAGGGGACGAGGCTGAGGTATATACTGCAGGAGTGTGAGGAGACGAGGCTGAGGTATATACTGCAGGAGTGAGGGGACGAGGCTGAGGTATATACTGCAGGAGTGTGAGGGGAGGAGGCTGAGGTATATACTGCAGGAGTGTGAGGGGACGAGGCTGAGGTATATACTGCAGGAGTGTGAGGGGCTGAGGTATATACTGCAGGAGTGTGAGGGGACGAGGCTGAGGTATATACTGCAGGAGTGGGGAGACGAGGCTGAGGTATATACTGCAGGAGTGTGAGGGGAGGAGGCTGAGGTATATACTGCAGGAGTGTGAGGGGAGGAGGCTGAGGTATATACTGCAGGAGTGTGAGGGGACGAGGCTGAGGTATATACTGCAGGAGTTTGTGGGGACGAGGCTGAGGTATATACTGCAGGAGTGTGAGGGGACGAGGCTGAGGTATATACTGCTAGTGTGTGAGGGGAGGAGGCTGAGGTATATACTGCAGGAGTGTGAGGAGACGAGGCTGAGGTATATACTGCAGGAGTGTGAGGGGACGAGGCTGAGGTATATACTGCAGGAGTGTGAGGGGACGAGGCTGAGGTATATACTGCAGGAGTGTGAGAGGACGAGGCTGAGGTATATACAGCTAGTGTGTGAGGAGACGAGGCTGAGGTATATACTGCAGGAGTGTGAGGGGACGAGGCTGAGGTATATACTACAGGAGTGTGAGGGGACGAGGCTGAGGTATATACTGCAGGAGTGTGAGAGGACGAGGCTGAGGTATATACAGCTAGTGTGTGAGGAGACGAGGCTGAGGTATATACTGCAGGTGTGTGAGGGGACGAGGCTGAGGTATATACTACAGGAGTGTGAGGGGACGAGGCTGAGGTATATACTGCAGGAGTGTGAGAGGACGAGGCTGAGGTATATACAGCTAGTGTGTGAGGAGATGAGGCTGAGGTATATACTGCAGGAGTGTGAGGGGACGAGGCTGAGGTATATACTACAGGAGTGTGAGGGGACGAGGCTGAGGTATATACTGCAGGAGTGTGAGGGGACGAGGCTGAGGTATATACTGCAGGAGTGTGAGGGGAGGAGGCTGAGGTATATACTGCACGAGTGTGAGGACAAAACACGGTCATCGTATATATGTTCTAGACGTGTGAGGAGTTGAGGCCGAGGTGTATATGCCGGACGAATAAGGAGAGTGAACGAGGTCCAGGTATACACTGACTTGGGAGAGGACGAAGTTACAGTATATATGCCAGGCGTGTGAGAAGAAAAGGCAGTGGTGAATATGCCAGATGTGTAAAGAGGCGAGGACACAGTGTATATACCTGGATATATGGGAAGACTACTCCATAGTATATACGCTAGATATGAGGAGCCAAGGTTAAGGTTAGATGCCAGACGTGAGGAGAGAAGTCCACAGTATATATACATAAATATATGATATATGTGTGTGTGAGAAGACGAGGCCGTGGTCTATAAACCAATTGTGGGGGAATAAGGCATTCATGTATACCCCAGACATGTAAGGAGACAAGGCCATGGTATATATACCAGATGTGTGAGGAACCATTGGATTTCAAAATATTTTATAAATAAAAATGAGACGAGTTGACTGCCTATGTATTCACCCCTAACAAAGATCTGGTACGACCAATTGCCTTTATAAGTCACATAATTATTAAATTTGGTCCACCTGTCTGCAATTTAATCTCAGTACAAA
The DNA here is from genome assembly GCF_029499605.1 of Hyla sarda. Lineage (NCBI taxonomy): Eukaryota > Metazoa > Chordata > Amphibia > Anura > Hylidae > Hyla > Hyla sarda. The sequence continues at coordinate 174,120,791 of NC_079197.1, forward strand.
TGCATCTGTTCTATGAAGGCTTCAGAGTTTGTTGGAGGGCATTACTGAACAAAAAGCAGATTAAAGAACAAAGAATGTGCCAAAAAGTTTAGAGATAAAGTTGTGGAGAAGTACACAGCAGGGTTAGATAATAAAAACATTTCCCAAGCTTTGAACATCTTTTCGAGTACTTAAAATCCACTAGCAGGTTGCTGAAGCTGAAATTAAAGCTTGTCTCATCAGTGCCATCCTTGGTAACCCTTGCTGTGTATAGGCGGGTAGTATCCTGCTAAAAAATTCCATTTGGAAGCCTTGCCTGAGATGCAACACATGGCTGCAGGAAGGTTGACCGACTTTTGTATACAAAAGCTCCCCAGATTACACTACAGCAGTGGTCTTCAACCTGCGGACCTCCAGATGTTGCAAAACTACAACTGTCAGCATGTTGGCTGTCCGGGCATGCTGGGAGTTGTAGTTTTGCAACATCTTGAGGTCCGCAGGTTGAAGACCACTGCACTACAGAATGTGTCTCTCCACAGCAAAGGCAGATTCAAAGGGATTATCTTTAAAGGGAAAAACTTTTTTATATATATCAACTGGCTCCAGAAAGTTAAACAGATTTGTAAATTACTTCTATTAAAAAAAATCTTAATCCTTTCAGTATTTTTGAGCTTCTGAAGTTGAGTTGTTCTTTTCTGTCTATTTGCTCTCTGATGACAACTTTCTCGGAACTGTCCAAAGTAGAAGCAAATCCCCATAGCAAACCTCTTCTACTCTGTGCAGTTCCTGAGACAAGCAGAGATGTCAGCAGAGAGCACTGTTGCCAGACAGAAAAGAACAACTCAACTTCAGCAACTGATAATTATTGGAAGGATTACGATTTTTGAATAGAAGTAATTTACAAATCTGTTTAACTTAAGTTTTTTCCTGGAATACCCCTTTAAGAGAAAACCAGGCCACAGTAGAACCTTTATGATAAGTGATACGGTTTCGGTCTGTGGTAGTTCAGGTTTCTCATCCTCAACACCACTGCAAATGAAGGCAATGGTGGTTGGCCAAATTTACTGCTGCTAAGCACCTAGAAATGACCTGAATAATGACAGGGGCCACGTGTGTCTGGATGGTGGAATTGTGGGAGAGTCTCGTGCTTATCAGTGCGTACGGCATCTGGTAACACCCTGACTGGCCTATCAGGCACTAAATAGCTACACTCCAACTATCCCGCAACAACCCATCCACCCTCCTCAGAAATTAAAAGCATACTATGCTGCACCATGAATATCCGTACTCTGGAGTCTTTTTTGTTTAATTTTGAGCCCGGATTTTGTGACGTTGGTGGGCGGAGCCTTGCGTGGCTTCGCAGAGGCCGGAGTTTACGTCAGGAAGGAAGACAGCGCAGCACCAACATTCACATAAACAATAGTGAAGCCCCCCCCCCCCCAAAAAAAAAAAAAACGCTCCCCAGATTGTGCATAAAGCTTTAATACTATGGATGTTTTTTTTTTTTTTTTTTTTTAAGGAAAAATTTTAGTGCTAGATATGGGGTTGGCTGGGTTCACACCACGTTTTGTTAAATACGGTTCCCGTATACGGCTGGGAGGAGGGAGGCGGGGCTTAATCGCGGCGCCCACACTCAGCCGTATAGGGGAACCTTATTTAGTGCATGTCTATGAGCTGACCGGAGTGAACCGCAGCCTCCTGTCAGCTTCGTTTTCGGCCGTATGCGGTTTCCCGACCGTAGGCAAAAACGCGGTCGACCACGTTTTTGCCTGCGGTCGGGAAACCGCATACGGCCGAAAACGAAGCCGACCGGAGGCTGCGGTTCACTCTGGTCGGCTCATAGACATGCGTTAAATACGGTTCCCCTATACGGCTGAGTGCGGGCTCCGCGATTAAGCCCCGCCCCCCTCCTCCCAGCCGTATACAGAAACCGTATTTAACAAAACGTGGTGTGAACCCAGCCTTATTTACGTAGTCTGTAAAAATTCTTACACAATTATTTTGTGCCTTATTCTATTTTAACACAACATTAATTTGTAATAGTTATGTTACTGTATATAATAAATTTTTTCTATAATTAACATTAATGTAGTAGCCTTGTTTCATGATGCAGAACTAGAACAGTTGTTAAAGTGGGTGTTAAAGGGGTTCTCCACTGCCTTAACCTACTTTTGGCAGTTAGTTCTGTGGCTATATGTTATTATGGCTTTTTTTCATGTTGCTAACGGTTCTGTATGTGGTGTTTTACTTACCTTTTTTCCAGACCCGGAAGATGGTTTCTTCATTTGCTACCTGCCTAGCCTCAACCACTTTTTTTCTTTTCTTCCGCCGCCATCTTGCCACCGGGACGTCCCCGTGGTGGGTGGTGTATTGGAGGCCGGCCTGCCCCTCGCTCCGTACGTGCCCGCCTTCCGCGCGACGGAATCCTCTGTCGTCATCAGCGCGCACCCTCCTTACTTTCAGCTTCTTCTAAGCTGAATGCGGATTGGGCTGCTTTCGGCGAATCGGATGCTGTGATGGGCGCATGCGCAGCTGGTCCTTGCTTCGGAGGATCATCTGCGCATGTGCAATAGTGATGTCAGCATCGGGCCTGACTCGCTGGAGGATTGTTAACCCTAACCTGGCCAGAGGTGAGTCCCGGAGTGCTGGACAGCTCCTCAAGGTTTGCTATGGCAGTGTTTCCCAAACAGGGTGCCTCCAGCGGTTGCGAAACTACAACTCCCAGCAAGCTATTATAGGGCGAGGAGGAAAAACTAAAATGCACTAATAAAAATTGACCTGTTCCTTAAGGGGTTAAAGTATTTTTAGGTCTGCCTATTAGGTTTTTATTAATAAAGACCTTATTTACATACTATTTTGGTCGAAATTATTTTAAGGACAAGTGGATTGTCGTGAGGGACAAGTAGATTGTGCTCCTGTTTTAGTCCCTTTGACAAGTAGTTTTTTTTGTTTTTTTAATTTCCACACCCCTGCATGTATTAGCGATCTGATGTGTGTTTAGAAAACAGATTGTGTAATCCCACATTATAATGTGGGTCTGTGCAGAAGACTTGTTGGATTATCAGACTTTAAAGTATACCTGTTGTTTTAATAAATTTGTGACGTCAAAAGTTTTGATCGGTCGGGTTCGGAGTGTTAAAAGAAAACTGTCAGCCAGTTCACCCACACTAAACCCAATATACTGGGTTTCATTCACTTACTTTAGTGTGTGCCCTGGCCTCAGAGTTCTCCCCGGCTAAAGTTCTGTTTGTCCTCTCTGCAGTAGCGCTTTGAAGGAGGTCGCCCGGCATCCATATCTCTTTGGGTCCCGGAGGAAGGGGCCTAAGCCCGCCCACGTCATTTGCATATCCATTTTCTTCAACTCCTAGTGATGTGGAGTCACATGCCCCTGGAGCACAGCGCTCTGTCTGCAGAACGCATGCTCCTGAAGTTTTTACGCAGCTCTCATGTCCTGAAGACTTAAGAGCTGTGCGTCCGGAGAGCGCTCTGTACAGTGTAACTGCGCATGCGCCAGGCCCTCGCTACAGAAGTCAGAAGTAGCGAGTAAGTAATTTTGTCCTTTTGGAGTTAAGAAAATTCGATTGTAAGCTCCTGGGTAGAGTAATGATAGGAGTGATAAATTGTGTATTCGATAGGGAGACTAGGTTGTGAGATTCTCAAATCGGAGATGATAGGAGTAAAACACTGTGTAAGATAGGGAGACTAGATTGTAAGCTCCTGGGTCAGGGATGATGAGAATAATACATTGTGTGTGATAACACCTGGGTTCAGGGATGATGAAAGTAATACATTGTGTGCGACATGGAAATTAGGTTGTTAGCTCCTGGGATCAGGAATGGTCAGAGTTTTGAAGAGTGGGACCCCATATTAGGATCTCAACAGAGCTGGTAGATCAGGATTCTGCATCCTGTTGTAGGGGGAATGCAGTGTAAAGGATTACATTAGAAATTCCTGAGTTATGAGTGAGTACTTTTCCCAGATGAAGATGAAAGCAAATATTTATTTATGACATACAAAGCTGGACTCTCTGCTGCCATCCTGGCACAAAATCTGGGTCCTGGCCTGTACTGTAGGGTAGATTTCCCCCCCCTATTGACATCCTGGCGCAAAATCTGGGTCCTGATCTGTACGGTGTGGTAGATCAATTACTCCACCTTACTTGGCTTCATGGGTTTGTAAAGAATGTTGCCATCTTGTAACCTTTCCCATATGTGCAGAATTTGTTAGCGTCAATGTAATGGAGCTTCTATGTGCGACTCATTTGTACTGACCCTTCATGGCTGACCCACTCACCCCAGTCACATTACCACCCAGTATCTTCCACCACCACTGGAGAAAAAATGCTGAAGCCTATGATCGCAAGCGGACGTGATTTTATTTATGTCCGTCACAACGACTATTTACATTAATCCCAGAAAATGCCACTCTTCCTGGTGACCATGATAATATAAAAGCAAAAGCCTGTGTGCCTACTTAGATCAGGCTCAAGGGGGGTGACTGCAGTGGCCACATCCTACTGTACCTGGTATTTTGTCCTTCTCTGTGTATTTTATTCTGCATAATTTTTTCACTGTAAATGTGCCCCCTCTGGTCCTCTTCTTTTCCATTGTAGCTGTGTTTGTAGTGGAGGACTTGGCCGCCCGGTGTTTAAGGTGACTTTACAGTTCAATATTAACTTTAGAAGGTGAATTCTCTGATCAAAAATAACTTCTGCCTTAAGGACATTTTTCTGCCCTTCACGGACCAATGAATTCATGACGTCTGTTATATTAAGTGACCATAAAAAAATGTTTATAGGTTTTACGGTAATGTGCCAGTACTGGTCCCATGGGCACACTTGTTTCTACTAACCAGTCTTACTGATAATGGTATCACAATGTGGCCTCAATTAGGTTAAACATTCTATTTGCACAGTCCATTACACATACGGTACAAGTTCTTTGTACGTATGTCACATTTTATCATTAGAGTTGTGAATGACTGTACGCTGCTGATTTATGATACTGCTGGTGAATGAGCATAAATACTGGAACAAAAAGTGGCAGCTTCACCTGTTGCTGACAATACAGAACCAATGTTGGGACAGCAGGTCACTAAATTCACTGTTCTGCTTGTTTGAACAGCTATCTTCTTTGACCTCCAAACATGTAAACTTTGCTCAACCTCACATGCTGGATTATCCAGACAGGGAGACACCTCTGGTGGCTGCATATCGCCTGAAGGAAGAAATTATAGGACATGGTGAGGTGCTACTTGCCTATTCCATGTTTGTCCCATCATAAATTGTCATGGAACAGTCAGAAGGATCCATAAATAGGATCCTGGATTATTGATATGAATGGTCAAATAATGTTCCTTCTGATAGCAGAATAAGGTTGGAAATATCATGTTATAGAGTACCTGTCACCACAATAACTTTTTATATTGTGTTAATCAGTGTATTAGAAACAACTTTCTAATAACGTGATTAACAAAAATGTATCTTTATATGTTTTCTTTTACTTTTAAAAACCGACCACTAGGGGTCACCCTACATGTCCTGGCTCTTAGAGTTTGGACTCATGCCGGCCTGGCATGAGTCCGAACTGTCAGTGCAGCTGGGACACTGAAGAGCACAGCGCAGCTCCCTGATTGTCAACCTCACGCTGCCACCCATCCTCCCTGTGCTGTGCACCACTGTGCATGGCAGGCAGGTTTGCTGCTGTGCCTGCTACAGTGAACATTTTGAGCCTTCTACATTGCGCTCCCGTCGCAATCAACGCCCCCCCCCACCCTACCCTTGCGGTGCAGCGATGTGCACAGCAGGCAGGACAGCTGCTGTGCCTGATACAATGAACACTCTGAGCCTTCTACATTGTGCTCTCGTCACCCACACTCCACAGTGTGACTGCTCTAACAGTAGACTCCATAGTGTTACTGTTTTTACTGTAGAGCCCTCCATAGTGTTACTGCTTGTACAGTAGAGGCCATTATAGTGTGATTGTTCCTACAGTAGAGGCCTCCATTGTGTTCTCTTCTATACTCTAAATCAGTAGCTCCCAATTGTTTGGCCACACGAGGACACTTGGGGATTAGCACCACCATAGATATCCAAGCGCATTCCAGCCTTTAGTGGCTGCAGGAAGAAGCCTCCTGCAGCCTACACTTACAGATGAAATATGGTCAGGTCATACAGTGGGTTTGGGTACAAACAGCTAACAAAAAGAAACTACCAAAATCCACTAAAATATAACTTTTAACTCTACAACATAGTGAACTCACTCAGGTGGTTTGAAATGAGTATCAATAAGAAAAGAATTACAAAGATTATATACACAAAATGATGCAATATTATGCCACAAAGAACATCTATGACTCTATACATACAATCCAATACACTGCTCAAAAAAATAAAGATAACACATCCTAGATCTGAAAGAATGAACTAATCGTATGAAATACTTTCGTCTTTACATAGTTGAATTCGCTGACAACAAAATCTCACAAAAATTATCAATGAAAATCAAATTTATGAACCCATGGAGGTCTGGATATGGACTCACACTCAAAATCACAGTGGAAAACCGCACTACAGGCTGATCCAACTTTATGTAATGTCCTTAAAACAAGTCCCAATGAGGCTCAGCAGTGTGTGTCGCCTCCACGTGCCCGTATGGCCTCCCTACAACGCCTGGGCATGCTCTTGATGAGGTGGAGGATGGTCTCCTGAGGGATGTCCTCCCAGACCTGGACTAAAGCATCTGCCAACTCCTGGACAGCCTGTGGTGTAACGTGGCATTGGTGGATGGAGTGAGACATGATGTCCCAGATGTGCTCCATTGGATTCAGGTCGGGGGAACGGGTGGGCAAGTCCATAGTATCAATGCATTGTCTTGCATTAGGAAGAACCCAGGGCGAACTGCACCATCATATGGTCTCACAAGGGGTCTGAGGATCTCATCTCGGTACCTAATGGCAGTCAGGTTACCTCTGGCAAGCACATGAAGGGCTGTGCAGCCCCCCAAAGAAATGCCACCCTACACCCTTACTGACCCACCGCCAAACCGGTTATGCTAGAGGATGTTGAAGGCAGCAGAACTTTCTCCACAGCGTCTCAAGACTCTGTCATGTCTGTCACGTGCTCAGTGTGAACCTGCTTTCATCTGTGAAGAGCACAGGGCGCCAGTGGCGAATTTGCCAATCTTGGTGTTCTCTGGCATATGTCAAACGTCCTGCACGGTGTTCGGCTGTAAGCACAACCCCCACCTGTGGATGTCGGGCCCTCATACCACCCTCATGGAGTCTGTTTCTGACCGTTTGAGTGGACACATGCACATTTGTGGCCTGCTGGAGGCCATTTTGCAGGGCTCTGGCAGTGCTCCTCCTCCACCTTGCACAAAGGCAGATGTAGCGGTCCTGCTGCTGGGTTGTTGCCCTCCTATGGCCTCCTCCACGTCTCCTGATGTACTGGCCTGTCTCCTGCTTCAGCCTCCATGCTCTGGACACTACGCTGACAGACACAGCAAACCTTCTTGCCACAGCTCGCATTGATGTGCCATCCTGGATGAGCTGCACTACCTGAGCCACTTGTGTGGGTTGTAGACTCCGTCTCATGCTACCACTAGAGTGAAAGCACTGCCAGCATTCAAAAGTGACCAAAACATCTGCCAGGAAGCATAGAAACCACCTGCAGAACCACTTCTTTATTGGGGGTGTCGGCTAACAGTTCGGCTCCCCGCCACTGCGGGTAACACACGTCCCTGGAGCTTTCTACTCGCAATTAGGACGCCGCAACCGTGTCGTACTATGCCTCTGATAGAACCGTGGACCCGGTCTGTTGGGTTAAGGAAGAACTCCATCTTCTGAGCCCCAATGTTTATGGGCTCAGATACTTTTATTGTCTACTATTATGAGATGTACCACTTGTTTAGCCCCTGAGGAGGTCACATGTTACAGTGTGCCGAAACGCGTAGGGCATTGTGGATTTTCCAGAACATAGAGAGCCTATTACGGGCATCTATGTACTGTTGTGTACAATATCCTAATATTGTGGGAGCCCTCTCCCCATCTGTTATATTTTAGCAGATTATATCAGGCGTCCATTTGGTTTGTGCACTTTTCATCTGAGTGCTACAAACAACAATACTGCATCACATGCATTATATTTCTTAATTACTATCATAAAAAGCTAAGTTTTATATGCACCTCCCCCCCCCCTCTTTACTGTGTCTTGCTAATTGCCTATAATTTCCAACTGTTGTCTGTTCCATTTGCACAACAGCATGTGAAATTGATTGTCAATCAGTGTTTCTTCCTGACTAGACAGTTTGATTTCACAGAAGTGTGATTGACTTGGAGTTACATTGTGTTGTTCTAGTATTCCCTTTATTTATTTATTTATTTTGAGCAGTCTATAAGAAAGATGTGATGTCACTTACAGATCAGACGAGTACATGCTGGAAATGTGGAGCCATGTAATGGAGGATGTAATGAGAAGACTCTGACATGGACAAAAGAAAGGGGTGAATACAAAATATCAATATAATCCCTTTATCCATAAGTAATGAGGGTCTCCTGGCAGTAATCAAGAATAACATGAGAAGTCCCAGTAAAGCATTTCATACATTATCATGATCAGTATGATAGTTTATCTGAAGAAAGGCGTCATAATGAAAATTTCAAACCTATGATGATGCATCATCACACCACCAATGATTGTTAAAATTATTTTTAAGAATTTTTTAATCTGGCCCAATAAACAGGATATAAAGTCACCCCTATGCCCCTTTGTAGGTTTAGGACTCTGTCTTGATATCATGAGCCTCAGTTTCCTATTGGGAACATAGTTTGGTTTGTTTCCATTTTTTACACCTCCTGAGGAACCCTATCTAACATTATACTAGGAGGAAACGCGTTGAGGTTGTACATTGTTATTCATTAGGGCCTTTTTATACTGTTTATTGGGCCAGATTTAAAAATTCTTAAAAATCATTTTTAACACTCATTGGTGACATGCTGATGCATCATCATAGGTTTTCAATTTTCATTATGATTCCTTCAGATAAACTGTATCATACTGATCATGCTAATGTATGAAATGCTTTACTGGGAGTTCTCATGTTATTCTTGATTACTGCCAGGAGACTCTGTTATTACTTATGGATAAGGGATTATAAGGATATTTTGTATTCACTAGGGATGCACCGAAATTTCGGCTAACGAAAATGCCCCTTTCGGCATTTTCGACTGAGTGAATTTACTGCCGATAATTTTGGTGGGCGGGGCTTAACTCTCTCACCACCCATGACATACATGTACGTCATGGATCTAGTGAGGACATGACGCGAGTCGGGCTCGAATCATGACAGGCAGATGCGTGCTGCAATCAGCAGCTGACATCTGCCTGTGATGACGTATATCGGAGATTGCTCCCATGTCCGTCATTTAACTGTTTGCCACAGTGTATGGCGTGGGCTCCTGACTCGAGCCCGTGCCATACCTGACAGCCCTCTGCTGATTTTTGTAGCAGGGGGCTGCCGCTAATAGCCGACACGTGGCGATCGCCGCGGCAATCTATTAACCCTTTAGATTGCTGTTAAAGCTGACAGCGGCGTCTAAAGGGACATGTAAATGGTCCAGAGGGGTTGATTCACCCCCCCCCCCTCGCAGTGCATTGCACTTCATTTGATTGAGCCTGGCTAAGGCTCATACAAATTACAGCAGAGCACACAGATCAATAGAGTTCTGTGGAACTCCATTGATCTGTATGAGGAATCTAATGGGAAAAAAAAGTTAAATAGGCACTGTCAGATATAAAAAAAAAAACGTTGATTTGTTGTAAAGCATGCGAAACCAATAGGTTTTGTAATTGCTTTCATTAGAAAATTTTCAGTATTTCATACTGAAAAAAAACTGCCCCACCTGCCTCCTGGGATGCATTCAGTCCTGCTGTGTACACTGCTTCGTCCTAACGTCACTGGTCGTACTTCATGATTGACAGCAAGCTACTCTGCTCCCAGCAGCCTGTGTTTATTTGTCTGCGTGTGAATAGAAGGGGAGGGGCAGGACACACTGCAGACCGACTTGTGTGGAGAGAAGGGGGGGGGGGGGAGAGAGGGAGGCAGAAACACATTGCAGACAGTGAATAGAGGATTTATTTGTTTAACACCTTAAGGACCAGGCCCATTTTGGCCTTAAGGACCAGACCAATTTTATTTTTGCATTTTCGTTTTTACTTACTCGCCTACTAAAAATAACTCTCTTATATTTCCATCTACAGACCCATATATGAGGGTTCAGGGGTGTGGAAATTTAAAAAAAAACTACTTGTCCAAGGGACTAAAGCGGAACACAATCTACTTGTCCCTCAAGAAAATCCACTTGTCCTGGTAGATGAAATAATTTCAACCAAAATAGTCTGATCCCCCACTAGACCACCAGGGATGGATATAAGATCCTTTAGACACTGCTGACAGCGGTAATCTAATGGTTAATAGGTGATCGCAGCATGCCGGGATATTAGAGGCGGGAGAGCTGTAGATCCTCTTACACCTGAGCCCAGAAAAGTCTAGATGTAACTTTTTGATCACCTTATAAAAAATTTCTAATATGAAGTGACCAAAAATGAACAATTCTGGACTATTATTTACATTTCCACCGTTCACCGTACGGTTTAATTAACATCATATTTTAATAGTCTGGACATTTCCACATGCAGCGATATCACTTATGTTTATTTTTGTACATTATTTTTATTTAAAGAAAATTGGAAACTTTTATTAGGAAAGGGGCTTATTCACATATATTCGCACTTTTTAAAATATTTTAATCACTATTTTTCAGTCTCAATAGGGACTTATGTGTTACTGGGGGGGGGGGGGGGGTTCTGCTTCTCCAGTTTATGTGCTGCATTTTGTGTCAGAAAATGCTGGAAGTTGCATTTAGTTAGTAGATAACAACAACTCCCAGCATGCCCTGATACAGCCTATGGTTGTTGCAGCAGGTTGCACTGTATAGTATTACAGTTAAGGTTATTGTGTAACATGCTGGGAGTTGTAGTTTTGGTTTGTGTCAGCTGCCGAGCCATAGTCTGTGTCAAGGAATACTGGGAATTACAGTTAGTAACTACAACTCCCAGCATGCCCTGATGCAGCCTATAGCTCTGCAGCTGACCCGAACCAAAACTACAACTCCCAGCATGTTGCACTTTATAGTTCTACAGTTTAGGTTATGGTCCAACATGCTGGGAGTTGTAGTTTTGGTTCGGGCGTGTTTGTCTGCATCCGTGGGGCTCTTGGTTGGCGGGTGAGTATGAAGGGGGGGGGGGAGATTCTGGGGGTGTAATTTAGTGCGGGTGCCACTAAAAATAAATAAAATTAGATGGCACAACTGCCCTAATGCCGGACGTGACAGTCCGCTCCTATACAAAACATTCATGTCATACACATATCATACACCAGCTACTGCCCCCCCACATCATACATTACATACACACATACACTCACACCATACATACACCTGCCGCTGCCCACCCCACATCATACATCACATACACACACATCACACATTACATACACATCACACTTAGACATTATACACACATCATACATTACATACACATCACACATAGACATCATACACACATACACTCACACCATACATATCCACCAGTGTTTCCCAACCAGGGTGCCTCCAGCTGTTGCAAAACTACAACTCCCAGCATGCCCAGGGCTGGAGGCACCCTGGTTGGGAAACACTGATATACACCATACATATGCACACATCATACATACACCTGCCGCTGCCCCCCATCATACATTACATACACATCACACATACACTCACACCCTACATATACAACCACCCTTCCTGTCGCCTGTATTCTCGGTCTCCTCACCTGAGCCGCCATGAGTGGACATCAGAGCTGTAGTCCCGGCCGGTGTGAGGTGAGATTTCCGTCCTCCCCCTCCCCCCCTGCTCTGTGTTTTCCTCGTGCAAACAAGCAACCGCCCCGTGGTGGATTAGGTCCTGTGGAGACAGAGCAGGGGGAGGGGGAGGGATAGAGCTGTGTGCGGGGGATGGAGCTGTGCAGGTGTTGTTTTCACGCTGTACACTTTCCAGTAATAAAATGACATGTTTTCTTTATTCTGTGGGTCAATACGATTAAAATGATACCCATATTATATGCTTTTCTATAATTGTACCGCTTAAAAAAAATCTCAAACCATTTTAACAAAATTAGTATGTTTGAAATTGCCCTATTTTGACCACCTATAACTTTCTCATTTTTCCATATATGAAGGCTCATTTTTTGCGCCATGATCTGTAGTGTTTCAGTACCACTTTTGCTTAGGTTTTACTTTTTATAAATTTTTTATTACATTTTTTTGGAATAAAATGTGACAAAAAAGCAGCAATTTTGGCCTTTTTATTTTTTTACGTTTACGCCGTACACCGTACGGGATAATTAACAATATATTTTAATAGTTCAGACTTTTACGCACACGGCGATACCAAATATGTGTATTTTTGGGGGGTAAAATGGGAAAAACGGACGTCTTACTTTTTTATTGGGAGGGGATTTTTCACACTTTTTTTATTTTTAAATTTTTTATGTCCCCATAGGGGACTATTCATAGCAATTAGTTGATTGCTAATACTGTTCTGTGCTATGTATATGACATAGCACTGATCAGTATTATCGGTAATCTTCTGCTCTGCTCGAACTCAGACCAGAGCAGAAGACCCCGGGAGACAGCCGGAGCCAGGTGAGGGGACCTCCGGCCGCCATACTGGATAATCGGATCCCCACAGCAGCGCTGTGGGCGATCTGATCATCCATTCAAAGTACCGCACTGCTGCAGATGCTGTGATCTGTATTGATCACGGCATCTGAGGGGTTAATGGCAGACATCTGCCATTACCGGCGAGTCCCCGGCTGCTAATAGCAGCCGGGACCTGCCGCGCATGACTCAAGCCCCGCTCCGGTTCTCGCGATCATGGTGGCGCGTAAATGTACGTCATGGTGCGTTTAGTACATTTACGTCCATTGTCATTAAGGGGTTAAAAAGTAAGTGTCCCTGCATGTATGTATGTGTGTGTGGATATATGTGTATGTGTGTATATCAGTGTGTCTATCTAATGTGTATGTGTAAGAATATATGAAGCCTGTGTGTGTGTAATAAAGGGGGACTACAATCATATGCCTGCAGCTGTTGCAAAACTAAAACTCCCAGCATGCCACCCCCCCCAGCTTCTGGTGGACAAAATTAAGGGATTTCAGAAATAAAGCTAATTCTGAGAGAAATGTAGGTCACAGACACATACAAAGTACATGTACATGATCAGAATGAGATACTGAGCAACATATAACAGTTTGTTTTTTTTGAGTGATCTGACTAGAGATGAGCGAACTTACAGTAAATTCGATTCGTCACAAACTTCTCGGCTCGGCAGTTGATGACTTTTCCTGCGTAAATTAGTTCAGCCTTCAGGTGCTCCGGTGGCCTGGAAAAGGTGGATACAGTCCTAGGAAAGAGTCTCCTAGGACTGTATCCACCTTTTCCAGCCCACTGGAGCACCGGAAAGCTGAACTAATTTATGCAGGAAAAGTTATCAACTGCCGAGCCGAGAAGTTCGTGACGAATCGAATTTACTGTAAGTTCGCTCATCTCTAGATCTGACAGGTACGCTTTAAATAAAAGTAAAAAAAAAAAAAAACATCCACTAACCCCTTCCATAAAAGTTTAAATCACTCTCCTTTTCCCATTTTCCATATAAAAAAATATGAAAAAAATAATAAAAATAAACATATTTGGTATCGCCACATGCGTAATTGATCTGGTTAACCCTACACTCTATTGAATGTCTATGCGCCGAATGCACCCAAGTTCTACTTCAGGGCCTCTTGGAATTTTCTGTATAAAACTCTGTTGAATAGAAATGTTGGCAATCAATTCTCTTTCTTCATATGACATTTGAATGACCAAGCCCACACAGAGTAGAAAAAACACCCTTCCCTTAGAACTATTTAGGGGCACCTGTCAGGGGTGTCCTTTATCCCCTCTCCTATACAACCTATCCATTGACCCCTTGATTATACATTGAGGGTTTTACAAACCCAGACAATCGCTCCCCACCTTTTTAAATAGCTTGGAACAAAAGGTACACTTATCAGACTTTGAATCTAGACAATGCGAGGCTCTTTTACTAAAAGGACCTAGTAAATCTTCCCGCTTAAATCAACTCATTGAAAACCTCCAGACAGCTTGGAAACTGTTCCCTCTATCTTTCTCAGGTAGAGTCAACCGGTTTTGGATGGAATGGTTGAAATCTCAACATTGCTGTTGCGGTAGCTTTCGGTTTATCTCCACCCCAGGGACGATCAGCAAATTAGCTCCCTATACTGCACCTTTTTAAAAACTAAATGTCCCCAACTTAATGTACCTACTTGACCAATTCTGTTTCCTTTGACGCACAGTGGGGATTGTTTGACTTTAGTTGATAACAAAACTTACAGATGTGACAAAGAAACTAAAAAGCTTTTACACATGGTCTTGGAAGCTCAAAAATGTTTACTGCAGAAATGGATAGATCCTATAGTTACCCCCGTATAAACGATATCTGGAAAATTATATTTCATATTTCACAAGGATTGGGTTGAAGTCACCCTCCACAATGAGAGGTAAGTGAAGCACTTCAGCTTGTGGGCAAGCTACATTTTCCCTTTACTCTCTTGCACACAACTAACAATTAAGGGACACTTTCAGTCCACCACTTGGTACCATGAGTAGGAAGTCAGGGCCCACCCCCCTATGTTACTCTCTAGTAGTTCCCATATCTAGAGCACTTGTGGATCCATGGATATCTCCGCACCTACCCACCACCCTTCCTCCCCCCTTTTTATGTTGTTTACTCTAAGGTCATGCCAACACATGCTTCTGTCTTACTCTGGTTGCACTCTCGTTGCTGGAAACAGTATTGGGCCTTCAGGTAAAACTGCTTACTTTTTGCGTCTATCAGGCCTTTTACAGACCCGATAACTGATTTCTGCTCTCTCATTTGGCTTGCTTCCTGGAAATAGTTATTTTTTCCTCTTGTTTATTGTGCTATCATATTGTTTGATAAAAATTTTAAATATAATAAAAATTATCATTAGTAGTGACCTCAGAGTGATCATTTTTACCTTGTTTACCTTCTCTATATCATAAACCAGCCCTGCACACTTTTAATGGTGACCTATTTATTATGTCAACAGGGACTGTTATTTCCTCATTAGCGGTTTATGATATTAATTATGTGTATTATTTGCTGTATGTCAGGAATGTAGATAAGGATCTAAGACTAGAGGCAGTTTCCGCTGTGTGTGCACTTGCCGCGACCTCCACCACCACATGTGACTAATGTTTCCTCCTCTCTGTATATAAATATATATCTTTGGGAATTTGTCGCTGCACTTATCTGCAGTTCACTGATGACCGTATAGGGTTTATAATGAGTATGGACCTCCTGCACTACCCAACTGGTTTGGCTTTGGGCTGGGTTAGGAACAGTGCCTAGATACCCTCTAGGTTTTCACTCTTTATTCTGCTTTAGTATGTGGAAGCTGGACTTTTGCTGCTATAGGGTAACATGTTGCCTCCTAACAGAAATGTGGGTTGTAGCTGGCACAGCGGACCAGAAGACACCAGTGTCAGAAGCCAATGGTCAGAAGCCAAAGTTATCGGCTATTTCAACCCCCCGGCGGGGCAGAAGCCGTTGCAGATCAATGATTTAATGCGGGCGCTTTAAATCAATGAACTACAGCGGCTTTTGCGGTGCCAGAGACCGCCGCCGCTGCCCGCTTCTCTCCCCCTAACCACCACAGTTGCCCCATCGCCTCCCCCCCCCCCCCCATCCTCTGCCCACATACCGCCGCCAAGCCCCATTGCCTCCCCCCATCTTCTGGCCACATGCCGCCACTGCTGCCCCATTGCCTCCCCCCCCATCCTCTGCCCACATACCACCGCGTCGCCGCTGCCCTATCGCCTCTCCCCTTCCCTGGTGTTATAATTACCTGTTTCCGGGGGTCCGCGATCCTTCTGGCTCCGACAGCGTCCTGCGCTGTCACTGTGCGTACTGACGGTGACGTCGCATTGGCGATGTCACTCGTAATTACGCGGCGCACAGCAACAGCGCAGGAGCCAGAAGGATCGTGGACCCCTGGAACAGGTAATTATAACACTGGGGATGGGCAAGGTAATTGCCGATACGATAATGTCCAAAATCGCGATTATCTGCTGATAATATCGGCCAAACCGATAATCGTTCGATCCCTAGAGCCAAGCACTGATTCACCTGGGAGGTTTGTGCAATTACCGGCACAACACGTACAAAGACAGAACAGAGGCTGCAGCAACTTTGTACATAAAGTACTTGAAAAAGAAGCCTGTACGTCTTTGAAATGCATTGTGCATGTTTTATCACTAAGAAAATAAACCAACTAGTACAGTACTGTATCCTCTTTCTGTGGCGAGGCAGCGCATTTAGGATTCTCATTGTAGGTGGAGTTTGGAGTCATATGCAGAAACCAATGGGTCAGACAAGGCAAATCGGGATCCTGGAGTATGTTGTGGGCAGGTGGCAAGACAGCATAGTCAGGAACAGGCAGAAGGGTTGTGGCAGACGGCACAAGCTCAAGATTAATGGTCCGGGTCAAACACGAAAGGTTCAGTATGGTACAGAAGGCTCATGAGGAGACAGAGGGAGGCGAACACGCACAGGCCAATACACAGTATATCAGAATCAGGCATACAGCACACCTTTGACATAGACACAAGGAACCACAAAGTTGCTCAGGCACCAAGAAAGGTATGGCTGGCCAAAATAGGTGATACTGAGCTGGGATAGGAAGGGGACAGGTTAAAGGTACGCACAATGGCCCGTTAAATGAAATATAAGATGCAAACACCTGCATTGGAGGAAGTAACGGAATCATGTGTGGTGCTAACACCAGGAATGGTGTTACCTAATGACATAAAGCAGGAGGAGAATGGTCACTTCATGGGGGCTGTGTTTTCTCTATTCCAACTAGACAGTGGAGGTTGTTACATCATAAGTCTTTACGTGTAGGCGTCCAAATGTATGTCTTTTGGTACCATGTGTGCACGCATGGGTTCAGTAAAGCAAACCTGATTGATACAAAGGTTCACCCAACCTGATCTTTTCAAGGATGGATGGGTGTACCCAACCTGATCTATAAACTGATACTGAACTGATGGGTACAACCAACCATAGCTGTACACTAGTAAGATATACCAAATATCTAAACAGAGTACACCCAGCCTTACCTCTACTGGGATAGAGGAATGCAATCAACTAGATATATACAAGAATTGATAGGTACACCAAACTTGATCTATTCAGTAATAGTGGGGGTACAGAAAACACAATGCATTCTGAGATCGAGTAGTATACCCAACCTGATTTATTCAGCTAGGTACACCCAGTTTGATTTATCCAATGAGAGAAAGAGGAAACACTGAGGAGGATGAAAAAGTTTATCAGATAGAAGGAACTCAAAGCTTAGGAAAGTGGGAGATGTTTCTCCTTTGGGTTGCAGAAGGGACATCACATTCCCAGGCACAGAATCCTTGCAGATGTCTCCCAGCTGCCATGAGAGGAATGACCCAGTGATCAGGACAGGAATAGCGAAGGCGAATGATGTCACTTAAAGGACAACTGCAGCGGTATGACACTTATCCCCTATCCACAGGATAGGGGATAAGTGTTTAATTGCAGGGGGTCCGACCGCTGGGACCCCCCGCAATCTCCCTGACGGGGTGCCGCCATTAGCGCTCATGGTGAGCGCTAAGGCGCGTAGCGTCGACCTAGAGGTCGATGGTGATGCCCCGTCTCTTCCCCGTCCCCATACAGTTCTACGAACGCTGCCTCCCCACCTCTCCCATAGAGATGTATGGAGGAGGCGTGCCGGCTGCAATGTCATGCTGCGGCCGGCACGCCCCCCGCGGCCCCGTACAGGAGATCACAGGGGGTCCCAGAGGTCGGACCCTCGCGATCAAACACTTATCCCCTATCCTGTGGATAGGAGATAAGTGTTAATCACGCTGCAGATGTCCTTTAATGGATGGATACAAAGAATGAGGGTTACCATTCTGATGGACATGGGCTGTGCAGCTCAGCTCACATATAAAATGATACTGTAAAGATGTGCTCACACCACGTTTCTGTCTCTGTTTGACTGTTTTCTTTACAGTTTGTTTGATTTTGCAATATGCAAAAACTTGGTCAACTGTGTTATTGTGTACACCCAAAAAAGATTGATTCTTTACATAAAGTTTTATTTTTATAATGTAAGTCAATGGGAAAAGGAATATGCTGATGGCATCCATGTTTAGCTTCCGGTAATGTTAAAAAAAAAAAAAAAAAATGCATAAGTTACACAGACAGCAATGATGGAGTGTGAACGTACCCTAAGTGAGTGTCCCTATACTCCATTGTATATACAGTGGAATCACAGGGAATGAAAAAAGTGTCCGCTATTGAGAGATGTCCCTTATTGGGAAAAATGGCTCAAAAATCTTTCTAAATGACCTAATACTGTACTGTACTCACTCCAGAGTATATCTACCTATAAAACATGATAAAAAGCGATATTACAGTAGAATCTCCCAGTGCCATTTAATCACCCCTTATCCCTCCCCAGTATAATTTCATCCCCTCTTTATACCCTGTGCCACCTTATTCCCGCGTACCTTGTGCCAAATTATCCCCCCCCTTTACCCCCTGTGCTACATCATTGATGCCCCTGTGCCATTTCATTCCCTCTTTATTACCCTCTGTGTAAATTCATCACCCTTTCTTTAAAGAAGTGGCACAGGGAGATAAAGGGGGAATGAAATGGCACAGGGGGATAAAGAGGAATGAAATTGCATGGGGGGGGGGGGAGGAAGTGATGAATTTACACAGAGGGTAATAAAAGGGGGAATGAAATAGCACAGGGGGGATCAAGAAGAAATGATGTGGCAGACGGGGTTAAAAGGGGGGAGGGGGATAATTTGACACAGGGGAAATAAAGTGGCAGGGATCAAGGAAAGGGGAGGTGATTGATGTGGTGTGCAGACGTACAGTAGCAGGAGATCACTGTTTAAACAGCGGTCTTCTGTGCTGGGGCTTCTGCAGGGGGATGCATCGGGGGCCTGGGCCCCTTACTGGGGTATTGGCTGTAGCCCCCTGATGGTGGCCTTATGTACAAGGTAGGGCTGGCACATAAGCCTGGTTGTCCCCTATTGGGAGTGTTTTGTCCCCAATTGGGAGTGTTTTGTCCCATAATGGGAGTATTTTTTTCCCCTTTCATGTGTGTCCGCATCTGCTTTTGGGAGTGCCCCCTATTCCGAGGGTGCAAATACATTAAGTCTTATGGGACTCTGCCGGGGAATTAAAAACTATCCGCTATTGGGCGGTGTCCACTAAGGGAGATTTTACTGTAGTAACAATGGTATCTTGTGTTTTTCAGGTTTTACTTCAACATGAAGCTTTGTAGAAAAAAAGAAGAATAAATAAAATCTGAAGGTGAGGGCTACACCTGCACACAAAGACTATAGTTAGCCACTAAATGAAAATCACAAGAAGAAAAAAACATTGTTTAAAAAAAACAAAAAAAAAAACACTACAAAACAAAGAGGACCCTATCCAATTTATTCCCATTTTTTGGTGTATAGGTACTGTTACTATGTGGCTATACAGTATGTGTGTTTCCTGCTATGCCACAAATCATATTGTTTAGGTATATGACATCTATGATCATATTACAATGGTGCCCGTAACATAGATGTTAAATGAAAAAGTTGCTGAACTTATTTCAAAATTTTAATAAGTCAAATGTACCTGGAAGGTAACCATGTCTGCTTTTTGTGAGTACACCCCCCTCCTCCAGTCAACATAAATGTGTGATGTGTCTGCACCTTTCTGTGGATCTCAATTTTAGTGACCTGATAGATGAACATATCACTCTTGTGATTAATCTCATGAGTAGTTGATGGGGCCCGATAATTGTGAGGGGAAACCAGGACAACAGGTGCCTATACTGCCGACGTTTTTATTTGAATGTGAGAGTATTGTGCCTGGTACAGCTCGAACTTCCATCAGTAACAGCTGTGTACCCCCACACTCCTCCTCTCCGCTGTTCCTGTGTAACTCGATTGCCCCTGCGTTCTGGATGTGTCTACGTAACACACACTGACTCAGCACACAGATGGCAGACCTAGCTGCAAGATGTCTACACAGTAACACTATCTACACAGTAACACTACCTGCAGACCATCACTCTGTCTGTGTAATAACCAGACACGTTTTATTACAAGACATCAAATTCTTTAATTCTATTTTGTACACATTCACCAAATTGTTAATCCAGCTCAGATGATGGAGCCTCCCCCTCTCCCTCCCATCTCCACCATTCCCACCTCCTCACCTCGACCGATTCCTCTGCCATCTCCGCCTCTTACCTGCCAACCACTTCTGTCCTTGCCCATTGCCCAAGCCACCACTCTACCTATTGCTTTTGCCACCTCACCCCTGGCTCCTGGGCAAGCCAAGCAATAAAGTGCAGGATCAGCCAAGCAGTTCAGGGTGGCCATTGCCAGAGAGGCATGGTATGCTGGGAACAACCGCTCCTCCAACGCACAGCTTTCACCTGCCGCTACAGAACCACCTCCGGCCAGAAATACCAGACTGCGTAGGAGGAGCAGTGCATGATAGGGCCCATAGCAGAGCAGTGCCACACAAGGTAGCCCCAGGGCAAGCCGACGCACCCGTCTCTTTTCCCTTCTCTCACAGGACGCACTTCCTCGCAGGGCACGAAGTAACCCAGCATAACACAAAAGCATTATCCCCCAAGGCAATAAAAATCCAGCTAATACCCTCCCCACATTGGCCAGTGCATCTCCCTTCCCAGATAGGGGATAACTCTCATAGCAGAATGTGTGATTGTAGCGGTCTCTGGTGATAGCGTCTCTAAACAATGGAGGGGCGTTAGCTGCCAGTTCTAGGACCCAAACCAGTGCAGACACAGCAGCAGCAGATCGGATGGGCCGTGCACCAGGAAACCTCAAAGGATGTGCCACTGCCAGGTAGCGGTCAGCTGACACACAGGACAGGAAGGCAGCACCCACATAAAGGTTGGTATAAAAGATGAAGCCAAAGAGACGACAGGCCCCTGGTCCATATCCCCATACATCCCTTCGTAAATAGTAGTCTGTCCAGGGTGGTAGTGCACAAATGAGGAGGAGGTCTGACAGGCTGAGGTTTAGAAGGTAGACTCCAAGTTCTTTTCCTTTCCGCACCTGCAACCAGGCAGCCCAGAGGGCTAAAAGATTGGCTGGTAGTCCCACTACGAATACAACTGCATAGAGTGATGGAGGAAGCACACCGTCCAGGTCAGAGTCAACGTTGCAAGCTTCTGGAGTGATGTTGGACATGTTTGAAGAAGTGAAATATGCTAAGATAGAAGTTCTGTTCTGTTTTCTGTTAATTTCACTTCTGTACCATACATTGGGCTCTTGACACCTCCATCTTTCTTCCTCCCCCTTGTTAGGGGCTCAGCATTGCCTGGGTCCTTGAGTTGGCTGTGCATGGTGGCATCTCATGATTACGGAACACTACACCATCATGAACAGGAACAGCAGAGCCTGTGAAATAGAAATAAGGCTATAAGAAACATGTCATAGAAACATTACCAGCAAAAGTGTAAAGATTGTGGGAAGAACACACAAATACATTACGTTTTAGTTATGTAATATGGTATCAAGTTACTCCTTACTATATACCAAATAGCAGGTAAAGCCTAAGAACTGTAAGCAGTTCTACAGCCAGATATACACATGAGCAAAGCATGCTGAAATCCTACATTTTCAGTCTCTTTTCTCCAATATCTGAAATTAAGGGACAGATTTACAGTAACTGCTGGGTGTACAGATAATGGACAATTAAATTAGTGTGTAATGGCTGAGTATACGGATAAAGGATGTGTGTAAATAATGGACATGTAGGTAAAGTACAGTTATGCGACAGTGTTAAACTTGGGTGTGTAGAAACTCACTTATGTGAGTTGGTAACTGCTGGATGTCAGGATAAACAACACTCATGTGAGTGTGTAAGGGCTGGGTACATGAAAAAGAAACAAAGTGACTGGGTGAGCCAGCAGGTCCTGTAACAAGTGTGCGGACATGACCTAAGAGAAACTGATGAGAGTGTGTAACTGTGGGAAGTGAAATCTAGGGATAATAAACCCACAAACCCCAAAAAAGCTGTGGTCTGGCTAGAAGGGGCGTGGCTGACGGGGAAAAGGGGCGTGTTCTGAAGACCCGACCTATTTACTGTTGAATTCACACAAAGTTGTAACACGGCCGCGAGCGTAATGTTTACTTCTCCCCTGCCGCCGGCGGGACTGGGATTCGCATCGCGGGACACGCCCTCATGTGAATCCCTACTACTGAATTCTGGCCCAAATGACACATGTAGCGGTATAGATAAATCACAACAATATAACCCTGAGAGGTTAGATAAAGCCTCTATAATACATGTGTCAATAATAATACAACGTAACTTTTATTTGTGTATTAACTAATAAATGAATAAGGTGAGAAACACACGTTTTAAAACCACAGTGCCACTGGGGTACCTATACTAATGTTGGAAGGGGCCAATCAGGTCCTCATCAGTTAAAGCAACAGGAGTTGGTGGGTCTGAAAATATTGCTTAATAACAGATTGCGACGTCAAGCGGTATATAAGTCTGTAGATGTTGTGGTTGGACCTGATTTCAGGTGTATATATGTTTTTAATATACTGTATATATTCACCACTCAAGATGATATTGGGTGACAGGCGACTACAAACCATACCTGCAGATGCAGTCTGAACACCACTTATATATATTTATAAGCACCCCAACTCCATATGTTGCTCAGGTAACCAGCCACTAGCTCCTGCTGTGCACCGCAGGTGTAAACTAGATGGTATCTGGTTGGGCTATTAGCTTATTTTGTTTTCCATTAGGCCCAGTGGAAATGCTATTAAACAGAAAACTGTCACACCCCGACATGTTTCGCCACTGGTTTGGCTTTATCAAGGAGACAACTGACAGCATTTAGATGTTGTTCTAATTGATGTAGAATAATTACACAAAAAATATCAAGATTATAGTATAATTGATATAGATTTTGTCATTTGCTTTAGCTCAGTCTACCATTTAATAAATTCAATATATTGAACATGCACAGTGTATACATTAAGGTAGAGTAAGAATATGTTGTGTCCAAAGAACCTAATATGGTACATCATTAACATATGATTGTAAAGTTACTATTTTATACTTACCTTTGAGTCCATCTACCTTCTAAATATTCACACTTAGCTACTACAAAGTCAATTTTTTTGTTATACTGTATATATTTTTTAAATCATTTTTTCCTTAATTAAAACAATGTGTGAGTCCCATCCATCTTTAAGTTTACACTTAAAATAAATCCACTCAGACTAAGACATGGATTAATAGAAGTTATTTATTGTAAACTTTGCAAATCAATAAATTATCAGATATATACTGTTGGGACTGTGACCGAATACACACCTACCTATGTTAGTGCACATTTTACCAAAATTTTACAAAAATGCTGCCAGCTATAAATGCCCGTACATTGAGGGGTTAACATCACTGGAGGCAGAAGCCGCCCGCATATGCACAGCAGGGAGAGAGCGCCATATGCGCATAGATAGAAGGAGAATTGATGCACAGTTCGTTCATGTGAGTAGTCACGTGACGCAGCCGAGCACATGACCGGACATCCGCCGATTGATATCAAAGACACAGGGGCATGTAGTATAGTGCGGCCACGTTAATGATCAGCTGACGCAGCCGATCACATGATCGGTTAGCGGATGTTGACAGAATGAATTAGGTTGTGGAGGGTTATTCTAACCAGGGATTGGCCAATATGGAAACGCTCATGAGTGGACAGCCGCCCTCCAAGTAAGTGAGGTACAGTGGGGATCAAAAGTTTGGGCACCCCAGGTAAAAATTTGTATTAATGTGCATAAAGAAGCCAAGGAAAGATGGAAAAATCTCCAAAAGGCATCAAATTACAGATTAGACATTCTTATAATATGTCAACAAAAGTTAGATTTTATTTCCATCATTTACACTTTCAAAATAACAGAAAACAAAAAAATGGCATCTGCAAAAGTTTGGGCACCCTGCAGAATTTATAGCAAGTATCACAGCTTGTTGGCAAGTATCACAGCTTGTAAATGCTTTTTGTAGCCAGCCAAGAGTCTTTCAATTCTTGTTTGAGGTATCTTTGCCCATTCTTCCTTACAAAAGTCTTCCAGTTCTTTGAGATTTCTGGGCTGTCGGTCACGCACTGCACTTTTAAGGTCTATCCATAGATTTTCAATTATGTTGAGGTCAGGAGATTGCGAAGGCCATGGCAAAACCTTCAGTTTACGCCTCTTGATGTAATCCCCCGTGGATTTCGAGGTGTGTTTAGGATCATTATCCATTTGCAGAAGCCATCCTCTCTTTAACTTCAGCTTTTTCACAGATGGCATCAAGTTAGCATCCAAAATTTGCTGAAATTTTATTGAATCCATTTTGCCTTCTACTCGTGAGATGTTACCTGTGCCACTGGCTGCAATACAACCCCAAAGCATGATTGATCCACCCCCATGCTTAACAGTTGGACAGAGGTTCTTTTCATAAAATTCTGTTCCCCTTCTTCTCCAAACGTACCTTTGCTCACACCGGCCAAAAAGTTTAATTTTAACCTCATTGGTCCACAGAACTTGTTTCCATAATGCATCAGGCTTGTCTATATGTTCATTTGCAAAGTTCAAATGCTGATTTTTGTGGTGAGGACGTAGAAGAGGTTTTCTTCTGATGACTCTTCCATGAAGATCATATTTGTACAAGTATCTCTTTATAGTGGAATAGTGTACCACAACTCCAGTGTCTGCCAGATCTTTCTGGAGGGATTGTGCAGTAAAACGTGGGTTTTGAATTGTTTTTCTCACAATCCTGCAAGCTTTTCTGTCTGATATTTTTCTTGGTCTTCCCGATCTTGCTTTAACTTCCTCTATTCCTGATGACTGCCATATCTTAATTACATTCCGAACAGAGGATATTGACATCTGAAAACGTTTTGCTATCTTCTTATAGCCTTCTCCAGCTTTGTGAGCGTCAACTATTTTCATTTTCAGATTTCTAGACAACTGCTTTGAAGAACCCATGGTGCTGATTGTTGGGGCAAGGTCAGATGAGTCTGGGCATTTAAACCCTTTGAGATTGACATCACCTGGTCTTCCCAGATGATGATGAGAACAATCCATGACACTGGCAGGTCTCAGCTTTGCAAAGGGGGCAGTGCATGCTATAAATTCTGCAGGGTGCACAAACTTTTGCAGACACCATTTTTTTGTTTTCTGTTATTTTGAAAGTGTAAATGATGGAAATAAAATCTAACTTTTGTTGAAATATTATAAGAATGTCTAATCTGTAATTTGATGCCTTTTGGAGATTTTTCCATCTTTCCTTGGCTTCTTTATGCACATTAATACAAATTTTTACCTGGGGTGCCCAAACTTTTGATCCCCACTGTAATCGAAGATCTCCCATTGTGATTGGTCTTGAAGTGTAACCGGGAATATGGAGAATGGGTATTTTATGAGGTAATGGATGTTAGGAAATGTGTATGAGGAGTATGATGTCAGGAGAGTAACTTATAAAATGGTTCATTTGACACATACATTCACTGCTGTCAGTTGTCTCCTTGATAAAGTCACACCAGTGGCGAAACATGTCGGGGTCCGACAGTGGTGAATATATATAGTATATCAAAAACATATATACACCTGAAATCAGGTCCAACCACAACATCTACAGACCTATGTACCGCTTGACGTTGCAATCTGTTATTAAGCAATATTATCAGACCCACCAACTCCTGTTGCTTTAACTGAGGACTTGATTGGCCCCTTTCAACATTAGTATAGGTACCCCAGTGGCACTGTGGTTTTAAAACGTGTGTTTCTCACCTTATTCATTTATTAGTTAATACAAAAATTAAGGTTACGTCTTATTATTAATGGCACATGTATTATAGAGGCTTTATCTAACCTCTCGGGGTTATATTGTTGTGATTCAACGGCACCTTAGATTTCGCTCCCCGATACAGTCTGAGTCATCAGCCACACAGGTTAGAGGATCCACATCCAGCTTCGTAACAGCAAGATCTGGCCATGGGGCTCCTCTGCCAGATAATCTGGATCTCGCTTCTATCATGGCGCTCCAGTCACAGCAGTTGGCCCAGCAGACACAGCAGTTGAGCCAGTTATCCGCCATGATGCAGCAGTTGCAATAACTGCTCAACAATAACCACCACAACCACAGCTTCCTCCTTCTTTAGTGCTGCCTCCCACTGCTGCAAACTCCTCCGGAATGAAACTGCTTGTCTCTTCCAGTGAAATATGAGGGGGATCCTAAGTCCTGGTGTGGTTTCGTGACTCAGTGCTCCATGCACATTGAACTCATGGCGGAACAGTTCCCTTCAGAACGAGCAAAGGTGGCCTTCGTTATCAGTCTTTTAACTGGAAGGGCTTTGGCCTGGGCAACTCCGCTTTGGGATCGCAGTGGTGCTTTCACAACCAATCTCCGGGCTTTTCTGATGGAATTTCGGGGTGTCTTTGAAGAACCAGCCCGAGCCTCCTCCGCTGAGACAGCATTGTTGAGTCTTTCGCAGGGCAAATCCTCTCTGGGAGAGTATACCATTCGGTTTTGTAAAAAGACAGGTCTTGCACTAATTATATGGCAAGAAAGGGGAGAAACTAAAACTTAGCTTTTACTGATTATAGATAATAAATCAAATAAAAAAAAACAAGTGTAACCAAGTGTATAGACCAAAGTCTAAAATTGCCGAATATATTCCAAAGAAGGCTGTAACAGTCCTTCCATGGATATAGTTTGCATCCTTATGTTGAGGTTTATAATTCTTGATACTATTCTTCTGAATTATCATTGGTGAGGCTGGATTTATAGCCTCCGGATAACCATTTTCCACTAACTATATCCATGGAAGGGCTGTTACAGCCTTCTTTGGAATATATTCGGCCATTTTAGACTTTGGTCTATACACTTGGTTACACCTGTTTTTTTTTTATTTGATTTATTATCTATAATCAGTAAAAGCTAAGTTTTAGTTTCTCCCCTTTCTTGCCTTATAATTAGTGCAAGACCTGTCTTTTCACTATTTTCTTTGGGAGTTTTGTTCACATTATTATTTTGGTCCTTACTGCTGGACCCATTATTGTAAAAGCAGCTAGTGTTCATTCGGTTTTGTACCTTGGCATCGGAGTTATCATGGAACGATAAAGCTCTTTGCGCCACCTTCAAGAGAGGACTATCTAGTCATATCAAGGATGCCCTTGTTGCCTGGAAATTGCCTTCTACTCTGAATGAACTTATACTGTTGGCATCCCGAATTGATATCAGTTTCTCTGAGCAACGTGAGGAACTTCGCCAAGAAAGGGAGTCTGCACGACCTCGGCACTTTCTTTGTCTGGCACCTGTCTTCCAGCAACCACCGCAACCCTCTAGGTTGCCTCCTGCAGTGGAGGCTATGCATGTGGATCGGTCTCGCCTGACCATGCAGGAAAGGACTTGCTGACGAACTGGGAATCAATGCCTATACTGCGCCAGTGCGGATAATTTCCTAAAAGATTGTGCGGTGTCCCGGTACAGGACATGTCCTGTCCCTTTTGTCTGGAGTACCCTCAGCCAGAGTCCCTCCATGATAATGGGTTCTCCTGAAGGGCTAACCCCTAGTCGCCTCTTAAAAATTGTAAGATTTAATGTATATATTTATAGATGTAATTAATATAGGATACCTATGTATAGGACTAGAGATGAGCGAACTTACAGTAAATTCCGTTTGTCACGAACTTCTCGGCTCGGCAGTTGCTGCCTTATCCTGCATAAATTAGTTCAGGTTTCAGGTGCTCCGGTGGGCTGGAAAAGGTGGATACAGTCCTAGGAAAGAGTCTCCTAGGAATGTATCCACCTTTTCCAGCCCACGGGAACACCTGAAAGCTGAACTAATTTATGCAGGCTAAAGTCATCAACTGCCGAGCTGAGAAGTTCTTGACGAATCGAATTTACTGTAAGTTCGCTCATCTCTATATAGGACCTTAGAGGTCACGTGCCTTTAATTTATGTTATGCTATGGTTTAAGGACCTTTGGGTCTTGTGATCCAAGGTCCCAGAGTTCCCGAGGTCAGGACTGACAGGTTTGGCTATCCAATGAGCTTTGTCCCGCCCTCTTATTATATACGGGGCTGCTGCCACTAAATTCTCGCTCTTGGTTCCGGATTATCAGAGAAAGCACATTTCAGCACAAATCATCAATTCAAGCTAGGCCTGAAGCCTTATCTTTCGCAGCCACTAAACCGTGAGTTATCCAGCTCAAAACTGCTAAAATCCTGTGTGACTACTGCAACTCAATTATCTTCAAACCAGTAGCACAGTGGCTAGCAAACAAAAGCTCATTGTACTTAGAAGTCCCAGCAAACCTGTGAGGAACCTGAACTACGGTCCTCTATACAAAGACTGTTTTGTTACCTGCAGTTGCATAAAATATGCAGCAAAGTTTATTCTGGTTTTCATCAAATATCTGCTATTTCTCCCTACCGTTTCTGGGATAGTTGGCGGTAGGACCATTACTCTAAGGAAACTGCATCTTGGCGTCACGACAACATAGGGTTAATGCCAACATACCCTACACTATTATCTGCACCACCTAGTCACCACAATTGTCCTCTACGTCCACAGTCACAGGGAAACGCTTGCACCTAGGGTTCGTGGGAGAGGCCTCCCTAGGTGTGAATACCACCTCTCCACGCTTAAATTTGACCATGCAGCAAAGAGATTGTCTCTGTTCTTGCCTTCTTGGACTCTGTTTCCGCGGGTAATTTTATTGATGCCTCCCTAGTACATAGGTATCATCTTCCTGTATCTCGCCTGTTAAAGCCCTTGTACATCTCTACGGTCAGTGGAGAAAAACTGTACTGTACTGTGCTGTACTGCACTGAACTGTTGTCTATGCAGGTTGGAGTCTCGCATAAGGAGAACTTGTCTTTCTATGTACTTCCTCATTGTACTTCTCCTCTCCTACTTGGTCTACCGTGGTTGCAACTCCATGCCCTCCCGCTGGATTGGAAAACTTGAGAAGTTCTTCGTTAGGGACCGCACTGCAACAACCACTGTATTTAAATACGTTTGTCTAAGTTGAAACCATCTTCTTGTCCCCTGCCCGGTTTTCCTTCGTTCCTTCATGATTTTGCTGATGTCATCAGTGAAAAACAAGCTAAAGTCTTACCACCACATTGTCCCTATGATTTTCCTATTGACTTACTGTCTGGCTCCACACCTCCTCAGGGCAGGATCTGCCCTTTGTCGGTCCATAAAACTCAGGCTATGTCTAATTACATCCAGGAGAATCTTCAGAAGGGATTTATCAGGAAGTCTTCTTTCCCTGCTGGAGCCGGGTTCTTATTCTTGGAAAAGAAAGACGGGTCCTTGCATCGATTACGGATGCTTGAATAAAATTACACTAAAGAACTGTTACCCTCTTCCTTTAATCTCAGAATTATTTGATCGTCTGCGGTGTACCAGGATCTTCTCTCAACTAGACCTTCGTGGGGCCTATAATTTGATTCGTATACAAGAAGGGGACTAGTGGAAGACTGCATTTAATACTCGTGACAGGCATTTTGGTATCTTGCGATGCCATTCGGAAGCATTCTAACAGTTAATGTCCGCCTTTGCTTCTGCTCCTGTGTTGTCAAGACCCGATCCAGACAAGCCATTTATTTTGGAAGTGGATGCTTCTTCAGTTGATGCAGGTGCAGTTGTGACACAAAAATCCTCCAAAGGAAAAACTGTAACCTGCATTTTTTTTCTCTAAGACCTTCTCTCCTGCGGAGAGAAATTATACCATTGGAGATCTCGAGCTCTTGGCTATTTATTAAGTTGGCCTTGGAAGAATGACGTCATCTCTTGGAGGGCTTTGTATATCTGCTTACTATTGATAATGACCGCAAAAACTTTATTTGCAGACTGCAGATCGTCTCAACCCTCAACAGGCACGCTGGTCTCTGTTCTTCTCCAGATTTGACTTTTTTTTATTCATTTCCATCCAGCAGAGAAGAATCTTCAGGCTGATGCTCTATCTAGGTCCTTTGAAGTGCAAAAAGTGCAAGACCAAGAATCTCACTCTCAACATATTGTTCCTCCTAATCGTCTCATTTCCGCAGCACCAGCAAGTCTTCAGCACCTGCCTCCTCGGAAGACTTACATAACTCCCCATCTAAGACGAGTCTTGAAATGGGGTCATTCCTCTTTGTTGGCCGGTCATGCTTGTATTCGGAAGCCCTTGCAACTCATCTCCCAACAGTATTGGTGGCCAACTTTAAAACAGGATGTCATTGACTTTGTTCGCTCCTGTTCGGTCTGTGCCCGGGACAAGACCCCTCGTGCCAAGCCTGCTGGTCTTCTACATCCTTTGCCAGTTCCTGAGCTGCCCTGGACTGACATAGCAATGGATTTTATTACTGACTTTCCTTCTTCTGGCGGCAATATGGTCATCTGGGGTGTTGTGGACCAATTTTCTAAAATGGCTCATTTTGTGCCCTTGCCTGGTTTACCATCTGCACCGCAGCTTGCCAAGCTATTCCTTTGTCATATCTTCCGGCTCCATGGGTTGCCTTCTCATATTGTCTTCTACCGCTGAGTTCAGTTCGTCTCTAAGTTCTGGAGGGCCCTCTGCTCACGTCTCCAAGGACTTCTCAGTTTACCACCCTCAATCCAATGGTCAGGTCAAAAAGGTGAACCAGGTCCTGGGGGACTATCTTCACCATTTTATCTCTGCTCACCAAGACGATTGGGCTGATTTACTACCCTGTGCCGAGTTTTCTTACAACAATAGGAATTCTGAGTCCACTGGGTCTTCACCCTTCTTTGTGTTCTATGGGCTTCATCCTCGTCCTCCGCTTCTCTTGTCTTCATCTTCCGGAGTTCCTATGGCTGACTAACTAGTACGGAATTTTGCCTCCATCTGGCAGAAGATTCGTCACTCCCTTCTATATGCCAAGTCCCGTATGAAGTCGCAAGCGGACAAGAAAAGACTCCCTCCTCCCGAATTCTCTTCTGGGGACAAAGTATGGTTATCCTCCAAATATATCTGCTTTAAGGTACTCTCTTATAAACTGGGTCCACGCTATTTGGGTCCCTATAAAGTAAAAAATAACGACTTAATCCCGTGGCTTATTCCCTCCATCTGCCTTCCTCTTTATGGATCCCGAATTCCTTCCATGTCTCCCTGTTGAAGCCTGCCATCCACAATCGTTTGAAGCCTGCCATCCAAAGTCGCGCCTTCCCCCATCTCTGGTACCTCTGAAGTTTTTGTTGTTAAGGAAATCTTGGACTCCAAGCTGGTCAGAGGAAAACGCTTCTTTCTGGTGGATTGGGAAGGATTTGGGCCAGAGGAAAGGTCTTGGGAACCGCAAGACAATATCCTGGACCAAGATCTTCTCAAGAAATTTGTGAACCGCAAAATGAGGGGGAGACCAAAGGGAGGGGTACTGTAACACTTTGCGCTCCGGCCGCGGGTGCATTGTTCCCTTCTCCCCTGGTGCCGGCGCGCAGGAGCTTTGAAATTTAAAGGGCCAGTACACCCTTAATTATGTTTCACACCTGACACTACTCTATAAGTCCCTGCACCTCCCACACTTCCCTGCTGGATCTTCAGTGCCCCTAGCCTGCGATTAAGCGTTCCATATTGGTTGTTTGCCTTCCCGTGTATCCAGACCTTCCCGCTACGTTATGTGACTCCGCACCTTTGCCACGCGCCTTGACCTTCTGCTATGTTTGACTACGCTACTGCCTTATCCTTTGGTATCTCGCCTTGCCCAGCTACCTGTGTGGTCAAGCCGTGTTGGGGGTAGCGACCTGGGTGTCGCCTGCCCCAGCAAGCCCGCCCTGCCTTGCGGCGGGCTCTGGTGAAGACCAGCAGCACCTTTAGACTCTGCTCCCCGATACGGTCTGAGTCATCAGTCACACAGGGTAGAGGATCCACATCCAGCTTCGTAACAAAAATCTTTCTACTAAATGGCTGGAAATTCCCACTAAGAAAAAACTGGTGAGAAACTTCCCAACCTGTGTGTCCCCAAAGTAAATAAAGCGAATCCTGAATGTCTGAAACAACTTTCCACCCTAATAAAAACCCAACATAGTAAATCAGCGCAAGTGAGTCCTATAAGCATAACTAATGTGGTTGTGTAACTGCTGAATGGGAAGGTGAGGAACATTGATGTAAGTATATAACAGCTAGATGTGAGAGTGGGGGAACCCTGAGATGAGAGTGCAAAGGCTGGATGAGAGGATAGAGGACTCTGTTGTATGTATCTGTTCAGTGTACCACTGATTAAGGTATATGATATGCATATATAAGAAGAATAGGGAAGTCACCCACTGGTGTAGTGCTCATGATAGCTAGGTGTAAGGATAGGGACATTTTGCTCAGAATCCACTTAAAGGGGTTCTCCAGTGCAAAACATCTTATCCTCTATCAAAATGAGATTGTGGGGGTTCTGTTGCTGGGGACCCACGCGATCTCTGGGCCGGCAGCAGCGGCGTTCGGAACACGGGAGCATGGAGCAGCCATGTTTGTGACATCACGCCACACCCTTGCCATTCATGTCTATGGGAGGGGGCGTGACGGCTAGTACGTAGCACAGTGTTTTCCAACCAGGGTGCCTCCAGATGATGCTAAACTACAACTCCCAACATGCCTCGACAGCCTTTGGCCCGTCACGCCTCCTCCCATAGACCTGAATGGTGAGGGCATGGCGGCTATAGTCGCCAGTCACACAACACGGAGCAGAGTTCGCTCCGTGCACGGATGACCGGGGTGCTGTGCCGGCGATCGCGGGGCTCCCCAGCAACGCGATCCCTACGATCTAGCATCTTATCCCCTGTCCTTTTGATAGGGGATAAGATTTTTTGTGCCGGAGTACCCCTTTAATTTCAGTGGCAGTTCTGTTGAAATGTCAGAGGTTTAGCCACAGAACTTTCAATGAGGGGGATTCCGGCAGAAGATTGAACATGTTCAATCTTCTGGTGGACTCCTCAAGATAAGTCTTGTATGTCAATGGGACAGCACATACTGTATGTAGGTGTGGGACTGCTGCGGGCAGAAATGCCAATTCCGTGTCATTTCCTGCTCCATGCTGGAAGTTCGTGGATCTACAGAGCCCTTAGGCTACATTCATACTATGAAATATTCACACAAGATATTCTAGGCAGATATTACGAGTGCATTGCCCACTGTCAACATTGACGGCAATGCAGTCTGCGTGGATGTCTGCCGAAAGAATGAATGTTGATGAGGGTATATGATGTAGTCATATGAGGTGAGTAGTGATGGTCACACGTGTGTAGTGTACATGATGCCATTGTGTATGATTACTGTGTGCATGCTAGGTGTACGTGTAGCAGGTCACAGTTATGGATGAATGCATGGATATGGTATAAGGTCAGTTCTGAGCCTCATTAGTTACGCTGCAGGTGCGGTGACAGGAGGAGCGCAGCTGCACAGGGATCCACTATATCTGGGCTTCTGTGTCACACTACACTCTGGCATCACATTTCCATTATGTACGTTTCTCCACTTCAGCCAGGAGCTCCACTTGGACAAGATGACGAGTAATGGCTTATCTATTATTAACTGATTAAAGACAATTATTTTGAGGATCACTTATGATTGTGCTCAGCATCTCCCTATCCATTCATACCACAATGTTGAGATCACAGGAAGGAAACAACATCTTACAACATCTAAATTATCCATGAGTAAAGTATTTATAAATTATTGTCTTTATTTTTGGAAATAAAGTAGAATTATCTTTTTTTAATGGCCAGAACCTACGTTACTCCTAGGCAGCTTCATCAAAAAGATTCTTCTGTCAGCTGTGCACACTCAGGTTATACCAGCATGCAGGGCTGCCATCAGAAATTTTGGGACCCCTTTCACAGCTTGTAGTCTGGGCCCCCCCTCACCACCCCTCCCCTCACTGTGGCACACACTGGATTTTATCTCAGTATCGGGCTTAGTAACATAAAATAATATCACCACTCCATATTAGTTCTAAAGTGACTAAATAATAACCACCATACTGTAAGAAAATAAAAGCCACTATACGCAGACCAGTATCACTAACACCACCACAATATAAGGGACATATAATTCCGCCACACCATGACCATTACCATTACCACTGACTGACACTGATATATTGTTACTGAGTTAAAAACCGCTATACAAAAGATCAATGACCCCTGTATAGAGGTAGATTTGAGCTGTACACTGGTGCTGTAGACCATATGTCATTACAGGTACATACTCACAGGGGCGTCTCTGATCGGAGTCATTCACTTTTCTCTTTCTTCTCCATCTGTCCTGGGTCATCATGAAGATTTCTCCCGATCACAACTCGTCTTCACCAAATCTGCCAGACAAACATTTTAGGCTTCACGCTACAGCAAAGTCCTCAACTCTATACAAACCCCCTATATGTATTACACTGCCCCATATAGTATTAGATCCCTCTGTGCAGCTGTATAGTATTAGGTCCCAACATTGTCCCTATAGATTAGCAGGCCTAAACATTGCTGCAATAGGTTATTATGCCCCCCCCCCCCATTGCCCCATAGTATATTATGCCCCTAACATTGCCCCATAGTATATTATGCCCCTAACATTACCCCATAGTATATTATGCCCCCCACATTACCCCATAGTATATTATGCCCCTCACATTGCCCTCCATTGTATATTATCCCCCTCATATTGCTGCCATTGCATATTATCCCCACATAGCATGAAAAAAAAAATTACTCACCTTTCCTTCGTTCCCTTGCAGCTGCTGTCGCTGCTCTTCTCTCTGCTTCCTGTGCAGACAGCCTCTTGATAAGCCGCTGCCACACAGGAAGCCCGTACTGGAGATACAGGATGAAGTGCTGGCTCCTTCCTGTCACTCCATATTGAATGTTGTGTGCGTTTTAATGGCGCACACAGTGCTGCCGGGCAGGAGCAGTGATGAAAGAAGCGCTGTGTGAACTGCACTTTTTCTTTTCTTCTTTTGAAAGCAGCAATAGGGCGGGGGGGGGGGGGGGGGGAGATAGGGTGATGGACCAGCCTGGCAGGGGGAGAGATTTATTTCAGGGGATGGAGCTGCACCCCTATATAGAGGGATGCAGCCTATGCCAGGGGTGGACATGGACAGCAGAGGGCCCCTGTGCAAAGAATGTGCCTGGGCCCCCACTCCCCCTCCCCCCCCCCCCCAAAAAAAAGTACTATGCCATAAAATTGCACTGCAACTCACATTAAAGGGGTATTCCAGGCAAAAACTTTTTTATATATATCAACTGGCTCCAGAAAGTTAAGCAGATTTGTAAATTACTTCTATTAAACAAATCTTAATCCTTTTAGTACTTATGACCTTCTGAAGTTAAGGTTGTTCTTTTCTGTCTAAGTGCTCTCTGGTGACACCTGTCTCGGGAAACGCCCAGTTTAGAAGAGGTTTGATATGGGGATTTGCTTCTAAACTGGGCGTTTCCCGAGACAGGTGTCATCAGAGAGGAATTAGACAGAAAAGAACAACCTTAACTTCAGAAGCTCATAAGTACTGAAAGGATTAAGATTTTTTAATAGAAGTAATTTACATATCTGTTTAACTTTCTGGAGTCAGTTGATATATAAAAAAAAGTTTTTGCCTGGAATACCCCTTTAATCTGCATTAGGTGGGCACCAGTTCCCCCACATTAGGTAGCATAGTTTCCACACATTAGGTTGCATAGCATAGTTTCCCCACATTAGGTAGCATAGCATAAATTCCCCACATTAGGTAGTGTAGCATAAATTCCTCACATTAGGTGGCATAGTTTCTCCACATTAGGTAGTGTAGCATAAATTCCCCATATTAGGTAGCGTAGCATAAATTCCCCACATTAGGTAGTGTAGCATAAATTCCCCACATTAGGTAGCGTAGCATAAATTCCCCACCTTAGGTAGCGTAACATCAATTCCCCACATTAGCTAGCGTGGCATAAATTCCCCACATTAGGTAGCGTAGCATAAATTCCCCACATTAGGTAGTGTAGCATAAATTACCCACATTAGGTAGTGTAGCATAAATTCCCCACATTAGGTGTAGTGTAGCATAAATTCCCCACATTAGGTTGTGTAGCATAAATTCCCCACATTAGATAGTGTAGCATAAATTCCCCACATTAGGTAGTGTAGCATAAATTCCCCACATTAGGTAGTGTAGCATAAATTCCCCACATTAGGTAGTGTAGCATAAATTCCCCACATTAGGTGTAGTGTAGCATAAATTCCACACATTAGGTTGTGTAGCATAAATTCCCCACATTAGATAGTGTAGCATAAATTCCCCACATTAGGTAGTGTAGCATAAATTCCCCACTGTCACGATTCGGCTTCCAGGTAGTGGATCCTCTGTGTCAGCGAGGGATTGGCGTGGACCGTGCTAGTGGACCGGTTCTAAGAGGCTACTGGTTTTCACCAGAGCCCGCCGCAAAGCGGGATGGTCTTGCTGCGGCAGTAGCAACCAGGTCGTATCCACTAGCAACGGCTCTACCTCGCTGACTGCTGAGAAGGCGTGGGACCGAAGGACTAGGCAGAGGCAAGGTCAGACGTAGCAGAAGGTCGGGGGCAGGCGGCAAGGTTCGTAGTCAGGATGGGTAGCAGAAGTTCAGGTACACAGGCTTTGGACACACTAAACGCTTTCACTGGCACAAGGCAACAAGATCCGGCAAGGGAGTGCATGGGAGGAGGTCAGATATAGTCAGGGAGCAGGTGGAAGCCAATTAAGCTAATTGGGCCAGGCACCAATCATTGGTGCACTGGCCCTTTAAGTCTCAGAGAGCTGGCGCGCGCGCGCCCTAGAGAGCGGAGCCGCGCGCGCCAGCACATGACAGCAGGGGACCGGGACGGGTAAGTGACCTGGGATGCGATTCGCGAGCGGGCGTGTCCCGCTGTGCGAATCGCATCCCCAACGGCCATGACAGTGCAGCGCTCCCGGTCAGCGGGACTGACCGGGGCGCTGCAGGGAGAAAGACGCCGTGAGCGCTCCGGGGAGGAGCGGGGACCCGGAGCGCTAGGCGTAACACCCACATTAGGTAGCGTAGCATAAATTCCCCACATTAGGTAGTGTAGCATAAATTCCCCACATTAGGTAGTGTAGCATAAATTCCCCACATTAGGTGTAGTGTAGCATAAATTCCCCACATTAGATAGTGTAGCATAAATTTCCCACATTAGGTAGTGTAGCATAAATTCCCCACATTAGGTAGTGTAGCATAAATTCCCCACATTAGGTGTAGTGTAGCATAAATTCCCCACGTTCGGTAGTGTAGCATAAATTCCCCACATTAGCTGTAGTGTAGCATAAATTCCCCACATTAGGTAGTGTAGCATAAATTCCCCACATTAGCTGTAGTGTAGCATAAATTCCCCACATTAGGTAGTGTAGCACAAATTCCCCACATTAGGTAGTGTAGCATAAATTCCCCACATTAGGTAGTGTAGCATAAATTCTCCACATTAGTAAGCACCCCCCCAAAACACACACAGCGCAGTGCTTGCGATGACGTCACTCACTGCGTTCACCTCCGCCAGCAAGTCCCCTAGGTAGATGTAAGTACCAGTTTAGTGATGGGGCAAGTCTGGTTGCCCCGTCATATGTCCCCCGGCAGGGCCAGCCCAGCGTTTGAAGGGGCCCGCCGCCTTTATAAAGGATTCTGACTGATTGACTGACAGTATGTTGTCAGTCAATCAGTCAGCGAACAGGGGCGGGCCCCCAGCGGTCAAGCACCGGGCCCCTTACAGGTGTATGGGTTGTATCCACCTGATGACGGCCTTGCCAGCTTGGTCAATAATCTCTATATACAGTGCAATCAGAAAGACCTTTTGACTTTTTTTTTTTTCTTCACATTTTGTTATGTTGCTCTTTGTGCTGAAATCAAGTCTGTATGGATGGTATTGGGCAGTGCCTGATTTCCTCCAGACATGATGCTGCCCCCACCATGCTTCACTGTAGTCCCTTAACGAAAATGAATGTAAATGTACGTCCTGGTCCGCTGGTACTTAGCCCACCAGGATGTACATTTACATCCTGTACATGACAGCGAGCACCAGAGTGGCGCTCGCATCATGCACGGCAGGTCCTGGCTGTTATCTGCGGCTGTCGACCCGCAGTAATGGCGGACATCAGCGATCGTGCTGATGTCCTCCATTTACCCCTCAGATGCTGTGATCAATACAGATCACGGCATCTGCGGCAGTGTGGCTATTGTAATAGCTGATCTGATCACCCGCGGGGATCAGATCAGCTATGATGGGAATCAGATCAGCTAGGTGAGGGGATCAAACCTGCCTTCGCCACCCTCCCCAGGGTCTTCTGCACTGATCTGCCTTCCAGCAGACCAGAGCAGAAGATCGCCGATAATACTGATCAGTGCTATGCCTATCATAGGCGTGCGCACGGGGTGTGCCCAGACACACCCTAATCCAGTGGCGGTGCGGCCCGCACCGGGTGACACCAAGACGCTCCGCAGCACCCCCCATCTGTGCCCGACCGTCCTTCACCAGCCCAGACCCCCCCCCTGTGCGGTGCGCCTGTCCGTCAGGCGCACCGCACAGCGCTGCCTCCTGCTCCTGTTTGTGCCCCGCCCCGCTCCGCTCTGGCTCACCTTCAGTTGGTCCGGTCATGTGACGGCGTGTTACTGCCGTCACATGACCATCAGGACGTCACGCTGTATTCAAGGACGCCGGCCCAAGAGCGTGACGTGACGGTACGCGGCTCGCAGGATTACCGCGCTGAGTGAGTGAATGTTATTTCAATCTGCCTACTGGGTCTGGGGGGAGGGGGTTAATCTGGGGCACCGTACTATCTTCCTACAGGGGGGGGGATAGGGTTAATCTGGGAGGTACTGCATTCCTACAGGGGGGGGAGAGGGGGTTAAACTGGGGGGGTACTACCATCCTACTGGGGGGGGGGGTCATCAGGGGGGTACTACCTTCTAACAGGGTGGGGGGATAGGGTTAATCTGGGGGGTACTGCATTCCTACAGGGGGGAGAGGGGGTTAAACTGGGGGGTACTACCATCCTACTGGGGGGGGGGTTAATCTGGGGGTACTACCTGCCTGCTGGAGGGAGGGGGTTAGTCTGGGGGTTACTACCTGCCTGCTGAGGGGAGAGGGTTAATCTGGGGGTACTACCTGCCTGCTGGGGGGAGGGGGTTAATCTTCGGTACTACCGGCCTACCGGGGGGGGGGAGGGGGTTAATCTGGGGCCCCGAGTAGGCAGGTAGTACCCCCAGATTAACCCCCCCCCCCCCCCAGTAAGAAGGTAGTACCCTCAAATTAACCCCCTCTTCCTGCCAGTAGGAAGGTAGCACCCCCAGATGCTGGTGGCCTCCATGTCTATTTTGCTTTTGTAGGGAACTGTACTGCACCTAATGTGGCGAATTATACCGCAACTTATGTGGGGGAACATACTGCACCTAATGTGGGAACTATACTGCACCTAATGTGGGGAACTATACTGCACCTAATGTGGGGAACTATACTGCCAACCTAATGTGGGGGAACTATACTGCACCTAATGTGGGGGAACTATACTGCACCTAATGTGGGGGAACTATACTGCACCTAATGTGGGGAACTATACTGCACCTAATGTGGGGGAACTATACTGCACCTAATGTGGGGGAACTATACTGCACCTAATGTGGGGGAACTATACTGCCAGCCTAATGTGGGGAAACTGTACTGCACCTAATGTGGGGGAACTGTACTGCACCTAATGTGGGGGAACTGTACTGCACCTAATGTGGGGGAACTGTACTGCACCTAATGTGGGGGGAACTGTACTGCACCTAATGTGGGGGGAACTATACTGCACCTAATGTGGGGAACTTTACTGCCAACCTAATGTGGGGAACTATACTGCCAACCTAATGTGGGGAAACTGTACTGCACCTAATGTGGGGGAAGTATACTGCACCTAATGTGGGGGAAGCATACTGAACCTAATGTGGGGAACTATACTGCATCTAATGTGGGGAACTATACTGCACCTAATGTGGGGGAACTATACTGCACCTAATGTGGGGGAACTATACTGCACCTAATGTGGGGAACTATACTGCCAACCTAATGTGGGGGAACTATACTGCACCTAATGTGGGGGAACTATACTGCACCTAATGTGAGGGAACTATACTGCACCTAATGTAGGGGAACTGTACTCCACATAATGTGGTGAACTATACTACACCTAATGTGGGGGAACTGTACTGCACTTAATGTAGGGGAACTGTACTGGTGCAGTACAGTTCCCCCACATTAGGTGCAGTACAGTTCCCCCACATTAGGTGCAGTACAGTTCCCCCACATTAGGTGCAGTACAGTTCCCCTTCATTAGGTGCAGTACAGTTCCCCTTCATTAGGTGCAGTACAGTTCCCCTTCATTAGGTGCAGTACAGTTCCCCCACATAAGGTGCAGTACAGTTCCCCCACATTAGGTGGCACCTAATGTGGGGGAACTGTACTGCCAACCTAATGTGGGGGAACTGTACTGCCAACCTAATGTGGGGGAACTGTACTGCCAACCTAATGTGGGGGAATTGTACTGCCAACCTAATGTGGGGGAACTGTACTGCAAACCAAATGTGGGGGAACTGTACTGCCATCCTAATGTGCGGGGACTTATACTGCACCTAATGTGGGGGAACTATACTGCGCCTAATATGGGGAACTATACTGCCAACCTAATGTGGGGGAACTATACTGCACCTAATGTGGGGGAACTATACTGCACCTAATGTGGGGAACTATACTGCACCTAATGTGGGGAACTATACTGCACCTAATGTGGGGGAACTGTACTGCCAACCTAATGTGGGGGAACTGTACTGCCAACCTAATGTGGGGGAACTGTACTGCCAACCTAATGTGGGGGAACTGTACTGCAAACCTAATGTGGGGGAACTGTACTGCAAACCTAATGTGGGGGAACTGTACTGCCAACCTAATGTGCGGGGACTTATACTGCACCTAATGTGGGGGAACTATACTGCACCTAATGTGGGGAACTATACTGCCAACCTAATGTGGGGGAACTATACTGCACCTAATGTGGGGGAACTATACTGCACCTAATGTGGGGAACTATACTGCACCTAATGTGGGGGAACTGTACTGCAAACCTAATGTGGGGGAACTGTACTGCCAACCTAATGTGGGGGAACTGTACTGCCAACCTAATGTGGGGGAACTGTACTGCAAACCTAATGTGGGGGAACTGTACTGCCAACCTAATGTGCGGGGACTTATACTGCACCTAATGTGGGGGAACTATACTGCACCTAATGTGGGGAACTATACTGCCAACCTAATGTGGGGGAACTATACTGCACCTAATGTGGGGGAACTATACTGCACCTAATGTGGGGAACTATACTGCACCTAATGTAGGGGAACTGTTCTGCACATAATGTAGGGGAACTGTACTGCACATAATGTGGGGGAACTGTACTGCACTTAATGTAGGGGAACTGTACTGGTGTACATATATA
The DNA here is from genome assembly GCF_029499605.1 of Hyla sarda. Taxonomy (NCBI): domain Eukaryota; kingdom Metazoa; phylum Chordata; class Amphibia; order Anura; family Hylidae; genus Hyla; species Hyla sarda. The sequence continues at coordinate 174,162,515 of NC_079197.1, forward strand.
TATATATATATATATATATATGCACGCGCGCAGCGTGAGTTTGTGCTTTAGGGTGCACACCCTAATGCAATAGGCTGCGCACGCCTATGATGCCTATGTATAGCACTGAACAGTATTAGCAATATAATGATTGCTATAAATAATCCCCTATGGGGACATAATACTATAGGTTAAAAATAAAAGTACCGTATAAAAAAAAAAAAGTCGGAAAAATCCCCTCCCCCAATAAAAATTTAAATGACCCTTTTTTCACATTTTACTCAAAAAAGCGTAAAAAAATAGTTATTGAGTATATTTGGTATCGTTGCGTGCGTAAATGTCCGATCTATCAAAATATAATGTTAACAACGTAATGGTGAATGGTGTAAACATGAAAAAAAAAGTCCAAGATTGATGCTTTTTGGTCACATCAAATTATCATCATCATATAGTCACATGTACACAAAAGTGGTACTAAAAAAGCTAAAGATCATGAAGCAAAAAATGAGCACTCACATAGCCCCATACACGGAAAAATGAAAGAGTTATAGGTGGTCAAAATAGGGCGATTTAACATACTGATCTTGTATAAAAAGTTTGAGATTTTTTTTTAAAGCAGCACAATAATAGAAAAGTATATAATCATGGGTATCATTTTAATCATATTGACCCACAGAATAAATAAAATAATTTTTACCATAAAGTGTACAGCATGGAAAGGAAACCGTCCAAATTTTGCGAAATTGCGGTTTTCATTAAAATTTCCTCACACAAATAATATTTTTTGGGGGTTCGCCGTACATTTTATGGTAAAATGAGAGGTGTCATTCCAAAGTACAAATGGTTGCGCAAAAAACAAGCCCTCATATGGGTCTGTGGATGGAAATATAAAAGAGATGGATTTTAAAAGGCGAGGAGGAAAATAAAAGGCAAAAATAAAATAAGCCTGGTCCTTAAGGGGGGTAGGGATGGTATTGGGCAGGTAATGGGCAGTGTCTGGTTTTTCCCAGACATGATGCTGCTCCTACCATGCTTCACTGTAGAAATGGTATTGGACAGGCGAGGAGCAGTGCCTGATTTTCTCCAGACATGATGCTTAGAATTGAGGCCAAAAAGTTCAATCTTCCTTTCATCAGACCAGACTATTTTGATTCTTAGTTTGGGGGTTCTTTAGGTAATTTTTTTTTTGTTGTTGTTGCAAACTCTATGCGGATTTCATGTTTCTCATACAGAGGAGAAGCTTCTTTCTGGCATAAAGCCCAGATTGTGGAGGCTGCAGTGATGGTTCTGGACCTTCTGGAAGTTTCTCCCATCTGCACACAGTCTCTTGGGAGCTCAGCCAGAGTGACCATTGGTCTTGGTCTCCTCTCTTACCAAGACCCTTCTCCCCCGATTACTTAGTTTATTGGAGCGGCAGCTCTAGGAAGAGTCTGGATTGTTCCAACCTTTCTCCATGTAAAAATTATGGATGCCACTGTGCTCTTGGGAACATAAGAAAGTTGAATCTGTCCCCTTCTCCAGATATCTGCCTCCACACACTCCTGTCTCTGAGTCTTAGGCTAGGTTCAGACTACGGAATCTCCGGACAGAAAATTTCCGCCCGTAGATTCCGAGTGTGGCCAGCGCTGACTGAATCAGTACACTGCAGTTTCCAATAGACTGCAATGTGTTCCGCGCTGATTTCCGCCTGAAGAAAGAGCAACACCTTTTCCGTTCACAAATTCCGCTTCACAAATTCCGAAGTGTGAATTTGGGAACGGAAAACCATTCACTACACTATACATTTTAGCAAGCGGAATTTCCGCCTGCAATTTCAAAGCAGAATTGCAGTCGGAAATTCCGTAGTCTGAACCTAGCCTTACAGGCAGTTCTGTCTTGCTCATGGCTTGGTTTTTGAGCTAATATGCATTGTCAGCTCTGAGACCTTATATAGTCTGGATGGGGGAGATTTATCAAAACCTGTCCAGAGGAAAAGTTGCCCAGTTGCCCATAGCAACCAATCAGATTGCTTCTTTCATTTTTAAAAAGGCCTCTGCAAAATGAAAGAAGCCATCTGATTGGTTGCTATAGGCAACTCAGCAACTGGACAGGTTTTTATAAATCTCCGACATGTTTTGGAAAGACACAGCCAAATCAGCAGAATTTACCACAAGTGATGCCATCAAGGTGGAGAAACATCTCAGAGATGATTGAGAGAAATGGGAGGAGCCAGAACTAAACTTTCATAATAAATGTAATAATAAAGGGTCTGATTACTTATGTCCAAAGTTTAGTTTTTCCTTTTTAATAAATATATTCCATATCACTATATACAGGAGATGTATAACTTATACCAGCTGTACATATATAATTATATACAGTATATACCAGGTTATACCAGCATGGTCCATATCACTATATACAGGAGATATATAACTTATACCAGCTGTACATATATATTATATACAGTATATACCAGGTTATACCAGCATGGTCCATATCACTATATACGGGAGATGTATAACTTATACCAGCTGTATATATATATATATATATATATATATATATATATATATATATATACAGTATAGAACTAGGTTATACCAGCATGGTCCATATAACTATATATACAGGAGATTTATAACTTATACCAGCTGTACATATATAATTATATACAGTATATACCCAGGTTATACCAGAATGGTCCATATCACTATATACAGGAGATATATATAACTTAAACCAGCTGTACATATATAATTATATACAGTATATACCCAGGTTATACCAGCATGGTCCATACCACTATATACAGGAGATATATAACTTATACCAGCTGTACATATATATTATATACAGTATATACCAGGTTATACCAGAATGGTCCATATCACTATATACATAACTTATACCAGCTGTACATATATATTATATACAGTATATTTCCAGATTATACCAGCATGATCCGTATCATTATATACAGGAGATATATAACTTAAACCAGCTGTACATATATAATTATATACAGTATATAGCCAGGTTATACCAGCATGGTCCATATCACTATATACAGGAGATATAAAACTTATACCAGCTGTACAAATATATTATATACAGTATATACCAGGTTATACCAGCATGGTTCATATCACTACATACAGGAGATATATAACTTATACCAGCTGTACATATATATTATATACAGTATATACCCAGGTTATACCAGCATGATCCATATCACTACATACAGGAGATATATAACTTATACCAGCTGTACATATATATTATATACAGTATATACCCAGGTTATACCAGCATGGTCCATATCACTATATACAGGAGATATAAAACTTATACCAGCTGTACAAATATATTATATACAGTATATACCAGGTTATACCAGCATGGTCCATATCACTATATACAGGAGATATATAACTTATACCAGCTGTACATATATAATTACATACAGTATATACGCAGGTTATACCAGCATGGTCCATATCACTATATACAGGAGATATATAACTTATACCAGCTGTACATATATATTATATACAGTATATACCCAGGTTATACCAGCATGGTCCATATAGCTATATACAGGAGATATATAACTTATACCAGCTGTACATATATAATTACATACAGTATATACGCAGGTTATACCAGCATGGTCCATATCACTATATACAGGAGATATCATTTAAAACAGCTCAAATGATATTATTATTATTTACCTGGAGATGAGTGTGATGAGGGGTAATAGTGCAGTAATACTGGGTAGAGGAATAAAGGCTAAAGGGTTAGGGGGCAGAAATGCTGTATAAAAATGTGTAGGGTATGGTGTAATGGGGCAATAATATTGGTTAGAGTGGATGTAGGGGTTATAGGGTAATACATGTTGGATAAAAGTGTGCAGGGTGAGGGACATATTTTTTTTTCATATCAACTCGCTCCAGAAAGTTAAACAGATTTGTAATTTACTTCTATTAAAAAAAAATCTTAATCCTTCCAGTACTTATCAGCTGCTGTATGCTCCAGGGGAAGTTGAGTTGTTCTTTTCTGTCTGACCACAGTGCTCTCTGCTGACACCTCTGTCCATGTCAGGAACTGTCCAGAGTACCAGCTAATCCCCATAGCAAACCTTCCTGCTTTGGACAGTTCTTGACATGGTCAGAGGTGGCAGCAGAGAGCACTGTGGTCAGACAGAAAAGACGTACTCCGCTTCCTCTGTAGTTACAGCAATACGAGAAAGGAATTTGGAGCTCAAGGTCTAAAAAATATATGGATAATGATGAGTTAAAAATCAATTAATTTATTGTATTAAATAAAAGAAGTAGTCAAATGCATATACACAGTCCACCCATAGGGCTCTTTTAGATGGTTATGGTAAGATAAATGTACAAATGATGCAAAGAAGAAAAAATAATAGGGGATAAACCAGTGGATAAGGCCAGGAGGTCGGGGAAGGAGGGGTCATATACAACTTACACAGGTGAATAGAAGCGTATATATATAAATTAACACACATATAGCATTTAGTCAAAGACATAAATAGAAGGAGACAGCAGTAGTGTGTGTAGGGTTGCCATACTTTATGAAAGAGGTCCAGGGAATCCTCCCGTAGAGGTTTTTCCTATTTTAGACGCCTCAATCCATTTTGTTTGCACCATCTAAAATGTTAATGTAGGACATCAGACCCACCATTATGTATGTCCGGGTTCATCAGGGATCCTCTTTTCAATAAAAATATATTATGAATGGAAATTTCACTGGAGTCCACAAACCAATGCAAAGATGTCATGGGATAATATTGTAGGGGTAGGAGTTATGGGGCAATAGAGTGGGGTAAAGCTTTAAAGGTTAGTAATGTTGGGTAGCAGTGAGTGGGGAAAGGGACATGGATCAATAATGGTGGGTGGAGGAGAATACGTTGATGGGGTTTTGTTGCCTTAAATCTGAGCAGAGGTGAGTGGGTTTAGGGGTATGGGGTAGTAATGTTGGGTGCAGGTGAGTACATTGATGGGGTTATGAGGTAATAATGCTAGGTAAATGTAAGTGGCAATAGGGGTAGAGGGCAGTAATGCTAGGTGGATGTGAGTGGGTTTAGGGGTATGGGGCACTAATGCTAGGTGGATGTGAGCATATGCAAAAATACTGTATAAGCTCTACATGGGAACAAGTGTAATATCGAATAACACTAAAGAGTGGGCAACAACAAGTGGCAGACGTAAGGCTTTTCTTTTATGATATACTCCTTTTTCCAGTCTAATAATAAGATTTCATTTTATAGTCAACTCAGAAATAGTAGGTGGGGAGGCCCGCAACCAATTCTGTGCAATTAAGTTACAAGCTTGGTATAAAATCCTACTAATACCAATGTACAAGCCACCATCCTCATCCAGCCCATCTAAATATCCCAGGACACATGTCAAGGTGGACAAACTGAACGGACAACAGTACACTCCTAATCAGGACAATACACCTGATGTAGTAGAAAAATTTGGGACACCAGGTGGGCCTCCAAAACGGCAAGCTACGGGGTCATAGTTAAAATCTGTGTCCTCTGCTCATCCAATATGGGACCCATATACACTTTCCATTTATCCTTAATGCTCAATGGATAGGCCTCATGATACTAGGACAGCAATTCCCTATACAGCACAGAGATCACACCTTTAGTAGATATCTCAGTGAACAAATCATTTACCACTACGGATGAGCCGACAGTCAAATCACAAGCCCGAGACTGCGCATCAAGGGCATTGTTGCTAACCATAAAAAAATGAGGTAAAACAAATTCCTCCCGCAGTTGAGCAAATTACTTCAAAATCGGCCCATTGTACTCCTGGGAGAGATACAAAATCCCATGAGTAATCCAAAGGGGGATATCAGGTAACGAACACAGTTCAGATAGACCAGGATTATGCCAAAGAGGAGAATATGCAACAAAACCAGGATAGTACATAAGAGTCTTACATTTCATCCTTTATAAAGGGGAAGGATCGTGGATTTGTCCCAATTAATAGATAGGCCCGAGTAGCTGCTGTATAATTCTATAAGGGCCATCAAAGAGTGCAAGGAGTGCCCTATAACTCCCAGGAAGAAAAGCATGTCGTCTGCATAAAGCGCAATACGTTCTTCCAAGTCTCTATAACGGAAGCCTTTAAATTCTGTGGATGCCCTAATTAGTACCGCCAAAGGCTATATTGCTATGGCAAATAGGAATGGGGACAGGGGGCACCCCCTGGCGTGTACCACGACTCAGGGGAAAGGAGAGAGAAAGCAGGCTGTTAGCCCGAATTCTAGCACGAGAGGCGGCATACAACAATTGTACCCATGTCAAAAACTTAGGCCCAAATCCCATGTGGCGCATAACACTCCACAGGAAGTTCCACTCAACGCTGTCAAAAGCTTTAGCAGCTTCCAGCGAAAGCATAGCCCTACAAACAGCATCCTCAGGCTGCAGCTGGAGATTCAGAAAGAGCCTCCTGATATTATCGGCTGTCTATTTCCCTGGCATAAACCCCTTCTGATCCCCATGCACCAAAGTAGTAATGACCCTTAAGAGACGGTTTGCCAAGACCTTCGCTATCAACTTAACATCAGAGCACAGCAGGGATCTTGGTCTGTATGAGCCTGCTGAAAGTGGGTCTTTACCAGGCTTCAATAACAATAATATAATTGCCTCTGAGGAAAGAAGGAATATCCAGCGCAGCAAAAGCTCAGATGCAAGAAATATTTATTGCGATACAGCAACACACAGGAATGAGAACAACAGTGACGCGTTTCAATCGTCTAAGCGATCTTAATAATACTGGCACAATAGTCATAATGTTGGAAGGCCCATATAGGCTAGGTACTCAGGTTCACAGGTGCGAAAACAATTACCGCACCTGATAAGAGATCCCTCCCCTAATAGGGAACTCCATTACAGGGATATGTTCAACAATAAGAACTAGGGCATTCACAAATACAATAATATAAAGCATAGTGAGTCCCATTGATAGATGTATACATTAGATAAAAAATAAATGCATAAGCAACAAACTTTCATATTGTTAAAAACTAGAGAATTTGCATGAGTTGTGTCACATGGAGGTAAGACAGATTTCTGCAATATAGTATATCATTTTATTATTATTGCAATATGTCATACATGTGAAACAAAAAATGCTAATTCAGTTAAACTTTGGGGAAAAGTAAGGAATATTTGGTAAAGGAATTTATAAAGAACAGAAAATGTCACACAAGAGAAATATATATAGATAAGAACATTACTTCAAGCTAATAGAAATATCCATAATTTTGTTACCAAGAAAAAAATAGTATATTATTATATATATGGTAGGGATCGGAGATACTTGGGATGTAAATTTACATCCTGCCTTTTATTCAGTCCCTTGGGGTATCTACTTTCCAAACACATAGATTCTCGATTGAAAAGCTTTTGTCTATGGTTGCCCCCTCTTATTGGGGCTGCTACTCTTTCTATGCCCTGGAGAATCAAACTATCATGGTTTCAATTGTGTTTCTCAGCACAATGTTGGCTGATCATGGAGACATGTCGAGAGTTCAAATGTCTTACGTCGGAAAGATGCTTCCTAATCCTGGTTTTTAATGAACACGTTGTACACCCGACATACTGAACATTGCACTTTCGGCATGTCACCAAATAGACTACGAAGGATGTGTTGCAGTTTATGTATTGCTTAATTGTATATACCACATTTCTGGTAGAGGAGCAAAATTCTTTTGACGAAAACATAATACTGCAACAAATACACCTCCAGTGACCACATTTGTAAATGCCCATATTGGTCAGCCATGTAGGTATTCTGGGGAGACCATCGCCTATAGTGGGTGCCCTGCTAGGTACACACCTGTAGCCTTTATTCAGCACGGATCTATAGTTTGGATCACTAGTAACAATCGGCATATATTTATCTATGATTTTTGTGATCAACTTATAGTTCAAACTGTATTGGGTAACAAATGTGACTGGTTGCAGGGCAGTATTCTGTTGCTTTAGCTGGTGTTTTTCCCCTATAATAAATCTGATCTGCTCTTTGATCTTGGTAAATTTTTAGCATGATCTATTTGCCATCTCTAATAACCTCTTTCTAGTAAGCGTGCTCCCACCCTACTAGCTTCCTCCTCAAAATCATTCTCCCATGAGCAGTTTCGCCGTGCCTGCACTATTTCCCCAACGGGCAAGTTGTTGGCCACATGGGGAGGATGGCATGATGTGGCGTGGAGAATAGTGTTCGCTGCACTAGGTTTACGGAAGGAGCCAGTAATAATTTTGTTTGTTTGTGGGCACCCAATTAAATTTAGATCCAAACACGTGACTTGCCTGAAAGCTGGAGTTACGGTAAAATGTAAATTTACCCTATTATCATTAAGGTATAGAGAAAAAGCCTCTATGGCTGCTACATCGGACCCCCAAATAAGCAGAAGGTCATCGATGTAGTGGCCATACAATTGGATCTGAGGTGCAAATGGATTATGGGGTGAAAAGAGTGTCCCCCTCTCCCACCAACACATATAAATGTTTGCGAGAGAGGGGGAGAACTTAGCCCCTATAGATGCTCCAGTGGTCTGCAGGAAAAAGTCGCTGTCAAACATAAAAAAATTTGGAGTGAGTAAAAATTCCACCATCTCGACGATAAATTCCCGCAGACCACCGGAGTACCCCGAATACGTAGGCAGAAACCATGCTAGAGCGGTCACTGCCTGGTTATGAGGTATCACAGAATATGAGGATGTGACATCATCAGTGACCCAGGCAAGCCCTCCACCGCAGCCTACAAAATCCCCCAGCAACCGGGGCAACAGAATATCTTGATATTGTTTAAGATACCCCGTGGCTTTTCAGAAGGCAAGGCCCCCAGCGCACTCTCTAAGTAACAGCCTCATCTAAGAGATCCCTCTGGGTCTGCGACAGAACCAAAAGCAAAATGCCGGAAACAAACTGGTCAATAGCAGCAAGATCATCTGTCAGTTTAGAGGAATATGTCTCCTCATAAAAGAAGACCAAGATATTCAAAATGTCTGCATCATCTTGGACAACAGTCCCGGCACTATCACAGAGACAAGGGATAGAGGGGCTCTAATAATACGAGCCAGCAGGCAACCTGCACTCTCGCCACTCTCAAAATAGTGCTGCTGTTGAAAGAAGCGCTTGTTATCTGCCATCTGCAACAAATGTGAGTCTAACAAAGTCTGCAAAGATTGCCAACTATCTCTAGTCAGGCCAGAAGGGTCACTGAGAAACTGTTGTTCCGCCAGGAGCACTTGTTGCTGCAATGAGGTTTGAATCGCCCTATTCTTAGATTTACAGGTGGTAATATCCCTGATAAAAATGCCCCGTACATATGCCTTTCGCCTGATTAATCCCATACGGTACCCACCGATGCAGTCCCCGCATTGATCTCGAGAAAGGTTTCCACATCAGACTTAAAGAGGCACTGTCATTGTTGAAAACTTTTTATATGTTACAGTACTAATCATATGATGGCTTTTTGCAATATTAATTTATTTAAAAAAGTCAATTTTCCCCAGAAATGTAATCTAAAAATAGCCACCACTAGGGGTCGTCTGTCTTCAGCCAGACAGACTAGTGTTGATTTTGCAGTATACCAGATACCGGCCGTAAAGCAGGCCGGTATCCACTGTAGGAAAATTCAGCTGTATGCATACAGCCTATGCGTGGGCAAGCACTGCCTGTGAACAAGCTCAGGGAGCGGGCACACACAGGCAGTGTGGGATACAGGCAGATCCCCCCCATCCCCAGGTTCTCAGCTACGCCCGATACTGTGTCCCATTATGCCCCCCTCCCCGGTTCTCAACTGCCATTACACGGTGTGTGTGTGTGTGTGTATGTATGTATATATGTGTGTGTGTGTGTATGTGTGTGTATGTATATATGTGTGTGTGTGTGTGTATGTATGTGTGTGTATGTATATATGTGTGTGTCTGTATGTATGTGTGTCTGTATGTATATATGTGTCTGTATGTATATGTGTGTGTGTGTGTATATATGTGTGTGTGTGTATGTATATATGTGTGTGTCTGTATGTATATATGTGTGTGTCTGTATATGTGTGTGTGTCTGTATGTATATATGTGTGTGTCTGTATGTATATATGTGTGTGTGTGTGTATATATGTGTGTGTCTGTATGTATATATGTGTGTCTGTATATATATATGTGTGTGTCTGTATGAATATATATATGTGGGTGTATGTACAGTGACCCCCCGACCTACGATGGCCCCGACATATGATCAAATCGACATACGATGGCCTCTCAGAGGCCATCGCATGTCGATGTCGGCATCGACATACAATGCTTTTTTATGTCGGGGCCATCGCATTAAGTGCTATCCGGCAGCGCAAAATGCTTAAGCTGCTGTCGGATAGCAGCTTAATGTTCCCCATGTGGTGCGGTAAGTATAACTTACCCCTCAGCGATGCTCCGGGCTGTCCTCCGGGTCCAGCGCTGGTCTTCCGGTGTCTTCTCGGCCCTCTCCCCGATGACGTCAATACACTGCTGCGCATGTCATCCAGTAGGAATGGCGTACGTAGCGGCGTAATGACGTCGCTACGCAGGCCCAGTAAGGCCTTGCGGAAGTCAGCGGAGGACCGGAGAAGACAGCAGAGGACCGGAGAAGACAGCGGAGGACCACCGGAGAAGACAGCGGAGGACCGGAGATGACCAGGAGAGCCCAGTGCAGGCCCGGGGTCACCATCGGTAGCGGCGGGGACACCATCGCGAGCGGCGGGGACAGGTGAGTACAGCTTCCTATACTTTACATTGCACGAATCCCTCAACATACGGTGGATTCGACAAACAATGGCTCGTTTGGAACGAAATACCATTGTATGTTGAGGGACCACTGTATATATGTGTGTGTGTATGTATTTATGTGTGTGTCTGTATGTATATATACAGTGGTCCCTCAACATATGTCTATGTAAAAATGGTAATTGGTTCTGGGGCCTTGGAACCATTGTATGTTGAATACATATCTCTATGGAAAACTGCTAATTGGTTCTGGGATGACCATTGTATGTGGAGTGTATGGGGAGTGTTTAACAAACCAAGGTGCCTCCACTGTTGCCCAACTACAACTCCCAGCATGTATGTACAGCCATTGACTGTCTGGGCATGCTGGGAGTTATAGTTTTGCAACAGCTGGAGGCACACTGATAGGGAAACATTGATGTATGGGGTGTATAGTGTGTGTATGTATTGTATGTGATGTGTGACATCGCATACAGTACTGTACAGTTCTTTAAATACCTTCAGGGGGGACAGAATGTCCTCCATTACCATCCTGCCGACTACAGCTCTATAGGAAAGGAAGGGGAGGGCAGCCAGCATCTCATTGGATGCCTGCAGCAAGATGCTGCAGGCTATTGGCTATGGCTGCTCTGGGGGGCGGGGCTTACACGGAGCTCACAGTGGAAGCCTGCGTGAGTTAGCAGGACAGCATGTGAGTAACAGGAGGCAGAACGGGGCACACGGGGCACATTAAACAACTATCTGTCAGTTACTGAAGTTGTCAGCGCTGTCAGATAGCTGTTTGTACGATGGCCCCGACACACAGCAGCATCATATGTCGAGGCTGCCTTCAACATACGATGGGCTCTGAGAGGCCATCATATGTTGAAATGATCATATGTCGGGGCCATCATAAGTCGAGGGATCACTGTATGTGTCTGTATGTATATATATGTGTCTGTGTGTATATATGTGTGTGTGTGTTTGTATATATGTGTGTGTGTATGTATATGTGTGTGTGTGTCTGTATGTATATGTGTGTGTGTGTATGTGTGTGTTTGTATGTATATATCTGTATGTATGTATATATATGTGTATATATGTGTGTGTGTGTGTTTGTATATATGTGTGTGTGTATGTATATGTGTGTGTGTCTGTATGTATATATATGTGTGTGTGTGTATGTATATATGTGGGTGTCTATGTATATATGTGTATGTATATGTGTGTGTGTGTATGTATATATATATGTGTGTGTGTATATATGTGTGTGTGTATGTATATATGGGTGTGTGTGTATGTATATATGTGTGTGTAAGTATATATGTGCGTGTATGTATATATGTGTGTGTGTGTGTGTGTATGTATATTTATGTATGTGTCTGTATGTATATATGTATGTGTTTGTATGTATATATGTGTGTGTGTGTCTGTATGTATGTGTGTGTCTCTGTGTGTTTGGGGGGTGGGGGAACTGCAACCTAATTTGGGGGAACTGCAACCTTATGTGGGGGACCTGTAACCTAATGTGGGGGGCCTTCAACCCAATGTGGAGGACCTGCAACCCAATGTTGGGGGACCTGCAACCCAATGTTGGGAGACCTGCAACCTAATGTGGGGGAACTGCTACCTAATGTGGGTAAACTGTGCTACTGTGGGGGAACTCTGGTGCCTGTCCCTATTGTGGGTGAAACTCCGGTGCCAGCCAGTGACAGCTATGTTTATTAGCATCCAACTTTACTAGGAAAAGATAAAACAGATAGAAAACGTATTGATAAAAATGCTGTACTTTCATCTATAAAATTCTTGCACTAATTTTATAAAGATCTAGTCTTATATTTATACATTTTATCCTGTAATGAACTTGCCATAATGTCTTAGGAGTACTGCTGGCAAGCTCCAAGCATCTTTCTCTGTGTAACATGTACAGCATGAAACCAAAGAGGAAAGGGTTACAGAGTATAGTTGGCTGACTGCCCAGGCTCGTTCCCGGTGTAACATGTACAGCATGAAACCAAAGAGGAAAGGGTTACAGAGTATAGTTGGCTGACTGCCCAGGCTCGTTCCCGCTGTAACATGTACAGCATGAAACCAAAGAGGAAAGGGTTACAGAGTATAGTTGGCTGACTGCCCAGGCTCGTTCCCGGTGTAACATGTACAGCATGAAACCAAAGAGGAAAGGGTTACAGAGTATAGTTGGCTGACTGCCCAGGCTCGTTCCCGGTGTAACATGTACAGCATGAAACCAAAGAGGAAAGGGTTACAGAGTATAGTTGGCTGACTGCCCAGGCTCGTTCCCGACTCAGAGCAGACACAGTGAGGGAGACAGACAGACACGCCCCCTCCAGTCTGCACAATGAAAAAGTTACTGAGCAACAGATAAATCCTTATATCTCTGGAAATAAAGATCCTAGAGACATAAAACATATATGTACACGATCAGGATTAGGGACCGGGTAACAAATTGCTTTTTTTTTTTTTTTTTTGGAACTATGATAGGTACACTTTAAGCGTTCAGCCTACTGAGAGGACTTGATGAGGGAAGAGTTAAATGGGCACTGTCAGCAACTTTATTTTTTGATATGTTGTAGTACTTATGTACTACAACATATCTCTAATATACTTTTATTTTTTTAAATTTTTTTATTAAAATGGTTTACATTTGAAAACCGGCTACTAGGGGTCTCCCTCCTAGTGGCCGGCTGCAGCCTGGCGTGACGTCACGCCTGAAAAAGGACTGATTTTGGCCTGGCAATCATTCCTTTTTCAGTTAGGCTGCACTCGCTCCCTGCCTGTCAATCAGACAGACAGGGAGCAAGTGCATTGGCTCCCCGGCCACTGGCTGGGAGGCCACTCCTCCCGCACATCGCGGCCGCCTCGTCACCGCCGCTGTCCCAGCACGCCCGCTGCCGGACTCTGCAGTAAGGGTAATGAGGGAACGGGGTATGCGGGAGGGGGGTTTGTGATGGAGGGAACGGGGTATGCGGGGGGGGGGGGGCTTGTGATGGAGGGAACGGGTTATGGTGCGCGGGGGGAACGGAGGGAACGGGCTAGCGCCGTAGCGCTGCATGTAACTAACTAATAGTTTATCTACACAGGGTGCCTCCAGCTGTTTCAATACTACAACTCCCAGCATGCCCTGACAGCCAGTAGATGTCAGGGCAAGCTGGGAGTTGTAGTGGTGAAACAGCTGGAGGCACCCTGTGTAGATGAACTAAGGGTGGAAGTGTCGGCCCCAGCAGGCATCAGTGACGTCGTGCCTGCTGGGGAAGTCTGCCTGGTAGTGAGCACACTACCAGGCAGACAAAAAGTTATTTTTAATATAGTAAAAAGATAAATTAAAAGCAGGGAGGGGGTTAGGGATAGATTGGCAATAGGCAGGGACAGAAAAAAAAATAGGATGGTGGGAGCTACCCTTTAAAACTTCCTGGTTGTTTTCAGCCCAGGCCTCTGGTAGCCAATAGCTGCTATGGTGTGTCTATTTATTGTCAGCCCAGGCTAGTGTCTGGTTGATGGTGATTACAGATACTTCCTGATGTCTTGCTGCTAGCTTGCTACTGCCATGCTGCTATGGAGGCTGGGTGAAACACTCTTTGTTTGTGCTTGTATCTACTATGTTTGTTTTAACATGCACCTTTGTATTTTCAGGTTTTAGTCATGTTTTGGCATGCTCTTAGTAGATTTTAAGCTGTGTTTGTTTTGTCGGTTTTAGGATTTTATAATCCTTTCTGTTATGTGTCTGTTCACACTGTGTATCCGTTTATGTGAAGTTCTTTGTTTTAAATTTCTGTTTTCCTACTGCGCCAGCATCCTGACCACACTGCGGTCTTTGTGCCGCTGGTCAGTAGTCTATTTGGATTTATTATTAAAGGCAATTCCTATAGTGGAGTGGAGTGTCCAGTTTGTGTGTCCTGTGTGAACAGTGTCCTATATCTTGCATCCCTGTTTCTGGTCCATGGGGACTTGGAGTCTACTGGACGTTCCTGAGGATTTGCGGTTTCCTGTCTTGTGTTCAGTGTGTTCTATAATTCCTGTGTATCTAGAGATCCCTGTTTCTGGTCCATGGACTTTGAGTCTATTGGACGTTCTGGGTGATTATGCTATATTCCTGTCTGTTCCTGAAGTCTGTTGACTTATCCGTTTTTCTATCTAGTGTTTTGAACTTTATGTTTATTAGTTCTGGTATTCTGATCTCTTGAGTTTTGCACATGTCTACTTATCTATAGTGACCTCTGTTCATGACCACAGATCTATAGAGTCCTCTATTCACGGCCACTGTGCACAGAGGACGTCTTCAGCGGACATGAACAGAGGACACTAAAGATCATTGGACCTTTGGATGATGTCCTCTGTGCTTCTCACTGATCTGTGTCCTCTGAACTTATATATCATAGAGATGTATGTTCCTGTTAGTTTTCTGGTTGGTGTGTTTTTAATTAGGCCCCAGCATTTTAGTTCAGGGAGGGACCGGCTCCCAGTTGTCGACTCACCGTTTAGGGTTAGTGGGCAAGTAGGCAGGGAGAGCGGTTTTAGGGTCAGTTTAGGGCTCACTCTCCCTGTTCCCCGGTCGGTCCCTAACAGCAAGATCAATACGTGAGAGCGTCCCATGAGAGCTAGAGTAGCAGGAGTATTGCATCATAGTAGGATTACATCTTCTCCATAAATCTGCTCCCCCCACCTCCTTCACAAATCTAGCTAGACCCATAGATCCACGAGTCCCAGAAGGCCTTCTGTTATTAAACCTATCAAGCATCGGGTGTAGCAAGTTATTGAAATCCCCGACACCGGGAGTGGTAAATCAGGCAGAGAGGATAGAAAGGACACTACCCTGCGCAAGGCATCACTCGAGTATGGGGGGGGGGGGGGAATATAGAGTGCAACAAGCACACACAGGGTACGGTTAAAAGTGCCATAAAGGCAAACAAATCTACCCTCCGGATCAATAAGACTGGAAACACATGAAAATAAAATGATTCTATGAATGAGCACACTTACACCCCAGGCATGTGAGGAAAAAAGTGGCGTGGAAGGTATGACCAAACCATGGTCTATTCAGCACATGTTTAGTATCACTCGTCAAGTGTGTCTCAGAGAGGCACAATACAGCAGGGTGATAGGGTTTGAGCACCAGAAAAACAGCAAGACGCTTGGTGCGATCATTGAGGCCCCTTACGTTCCACGCCACCACCCGCAAATCAGTAGCCATAAGACAATTAAGGAATCATAAGTGACAATTTATGGGGGCGGACGCAGGAGCCGCCAATAAGTGAAACTGGGAAGAAACATAAAAGCCAGAGCACTGCACAAAGAGCGGAAG
Organism: Hyla sarda; assembly: GCF_029499605.1. Classification (NCBI taxonomy): domain Eukaryota; kingdom Metazoa; phylum Chordata; class Amphibia; order Anura; family Hylidae; genus Hyla; species Hyla sarda. Next base: position 174,178,581 of record NC_079197.1, read on the forward strand.
AAAGGACACTGAACAACACGGACACCTCAGATATAAACCAAACAGTCCCAACTTGCAACACAAGGGGCAAACAAATAGCCCAGTTAGAGTGAGCAGGTGACATATAGATAGAAGATACTTCACCAACATGCCGTGCTCAAATCCGAGAAAATGAGAACAAAACATAATGAGGACATCTGGCAACATAGACAAGTACCCAGAGAACAGAAAACCAGCAATATAAGCAAAAAAAAAAAAAAAACAGTTACCAATAAAGGCATAGCATAGGTACAGAGGCACATTCAAAACTATATGGCCTAAAAATGCATAAAGGCACAGGAAGTCCCAGGCAGGCCGGCAGGACCAACATCAATACACATAGTCTACACAGGTACGCAGTCTACCTCAGGTACGGGACCACCGTATTTGCATCTCATGTATATCCAGCCATTCCACAGCCGCCACAGAGGAGACATATGGGCAGTACCTAGAGCAACTACGCAGAGGCCTGCAGGTTATAGCATAGAGTATGTCACATACAGATGTTAATCTGTATATTTAGCTCTCCTCTTCTGAACTTCAGCTGAAAAATCTGGGAAAATAGAGATACGGCTGCCATTGATAGTGAGCGAGTCCATGTCCCTGTCTTTACAGAGAATGATATCTCTATCTCGAGGTAGGGCTCCAGGCGGGAGGGGATGAGTGGGCAACCTGTGGGCACGCTCAACAGCAAATAAAGACATCAAAGTCTCTTTTCCAAAAGTATTAAGGAGCCAATTTTCTAAATACTCTCCATGGTCACAACCCTCGACTTTTCAGGAACACCTACTAGGTGCACATTGTTCCGCTGCAGGCGGTTTTCCATGTCATCACATTTAGCGGCAAATGCAGTCAGATTATTAATCACACAATGCATATCTCTCTTGAGCGGAGGGACCTGATCCTCCAGATTCCCCAGCCTTTCCTCAACCGCACTAACCCGCTCAGAAACCTTTTGCATATCATGGCGGATAAGGTTAATGTTCTCACGCAGGCCGCCCAGTAGCATTTTAACATCGGTGTTGCCCTTGGAGACAGCCAAAAAGACATCCTTCAAAGTGGGCTCAGCAGATGTAGATGATGGGGTGCTTAATGTTGCAGGCACCATACCAGCACTGAAGGGGTTAACATTTGCAGAGAGCTATGCAGCTACAGCAGGGAGAGTCCCAGCAGAGGAGATAACACTTAGCGGCTCAGCAGGGTCATCAGGGGGTAGAGCAGCAATGTTAGAGGAGTCCTCTTGGCCAGGCCCAGACTGGCCTACCGGGATAACGGGAAATTTACCGGTGGGCCGCCGGACCTGGGGCCGCTTTGAGATGTGGCTGCGTCACATTAGGGACATCCCCGTGGATGCCCCAGTTACCTCTCTGCAGCCGCCGGCCCGCGTTAACTTTAAAAAACGCAGGGGTCGCCGGGAAGTTGCGCACGCAGGAACGTCACTGACGTCCCGTGCCTGCGCCCATAGTGACAGAGCGGAGCGGTGAGGAGGACGGGCGCACATGGTAAGTGACCAGTGGCACGTCATCTTCAGTATTCCGACTACCGCTCCGGGGTCACGAATAGGCCATAGAAGTAGATCATGACCCTGGAGCGGTGGTCGGACTACTGAAGTGGGGCAGTAAACAGGCATACAGCCTCCAGCCATACACTGTATATGGCTGAAGGCTGTATGTCTGTGAGGGGACTGTACTGCACCTAATGTGGGGGAACTATACTGCACCTAATGTGGGGGAACTGAACCTAATGTGGGGGAACTATACTGCACCTAATATGGGGAACTGTACTGCACCTAATGTGTGGAAACTATACTGAACCTAATGTGGGGGAACTATACTGAACCTAATGGGGGGACTATACTGCACCTAATGTGGGGGACTATACTGCACCTAATGTGGGGGGAGCTATACTGCACCTAATGTGGGGGAACTATACTGCACCTAATGTGGGGGAACTATACTGCACCTAATGTGGGGGACTATACTGCCCCTAATGTGGGGAACTATACTGCCAACCTAATGTGGAGGGACTATACTGCACCTAATGTGGGGGAACTATACTGCACCTAATGTGGGGGAACTATACTGCCAACCTAATTTGGAGGGACTATACTGCACCTAATGTGGGGAACTATACTGCACCTAATGTGGGGGAACTATACTGCCAACCTAATGTGGGGAACTATACTGCACCTAATGTGGGGGAACTATACTGCACCTAATGTGGGGGACTATACTGCACCTAATGTGGGGGACTATACTGCCCCTAATGTGGGGAACTATACTGCACCTAATGTGGAGGGACTATACTGCACCTAATGTGGAGGGACTATACTCCACCTAATGTGGGGGAACTATACTGCACCTAATGTGGGGAACTATACCGCACCTAATGGGGGGAAACTCCCCCTGCATCTCGGCCTCACTATCTTCCGGCGCTCCCTGTGTCTTCCTATTACGTCTCCGCCTGGCCATCCCGGTATCAAAATTTTCCAGGCACCTTCCCCCACAGGTAGGCGATAAGAAAATGCTGAATTCTGTCCAGATGTCCAGGATAAATGAAGGATGCTCAGCGGAGATCTGGACCGCGCGTCTGCTCACATGCCGTTCTAAGCCACGCCCCCAATGTGAGTGAGTTTAGGGGTATGGGGCAGTAATGCTATGTGGATATGGGTGGGTTTAGAGGTATGGGGCAGTAATGCTAGGTGGATGTGGGTGGGTTTAGAGGTATGGGGCAGTAATGCTAAGTGGATGTGAGTGGATTTAGGGGTATGGAGCTATAATGTTAATAGTCTGAACTGAAGGCACCTATGTCTTTGTGCAGCCTTATAAACCATGCTACTATGCTGGGTAATTGTGAGTACATTGAGGGGTTACAGGTAATAAAACTATTATCGCTTCTCGGCCTTTTGGCTAAGATCAAGTGTAGTATCTGTAGTATCTTATCAGTTTCATGCTGGTGGCAGGCGACGCTGGTGTGGAGCTGGTGGGGATGGGTGCTGCATGGTAGGGAGCAGGCGTTCTGGGGCTGGTTCTGAGGAATCAGCTCGACGGCTGCCCCGGTGGGACCTGTTTCCTCCAGGTCTTGCCATGAGGCTGAGAGGGTCTAGAGCCAAGGTACTTTAGTGCCTCGGGGAGTGGTGACCCCGAGGTGCCGATACTCACTGGGAGGATAGACTCACACCAGCACGGGCACCATGATCTCTGCACCTTTGTGGCACTCACCTCTTGATTCCCAGCCTTCTGGCAGGGATCAGAGACATTTTTATAGATCCGGCTGGATATCCGGGCAGTATACCTGCGCACATTCACTTATTTATTTATTTTTGTCTCACTGTGTCACTTTTTGCGTGTTGTGTGTTCACAGGATTTGTCAGGATGCGGTAGCCCTTCTGGGTGCCCCTCCTGGCGGTCTAGGGGAGGTTTGTGTGGCCATTAGGTTCCGCACCTCCCTGCAAACACCCTTGGTACTCCTGCTCTGGCAGGGTACCTACCGTTATCGGCTCTGCGGGCAGATACCTTGGCTAACACCAAGGGGGATGCCGGGAGCATTTGTGGTCCCTTACTAGCTTTGGCAAAAAAGAACATCGAACCTGGAACCTCGCATGTACGTTTTGGTCCGGAGGCGAAGGGTAAGGTTTGTTGGGGGGCCTCTCTCCTATCGGAGAAGGGCTTGCGATAGACCGCATCCTCTGTGCACGTTTTTTTAGTGTAACACGTTTGCACTTTTTCTTGCACTTTGGGTGATTCAAGAGCACGTTCCTCGGCTCTTTAAAAAAGAAATGCAGGTAATAAAACTATGTAGAGATGAGTGTTCGGGGCTCTAGACGAGAGATGTTGTGGCAGGACTGCTGGTGTCAGCTTCCTTGTGGTCTTGGTTAATTGGTCTAGACACCTTTTGGATCGAGACCGCTCCTCTGACTGTCTCTTTTTGGGATAGATCATTAGGATTCGTCATGGGAGAGAAACAGAGGCAGATGGGGGTGGGGGTAATAGAGTGATTAATGAGCCGTCTACTTTACATATAAATATTTACATACTGGATGCGATTAGGAAACAAGACAATCCTGGAGAGTGCTGCAAGCAACAGGAGGGCGGAGGACATGAAAGTGTGGAGAGAGACGGACAGGAAAGTGTGGAGAGAGACGGACAGGAAAGTGTGGAGAGAAAGAGACGGGCAGGATAGTGTGAAGAGAAAAAGACAGGACAGTGTGGAGAGAAAGAGATGGACAGAATACTGTGGAGAAACAGACAGGATAGTGTGAAAAGAGACAGTGACCAACACTATAATATGGAGAGACAGAGACGGACAGGATAGTGTAAAGAGAAAGAGACAGACAGGATAGTGTGAAGAGAAAGATGGACCAGGATAGTGTGAAGAGAGAGAGACCAACAATATCATGTAAAGAGACAGAGACGGACAGGATAGTGTGGAAAGACAGAGAACGACATCATAATGTGGAGAAAAGGAGACGTACATGATAGTGTGAAGAGACAGAAACTAACACCATAATGGGAAGAGACAGAGACCGACAGGAAAGAGATGGACAGGATAGTGTGGAGAGAACGAGACAGACAGATTAGTGTAGAGAAACAGAGATGGACAGGATAGTGTGGAGAGAAAGAGACTGACACCATAATGGGGAGTTAGAATAAAGTAAATAAAGCAGGTCTGATATTTGAGGAGAGTTGCCATCGCTGGAGAAAAAATACAGGACAGAGTGCATGAGGACATGAGACAACACCTAGGAAAGAGTTCAGGTAAGAGAGTGTCACACTTTGAATAGAGTGCTGGAGAAAGGAGGGGGGCTGGGGGGTACAAATAAATATAAGTATCAGACATTACAATATTACACACTAAGGCCATGTTTACACGGCCTGAAATGGGGGGAATGTCCGCTTGGAATATACAGGCGGACATTCCCCACATTGATTTGGACCACTAGGAACGCTCTAAAATGCACCATCTTCATAGACGGAAATGCATTTCCAAGCATACCCTGCAGAAAAACTGAATGGTTGAAACATCTGCCGTGGAAATTCCGCAATGTTTGCAGTGCAGCAGAATCCCATTAACATCAATGTGGAATTACGCTTGGAAAATCTGGCATGTGAACATAGCCTAAATGTTCGAATAGGAGTAGTGAGGGCTCTTCATGCGAGAGCTTAGAGACTATGAAAAGGATGAATAGTATGAGAAACAGCAGAGGGAGAAAAGCTTCAGAAGCGTAATCTACAGAGCTGGGTGTTGTGAAATGTGGGAAAGAGATAAATGAGCGCAGAGAGGAAAGTTATGTAGAGTGCACGGATGAGAGTAAACTGGAAAACATAGGAGAGACAATGCAGGAGGAAATGAGACAGCACGAAAAAGATAAAGAGCAGATGTGAAATAGTGCGAAGAGTTTGGGCTATGAAAGAGAGTTTAAGCATTAGGCCATTTTTACACCTGGAAACAAACATAGAATGATCGGCACCTATTCCATGTTTTGGACCCATTCTAAATACTAATGCAAAATACTGACCAAAATCTTGCTGTGTGAAAGTGGCCTCACAGAGGAGAGCCTAGGGATCCGGATGAGAGTGCAGCATTACATAGGAGAGTTCTGGGATACGGATGAGAGTGCAGCATTACATAGGAGAGTTCTAGGATACGGATGAGAGTGCAGCATTACATAGGAGAGTTCTGGGATACGGATGAGAGTGCAGCATTACATAGGAGAGTTCTGGGATACGGATGAGAGTGCAGCATTACATAGGAGAGTTCTGGGATACGGATGAGAGTGCAGCATTACATAGGAGAGTTCTGGGATACGGATGAGAGTGCAGCATTACATAGGAGAGTTCTGGGATACGGATGAGAGTGCAGCATTACATAGGAGAGTTCTGGGATACGGATGAGAGTGCAGCATTACATAGGAGAGTTCTGGGATACGGATGAGAGTGCAGCATTACATAGGAGAGTTCTGGGATACGGATGAGAGTGCAGCATTACATAGGAGAGTTCTGGGATACGGATGAGAGTGCAGCATTACATAGGAGAGTTCTGGGATACGGATGAGAGTGCAGCATTACATAGGAGAGTTCTGGGATACGGATGAGAGTGCAGCATTACATAGGAGAGTTCTGGGATACGGATGAGAGTGCAGCATTACATAGGAGAGTTCTGGGATACGGATGAGAGTGCAGCATTACATAGGAGAGTTCTGGGATACGGATGAGAGTGCAGCATTACATAGGAGAGTTCTGGGATACGGATGAGAGTGCAGCATTACATAGGAGAGTTCTAGGATACGGATGAGAGTGCAGCATTACATAGGAGAGTTCTGGGATACGGATGAGAGTGCAGCATTACATAGGAGAGTTCTAGGATACGGATGAGAGTGCAGCATTACATAGGAGAGTTCTAGGATACGGATGAGAGTGCAGCATTACATAGGAGAGTTCTGGGATACGGATGAGAGTGCAGCATTACATAGGAGAGTTCTGGGATACGGATGAGAGTGCAGCATTACATAGGAGAGTTCTGGGATACGGATGAGAGTGCAGCATTACATAGGAGAGTTCTGGGATACGGATGAGAGTGCAGCATTACATAGGAGAGTTCTGGGATACGGATGAGAGTGCAGCATTACATAGGAGAGTTCTAGGATACGGATGAGAGTGCAGCATTACATAGGAGAGTTCTAGGATACGGATGAGAGTACAGCATTACATAGGAAAGTTAAGGGATACAGATGAGAGTGCAACATTATAGGGGAAATCTCAGCGATACGGATGAGAGCGTAACATTACAGGGGAGAGTTCTGGGATACGGATGAGGATGCAGCATTACAGGGGAGAGCTGAGAGATAAGAGTTCAGCATTATACAGAGACTTTAGGGATACTGATGAGAGTGCAGCATTACATTGGAGAGCTAATGGTAATGAATGAGAGGGCAGCATTACAGATAAGAGCTTTTGGATATGGATCAGAGAGCAGCATTTCATGGGAAAGTTTAGGAGAATACATGAGTGCAGCAATACAGAGGAAAGTTCAGGGATATGGATGAGTGCAGTATTACATAAGAGTTTAGGGTTATAAATGAGAGCGCAGCATTACTGGGGAGAGTTCAGGTTTATGGTTGAGATCGCAGCATTACAGGGGACAGTTTAGGGTTATAGAAGAGTGAAACATTTCAGAGAGTTTAGGCTTATGAACAATAGTGCAGTATTATAGAGGAAACTTTTGGGATATGGATGAGAGTGCATCATTATAGTGGAAAGTTCTTGGTTATGGATAAGAGTGCAGAATTTCAGAGAAGAGTGTAGGGTTATAGAAGAGAGTGCAGCATTACAGAGGAGAGTGTAAGGTGATGGATGAGAGTACAGCATAATTTGGGGTTACTCAGGGACAGGCACACCACATCTTGGGTTGGAAGACCGCTTTTATCTGCACACTTGATAAATTATTGAGAGGTCTCATCAGTGTGGTTTAGTCAGACTGTCACTCAGAGGTGCGGTTGTGTAATGCGATATATATTAGTATTCTTACCTGCTTTGTAAAGTGACTGTCAGGAGAAACAGTTGTAGTCAGGATCCAGCAGATCTTGGTAGAGTGTCAGCTCTGCAGGTTGAGGAGTGCGCTCTGCACAGTGCTCGGCTGGACTGCTTTGCATTCAGCTTTGGCTCCTGAGATGGAGATAGACTCCTGGGTTGGGCTAAATATTAACCATTCCCAGAGCAGAGCCTTACCGAGCCCGGAGTCCGAGTGGGGCAAAAAAATTGAATATCTAGGATATCCTGTACATACAGGAAACCTGGAGCCAAATCCATAGCACCATCGTCTACAACATATAGGGTTGATATTGTCCAGTTGTATATAGTCCAGGGGTGACAAGTACACAAACAATGAGGGGTATAGAGTCCAGTGTGACCGGTAAATACAGTCATATAGTCTATTCACACATACAGTGTCCTGAGCATATTTGATGTGCGGGATTTGTAGCTGCAGATTTTCTTCTGCCGAGTTCATTGTAATTTAAATGACTGAACACCGTTTCAAATCTGCAATTTCAAATCCTGTGCATCAAATATGCGCAGGATACTGTACGTGAAAAGAGACCCATAAGGTATATGGGGTCTGTAATGACAGCTGCACATAATGATGAGATGTATAGAGTCCAGGGGTGTCAAGTACACAAAGCGATAAGGTGTATGGAGTCTGGGCTGTCAGGTACACACACTGATGAGGTCTATCGGGTCGTCACTGACAGATGCACAAAGGGATGGAGTCTATTGGGTCTAGGATGACATAAACTCACACTCATGTATAAAGTCTGGCATGACAGATACGGACAGTCACACACAGATGAGGTATGTTAAACCTGTTGTGGTAGGTACACATTGTGATGACATGTGTGGCGTTTGTATGGACAGTTACGCACAGATGAGGTGTTTAAAGTCTCAGATGACAGGTACTCACTGTGATATGGGATATTTAGTCTGTAGTATCAGGCACACGGTGATAAGGTGTACAAAGCCAAAGGCGCATACAATGGTTCCTCAAGTTACAATATTATTCGGTTCCAAGACGACCATTGTATGTTGAAACCAATGTATGTTGAGACCATTACTCTATGGAAACATGGTAATTGGTTCTGAAGCCACCAAAGGATAAAAAAAAAAAAATAAGTAGATAATACAGATAAAACAAGTCCTTACATAAAACAAGTAATAAAGATCTGCTGGGAGCTGTAATGACTGTCTATGTAGAGGACAGGAGCTTCTTCAGGGTCCTGTACAGTACACACAATGTCCTAAAAAAGTAACATGGAGCCGCCACCAAGTGGTGTCCAAAGGAGCAGCTAACCCTTGCACAGGTAAAGAATAGTACAGAACATGTAGTACCTCCCTGTACTGTAGGGGGCGCTACCAGACAGGAATTCAGTGCATACGCTTCAGAAATACAGGGGTTTTACCAGTGAATGCCCCATTCTGATTGGTTGGTTCTTCCACCCTTTGACATGTTTCGCAGATCTGGACTGTCCGTAGCATTGTATGTTGAGTCTGGTTTCAAGTTACAATGGTCCAGAAAAGACCATTGTATGCTGAAACTATTGTATGTTAAGGTGTTTAAAGTCTTTGTTAACAGGGTACACTCAGTGACAATTTTTGTATGCAGTCTTTGGTGACAGGTACACAAATTGCGCATGCAGTCTGTAGTTACAGGTAGGCAGTTTTTAGGTTTGTGGAGCCTTTAGTGACACACAGTGATAAGGTGTATTCATTTTTTGGGGACAAGTACACATAGTGAAGAGGTGTATAGGGTCTGCAATTACAAGTACACAAAGTGATGAGGAGTATGAAGTCTTAGTAAAATATATACAGTATATATACAGTAGTAAAAGTGATGAGGAGTATGAAGTCTTAGTAAAATATATACAGTATATATACAGTAGTAAAAGTGAGGAGGTGTATGGAGTCTGTAGTGACTGGTACACACAGTGATATCATGTATAGATCCTGCAGTGACATGTACACACAGGGAAAAGGTATATAGAGTCAGTAGTGACAGATATACACAATGATGATGTACAGTATATGGTAGAGGACTACATTGTCATAAGGGGCCCACTGGATCAGTTGAAAAACTTTCAGGCATGTTGGTATTAAGTATGTTGGGGGCCGGAGAGGACAGTCATACACTATACCTACGCGTCCCTCAAATCTACAGCGCTCCTGCACCACAGATCAATCAGCATACCCCAGCCCTATGCTATTTATATGTCCCAGCAAAAACGGCCCTGAACCCAAAGCCACTTTCACTAAAATTCATCTCGACGGACATCTGGTGCACGGCAAAGCTCATTGGGAGGAGTTGGACATTACAATTATGCTGTGTTCAGCCTTTAGTATCTGACGCCTAGCTACCCTCCAATGACTCCTCCCCCTGCCGTAAGTGTACGTCATCTTGATGGTTCAAAAGTATACACAATGATCATGTGTATGGAGTCTGTAGTGACAGGTATACACAATGATAAGGTTAAGGATCTGCAGTGACAAGTACATACAGTGAGGAGGTGTATGGAGTCAGCAGGGACTGAAATACACAATGATGAGGTGTATGGGGTCTATAGTGACCGGTAAAGACAATGATGACGTATATGGAATCTGTACTGATAGGTATGTACAGTGAGGATGGTCTGTACTGTACTGATTGGTATGTACATTGAGAAGGTGTATGGAGTCTGTAGCGACCAGTATACCTAATGGTTAGGTGTATGGAGTCTGCAGTAAATCACAATGTAGGACAATTACTGCACCCACTATTGTTGCACACACAAAGTCTCTTTTATGAATACATTTCCTTAAGGAAAGTGTATATGCACAGTATAACCACTAAGAAAATAAAGGATACCTGTGTTTGCAGCAATAGTGGGTGCAGCAATTGTCTATGTTCACACACCGTTTTTTCTCCCATCTTTTGTACCAAAAAATGGATGTTATTTGGCATTTTTTGAAGTACAAATGATGATTAAAAAAAAAAAAAAAAACACCACCGTTTTTTTTTCAGTTATTTAGTTCAATGGAACTCAATGGAAAAGAATACACAAAATTGTGTATTCATTTAGAATTTATTTATTACCTTGGTTTTGTTTTAGCTGTGCATTTTAAAGCTGACTGGGATTTTCCCCATATATTTATTAACACACCGTAAGTGTCTATAAAATTGTGGCACAGCGCCAAAGTGCCACAATTAAGAGTCAAAAAGGTGTGATGTAAACCCCTTAGTGTTCTCCTAGGCCATGGAGGAGTCACCAAAGACCAGTTATGGAGACACAACAGAGGTCACAAATATCAGCAAAAGACATAACCAAATCAGTTCAGACAACATTTCCCCCAAGATGATGAGCCAAGCTGGATCCATGAAGACCCCAACCTCTCTACAAGTGTAGGAAACATTGGCACAAATAGCAATGTGACTGAGGGAATCAAGTAGGTAGATCCGCAATTTGGTAGAGAGGTACTTTGAGAGATATGCTATGGCAAAACAGAAGTCAGAGAATATGGCACAGGTGTCACGTATGGGCAGGGAACAGTGACGTATGGGCAGGGAACTCACCAACAGCCACTGTCCCTACCTATTGCCTATCCGCCCTAAGTGCCAGATCGACAACCGCAATGACAAACCCTCCCTGCTAAGTGCTGGGGCAGCATTGTCAAAATAATAAAATACAAAAACAGTAGGAGTCAGGGAACAGCTGGAGACACACAAACTAATAGAGATACACTAAGACACACACGGGGTCAAATCAGTGTCAATCTAGCCAAGGTCAATACCAGGAGATAGCGGAGTACAGGAACGCAGAGCAAGAGCAAAGTCAAGGGAAAAGCCAAAGAACAATAAACAAGCAGGTGTCCAGTTAGCAGGAGGTGTCAGCTAAGGTATAACCTTTCACAGACATGGAACTAATCACTGCTCCTAGCTAATATAGGAAGGTGATCAGGTATAGACTTCCTGATAGGTGGCAGTGCTGACAACCACACCCAGACAACACAGGTGAGCTCCCAGCAGCTACAGCCCAACTAGAGTCATTTAATTGAATTGAATTCTGACCAATGGCAGCGCACGACAGTGGGTTGCCATGGAACTCCCCCCCCCCCCAAAGGCTGTCTGGGCATGCTGGGAGTTGTAGTTTTGCAACATCTGGAGGGTCACAGTTTGGAGACCACTGTTACAGTGGTGCCCAAACGGTAGCCCTCCATATGTTGCCAAACTACAACTCTCAGCATGCCTAGAGTGCCCAGGCATGCTGGGAGTTGTAGTTCTGTAACATCTGTCCCTTCAGATTTAGCAATTTTCATGACATTTTTGAAAATTGCTGCTCTACTTTAAAGCCCTCTAATTTTTTCAAAAAGTAAAAATATGTCCATTTTATGATGCCAACATAAAGTGGACATATTGTATTTGTGAATAAAAATAAAATTTATTTGGAATATCCATTTTCCTTACAAACAGCGAGCTTCAAAGTTAGAAAAATTCAAAATTTTCATGAAATTTTGGGATTTTTCACCAAAAAAGGATGCAAGTAACGACGAAAATTTACCGCCAAAATAAAGTAGAATATGTCACGAAAAAACAATCTCAGAATCAGAATATTCGGTTAAAGCGTTTTAGAGTTATTAATGCGTAAAGTGACGGTGGTCAGAATTGCGAAAAAGGGCTCAGTCCTTAAGGTGAAAAAGGGCTGCGTCCTTAAGGGGTTAATACACCTAGGTCACGTTATCACTTAGTGGAGACCTGTTCTACAAGCAAGTCTCTGTTCCTGTTCCAGTCCACACTGTGAGGATAAAATGTGTTAAGTCTTCATCTCCAAGAATGAGTTTTTTTCCTTTATTGTCAGAGTAGAATAACAAACCTGAATAAGTGTGTCTCTGCATTACACTAATCTCTTCAGTGACCTATAGTCAGAGTTGGCCATATAATTTAAAGTTTCCTGCTTACATCCATCCGGGTGTCATGCCACAAGTAAAAGTATTTGCACCACAGTACACCAACTTGTATAGATCCCCATCAGCAGACAAGCTAATTGAACTGTAAATATCTGTATTCTGTCTACATTTAACCCCTTAACGACGCAGGACGTATATTTACGTCCTGCGCCGGCTCCCGCGATATGAAGCGGGATCGCGCCGCGATCCTGCATCATATCGCTTCGGTCCCGGCGCTCATCAACGGCCGGGACCCGCGGCTAATACCACACATCGCCGATCGCGGCGATGTGCGGTATTAACCCTTTAGAAGCGGCGGTCAAAGCTGACCGCCGCTTCTAAAGTGAAACTGAAAGTATCCCGGCTGCTCAGTCGAGCTGTTCGGGACCGCCGCGGTGAAATCGCGGCGTCCCGAACAGCTGATCGGACACCGGGAGGGCCCTTACCTGCCTCCTCGGTGTCCGATCGACGAATGACTGCTCCGTGCCTGAGATCCAGGCAGGAGCAGTCAAGCGCCGATAATGCTGATCACAGGCGTGTTAATACATGCCAGTGATCAGCATAGGAGATCAGTGTGTGCAGTGTTATAGGTCCCTATGGGACCTATAACACTGCAAAAAAAAAAAAAAAATTTTTTTTTAATAAAGGTCATTTAACCCCTTCCCTAATAAAAGTTTGAATCACCCCCCTTTTCCCATAAAAAAAATAAAACAGTGTAAAAAAAATAATAAATAAACATATGTGGTATCGCCGCGTGCGTAAATGTCCGAACTATAAAAATATATCATTAATTAAACTGCACGGTCAATGGCGTATGCGCAAAAAAATTCCAAAGTCCAAAAAAGCGTTTTTTGGTCACTTTTTATACCATTAAAAAAATGAATAAAAAGTGATCAAAAAGTCTGATCAAAACAAAAATCGTACCGATAAAAACTTCAGATCACGGCGCAAAAAATGAGTCCTCATACCGCCCTGTACGTGGAAAAATAAAAAAGTTATAGGGGTCAGAAAATGACATTTTTAAACGTATAAATTTTCCTGCATGTAGTTTTGATTTTTTCCAGAAGTGCGACAAAATCAAACCTATATAAGTAGGGGGATCATTTTAACCGTATGGACCTACAGAATAATGATAAGGTGTAATTTTTACCGAAATATGCACTGCGTAGAAACGGAAGCCCCCAAAAGTTACAAAATGGCGTATTTTTTTCGATTTTGTCACACAATGATTTTTTTTACCGTTTCGCCGTGCATTTTTGGGTAAAATGACTAATGTCACTGCAAAATACAATTGGCGACGCAAAAAATAAGCCATAATATGGATTTTTAGGTGGAAAATTGAAAGGGTTATGATTTTTAAAAGGTAAGGAGGAAAAAACGAAAGTGCAAAAACTGAAAAACCTTAAGGGGTTAAAGGGATAGTAACCAAATATCAGTTCATCTGGTCCAAAAACTTAAACATTCCAACCTGTGCTGAATTAACTGTAGTATTGGATTTGCACAAGAAGTTTAAAGGGGTTGTCCCACCTTGTTACTTTTCTGCTTTTCCTGCTCCTCTAGACTTTTTTCAGCAACCAGTGGTGGCCGGGAAAGCCAAAAGCAGCCAAAGTGGGGAGGTTAATTTGCAAATTGCGTAACCTCCCCACTATGGTTGCTTTTGGCTTTCCCGACCAACTCTGCAAACAGGCTAGAAGAGCCATAAAAGTAGAAAGTAATGAATTGGGATAAAGCCTTTAAAGGGGTTGTGCACTGCCCTTACTTTCGGAGCTCCGCTCACAGCGTCCGGAAGTTCATTACTCCGAACGCTGTGTGCGGGCTTCCGTGTTCGTGGCCGCCGGGCGTGACGTCACGCCCGACCCCTCGTGACATCACGCCCGCCCCCTCTACCAAAATCTATGGGAAGGGGGCGTGACAGCGGTCGCGCCCCTTCCCATAGACTTTCGTTGAGGGGGCGGGTGAGACGTCACGAGGGGCCGGGCGAGACGTCACGAGGGGACGCGAACACGGAACCCCGCACACGGTGTTCGGAGTAATGAACTTCCGGACGCTGTGAGCGGAGCTCCGAAAGTCAGGGCAGCGCACGACCCCTTTAAGTAAAGAGTTAAAGTTGTCTTAACTATTCCTGCACTTTGCACTCTGGGAACTCAACTGACAAAAGTATGGTTGGGTTCACAAGGGAACATTAGTTTTGCTATAGGTAAGCAAAACGAAAGAGGAAATCCGGCTCCCAGGACTGGATAAAAATAGTTGCAAAAATAGAAAAAAATGTGGAATGCTAAAAGAACGAAACGTACCAACGCGTTTTGACTTGTTAACAAGTCTTGATCATGGTCAATGTTAGAGACAACGAATGTACCTTAAATACTATTGTATCCGGTGACGTCACATGCTAGAAACAGGTAAACTAAGGGTGAAATGCAAAATCCGGAGTGGACACATAACAATAAAAATGTGTTACATATGAGAATATTCATAACAGACATCTATGTATGTAAGGACATTTCAATAGATATAACTGAGATCATGTCTGAAATTGAGTCCAGACGGGAAGCGAGTATCAAGGCACAGAATCCAGTACGCCTCCCCTCTGAACACGACTCCAATCTCCGCCTCTTCGTGGCGGACGTACCCTTTCTAGGCCAGTCACAGCGATCTTCGGAATAATACCTAAATGTTGGTCAACGATGTGTTTGGTGAAACCTGACATGGATTTGTTTATAGTTCTACTACTATCTGGTATGTAAAGATGTTCTTGTATTCTAACCTTGAGTTTTCTGCTCGTGTAACCCACGTATTGCAGGTTGCACTGGACGCAGGTTATGCCATAGACTACATGATGAGTCTGGCAGTTAATAAAACTTTTTATGTTAAATTGTTGTCCAGTAATGCATGAATGAAATGTGTCAGTATTGGTCATGTATTGGCATATTGAACATCTAGAATGGCTACATTTGTAGCTCCCTTTACATGTTAGCCATCTGTCGTGTTTGGAAGAAGAGTTGACATCGCTAGGAGAAAGTTGATTGTAAAGTGACCGTACCTTTCGGGGCATTACCCTGATGCCATCCTGAATAATGTTAGACATAGTTTTGTCATAGTGTAATACGGGAAGATGTCTATTAATGATCCTCTTGATTTTCTGAAACTGTTTAGAGAATGGTGTTGTAAATGTTGGTAGAACATGTGTAATAGGGGTAGTGGGCTGTTTATCTTGAAGGTAAAAACCAGCTAGTTTAGAATTAACTATACTTTCAGCTCTGTTGATAACATGTGGTTTATAACCTCTAGCATATAAGCGTTTTCTGATGTCTGAACAGGTGTTGATATATGTATGTTCCTCAGATGAGGCACGCTTGGCCCTGACAAATTCGCCTATAGGCAAATTGCGGACATGTTCTGGGTGACAACTAGACGAATGAAGCAGACTATTGCCTGCACAGGGTTTACGGAACATTTTAGTATGTATACATTGTGATTCCCGATCACCTGTGAGGGTAATGTCTAAAAAATCTATTTGCTCTGATGAAATATTACAAGTAAAAATCAATGATAAATCATTATTATTAAGAAAATTCCGAAGATCTCTGTGACTGGCCTAGAAAGGGTACGTCCGCCACGAAGAGGCGGAGATTGGAGTAGTGCCGAGTTCAGACGGGAGGCGTACTGGATTCTGTGCCTTCATACTCGCTTCTGTCTGGACTCAATTTCAGACAATTTCAGATCTCAATTATATCTATTGAAATGTCCTTACATACATAGATGTCTGTTATGAATATTCTCATATGTAACACATTTTTATTGTTATGTGTCCACTCCGGATTTTACATTTCACCCTTAGTTTACCTGTTTCTAGCATGTGACGTCACCGGATACAATAGTATTTAAGGTACATTCGTTGTCTCTAACATTGATCATGATTAAGACTTGTTAACAAGTCAAAACGCATTGGTGCGTTTCGTTTGTTCTTTTAGCATTCCACATTTTTTTTCTATTTTTGGATTTTAATATGATTTAATAAAGCAACTATTTTTATCTAGTCCTGGGAGCCTGATTTCCTCTTTCGTTTTGCTTACCTGTTGCACTGTAACACGGCCCTTGTCTTCATTCCGAAGCTTCTGCTGGAGGGTGTGCTGAACTAACTATGATTTGGGTCTGCATGCTGCAAACGGTGAGCTGAATCTTACTATATCTAATTGGGACTATTAGTTTTGCTATACCACCCTCAGGACTACTTCTAAAATGTCACAATTTATTTAAAATTGTGGCACTCAAAAACATTAAAATTATTTCGCAAAAAGTGACACTAAACTTTTGTGAGAAGTGAATCTGGGCCTGAGTGTGATGTGTGGCTACCAGGTATCTCTGTTGCCACTGTTGAAACATCCAACCCGTCTGGTGTATTTATGCCTGCGTAAGATGACAGGAAAGAGTGAATCAAAAATTTCCAAAATACATAAGCCTGAAGCATTTGTGGTGCCGGGAGAGTAATGGTGTCTAGGGTGTTGCGGTTATAGTGTAGGGTCTGGTGATATTAACCCTTGAATGTCGTGACGCCAGGCTGTGGTTTCCTCAATAGTAATGTTCCTACCGCCAACCGCCCCACAAACGGCAGGGAAAAATAACGGAATGTCCACAGCAGATTTTAGGAATAAACTGAAGAAACTCTACTTACGGATTTTATGAAACAGTCATTAACATAACAGTATTTTCAAGAGTGAACCGGGATACAGGTTCCTCACAGGTTTGCTGGGACTTGGAAGCAATGAGCTTTTATGCAGGCCACTGTGGTACTAATTTAGAAGATTTGAGCTGGTAGTAGTCACACAGGATTTGATAGATTGAGCTTTTGGTAACTCACGGTTTAGTGGCTGCTGGATTCTTATGCCTTGGCCTAGGTGAATTGAATTGATGCTGAGGTAGTTGTGCTTGCTTTGTAGTCCGGCAGGAAGAGAAGAAGAGTGCGAATTTGGTGGCTGCAGCCCTTTATATAATAAGGGGCTGGACTAAGCTCATTGGTTGGCAAACCTGTAAGTCCTGACCCAGCAAACTCTGGGTACATCACATGACCTTGTAAGGTCCTTAAACCATAGTACAACCTAATTAACCCCTTAAGGACTGAGCCCTTTTTCACCTTAAGGACTGGGCCCTTTTTCGCAATTCTAACCACCGTCACTTTAAGCGTTAATAACTCTAAATCTACTTTATTTTGGTGGTAAATTTTCGGCGTTACTTGCCTCCTTGGTGAAAAATCCCAAAATTTCATGAAAATTTGTAAAATTTTGCAATTTTCTAACTTTGAAGCTCCCTACTTGTAAGGAAAATGGATATTCCAAAGAAATTTTATTTTTATTCACAAATACAATATGTCCACTTTATGTTGGTGTTACGCCGAGCGCTCCGGGTTCCCGCTCCTCCCCGGAGCGCTCGCTACACTCTCGCTGCCGCAGCGCCCCGGTCAGATCCACTGACCGGGTGCGCTGCGATACCGCCTCCAGCCGGGATGCGATTCGCGATGCGGGTGGCGCCCGCTCGCGATGCGCACCCCGGCTCCCGTACCTGACTCGCTCTCCGTCGGTCCTGTCCCGGTGCGCGCGGCCCCGCTCCCTAGGGCGCGCGCGCGCCGGGTCTCTGCGATTTAAAGGGCCACTGCGCCGCTGATTGGCGCAGTGGTTCTAATCAGTGTGTTCACCTGTGCACTCCCTATGTATACCTCACTTCCCCTGCACTCCCTCGCCGGATCTTGTTGCCATTGTGCCAGTGAAAGCGTTCCCTTGTTTGTTCCTAGCCTGTGTTCCAGACCTCCTGCCGTTGCCCCTGACTACGATCCTTGCTGCCTGCCCCGACCTTCTGCTACGTCCGACCTTGCTTCTGTCTTCTCCCTTGTACCGCGCCTATCTTCAGCAGTCAGAGAGGTTGAGCCGTTGCTAGTGGATACGACCTGGTCACTACCGCCGCAGCAAGACCATCCCGCTTTGCGGCGGGCTCTGGTGAAAACCAGTAGTGACTTAGAACCGGTCCACTAGCACGGTCCACGCCAATCCCTCTCTGGCACAGAGGATCCACCTCCTGCCAGCCGGCATCGTGACAGTTGGCATCATAAAATGGACATGTTTTTACTTTTTGAAAAAATTAGAGGGCTTCAAAGTAGAGCAGCAATTTTCAAAAATTTCATGAAAATTGCTAAATCTGAAGGGACAGATGTTACAGAACTATAACTCCCAGCATGCCTGGGTGGTCTAGGCATGCTGAGAGTTGTAGTTTGGCAACATCTGGAGGGCTACCGTTTGGGCGCCACTGTAACAGTGGTCACAAAATTGTGACCCTCCAGATGTTGCAAAACTACAGTCCGGCCTTCCTAGTGGTTGCCATAGTAAAGATCACATTACTTTCACTTTCATTTCTCCCCCCCCATTCTCCCTACCTGAGCCGTGATCTCCACTGGATGTCTGCAATGATCGCCAGGCCTCACGCATCTTCTCCTCAGGTACAGGACTCCATCTTGTCCCCCCCCGTTCTGCCCGACATCCAGGGGTGGGCAGAACGAGGGGTTTCAATGGCAACCCCCTGTCCTGCGCTGCCATTGGTCAGAACTCAGTTCTGATTAATGGCAGGGGATAGGAGGAGATCGCAGCACTGCGACCTCACTCCAATCTCTTTAGGCTGATCGGGGCTGTCACTGACAACTTTGATCATCCCTATTTTCCGGGCGATCGGGTCACCAGAGACCCGATCAGCCCGGAATTGGAGAAAATCGCATGTCTGAATTGACATGCGATTTTCTCCGATCGCCGACATTGGTCTCAGGTCCCCCCTGATTTCAGCAGGCATCCCGATCCGGTCCCTAACCGGCTAGCGGCGGGGAACGGAATTCCCACGGGCGTATCCATACGCCCTGTGTCCTTAAGGACTCGGGATGCAGGGCGTATGGATACGCCCTGCGTCCTTAACAGGTTAAAGGCACGTGACCTGCTAAGGTCCTATACATAGATATTTCCTATATATCAAATATATATATACATTAAATAACACATTTATATGAGGCGACTAGGGGTAAACCCTACAGGAGTGCCCTATAGACATGGAGGGACTCTAGCTGCAGGGACTTTAGACAAGGGACAGGACAAGGTCCTGTACCGGGACACCACAAACCCCCTTACTTGACATAAGTCGTCCTCAACGTAGGTCCCCAAAGACAGATGGACGAAATGGCCATAGGGCCAGATGCAGTCCTGGGTATTAATGAAAACGTCCATATCCAGGCTGTAGATGAATAACGGTATAGAGTCTTTGTGCATAGTAAAATGTCCATACAAGCTCTAACAATACAAACAGGATTTGTTAGGAATACATTCACGAACAGAATTACTGTGGTTTCCTTTTAGTTCTGACAACCAGGACAGGATGAGCAGAATATGATACGATGAATCTATCTTATCTGTACACCCTTGGGTATAGCTACTTTACCTTAGTTTATTATACCTCCATTGACTTATGAAATAAAGGACATATGATATTTGATTTTTTTTTTCTTTCCTGACAATTAGTATTTATATTCGACTAAAAGTATGTATGATGACAGTAATGGTACTACATACTAGTATAAATCTAACTTTTTTTCTTTTTGATGACATATACCACTTATTTATTTCCTACAGTTATACACTGGTTGCGGATTGGGTTGCCTGAGGCTTTCTGCCCAATGCCTTGGTTACTAGGATCTATAGGTATCACACACTTACCCCTAGAACTCTCTGAACTAGATAACAATGACACACTGTTACCTTTCTGGATATATGCATTTTAGTAAGCTACAGGAGCATTTTCTGGCCAGGAAGAGCATCCTGAACACGTAAGAGACAAAAGAACACATTAGTGAATAAACAGTGGTATAGAACTGAGATATAGCGTGTTACAGTTCCTAAGAAATATTTTGTTGTATGTGAGATATATATATATATATATATATATATATATATATATATATATATATATATATTTATTTATTTATTTATTTTTTTCTTGCTTGAGTTATGTGTACAGAAATTACGAAATGTACACTAGTGAATTTTGTATAATGTACTATGTGTACATTGTATTGAATGAATGAGTCAGTCTTGGTATCTGAGGGGAATGTTTCAGTAGGCGCTAGTGAGAGGTGGCATTAACCTCTTCAGGACATAGGGCGTATGGATACGCCCTGCATCCCGAGTCCTTAAGGACCGAGGGTCATTATGTTCCCCCATGTCGGTGATCGCCACAGATCGCTGGACAATTCAGTCCAGCGATCTGGGGCGATTCCGGGTCAATCGGGTCTCCAGTGACCCGATGACCCGGAATTACTGGCTGTTCGGGACCGTCTCTGACGGCCCCGAACAGCCAGAGCCTGCAGGGGTGAGGTGGCACTGGTGCCACCTCACGATCGCCCTGATTCGTCGGCCGGATTACCGGCCGACCAATCAGGGAGCCTGCTGCGGGTGTCACTCCCGCACCCGCTCTGCCCCTCTTCTGGAGGACGTGAGCGGGTGCGGGACGTGCACCCCGGGTGCTGGGGACCCCGATCCCCGGCGCCCCTGTTGGGATCGGGGCCCCAGGAGCAGCTGCGGCGGCGGGACTGACCTGCAGCGTCTGGATCGTTGGAGGTGAGTGACAGCCTCCTGCTGTTGCTTAGCAACAGCTCCCAGCATGCAAAAAGGGCATGCTGGGAGCTGTAGTTATGCAACAGCAGGAGGCAGACCACCACAACTCCCAGAATTCCCTTATGGGCATGCTGGGACTTATGGTTTTGCAACAGCTGGAGGCACATTCTATGGAAAAGTGTACCTTCAGCTGTTGTATAACTACAACTCCCAGCTTGCACAAACAGCTAAAGTGCATGCTGGGAGTTGTAGTGGTGCATCTGCTGGTTGCATAACTACAACTCCCAGCATGCCCGTTGGCTGTCGGTGACTGCTGAGAGTTGTAGTTTTGCAACAGCTGAAGGCACACTGGTTGTGAAACTCAGAGTTTTTTTTTACCTAACTCAGTGTTTCACGACCGGTGTGCCTCCAGCTGTTGCAAACTACAACTCTCAGCAGTCACCGTACACCATGCACCGTACATGCTGGGAGTTGTAGTTTTGCAACAGCTGGAGGCACACTGGTTGTGAAACACTGAGTTAGGTCACAAACTCAGTGATACATAACCAGTGTGCCTACAGTTGTTGCAAAACTGCAACTCTCAGCAGTCACCGACAGCCAACGGGCATGCTGGGAGTTGTAGTTATGCAACAGCTGGATGTCCCCCCCCCCCCAATGTGAACGTACAGGGTACACTCACATGGGCGGAGGATTACAATAAGTATCTGGCTGCAAATTTGAGCTGCCGCAAACTTTCTGCTGCAGCTCAAATTGCCAGCGAGAAACTACTGTGAACCCCCCGCCCGTGCGACTGTACCCTAAAAACACTACACTACGCTAACACAAAATAAAATAAAAAGTAAAAAACACTACATATACACATACCCCTACACAGCCCCCCTCCCTCCCCAATAAAAATGAAAAACGTCTGGTACGCCACTGTTTCCAGAACGGAGCCTCCAGCTGTTGCAAAACAACTCCCAGTATTGTCGGACAGCCGTTGACTGTCCAGGCATGCTGGGAGTTTTGCAACAGCTGGAGGCACCCTGTTTGGGAATCACTGGCGTAGAATACCCCTATGTCCACCCCTATGCAATCCCTAATTTAGGCCTCAAATGCGCATGGCGCTCTCACTTTGGAGCCCTGTCGTATTTCAAGGCAACAGTTAAGGGTCACATATGGGGTATCGCCGTACTCGGGAGAAATTGGGCTTAAAATTTTGGGGGGTATTTTCTGCTTTTACCCTTTTTAAAAATGTAAAATTTTTGGGAAAACAAGCATTTTAGGTAAAAAATAAATCTTTTTTTTACATATGCAAAAGTCGTGAAACACCTGTGGGGTATAAAGGTTCACTTAACCCCTTGTTACGTTCCCCGAGGGGTCTAGTTTCCAAAATGGTATGCCATGTGGGTTTTTTTTGCTGTCCTGGCACCATAGGGGCTTCCTAAATGCGGCATGCCCCCAGAGAAAAATTTGCGTTCAAAAAGCCAAATGTGACTCCTTCTCTTCCGAGACCTGTAGTGCGCCAGCAGAGCACTTTTCACCCCCATATGGGGTGTTTTCTGAATCGGGAGAAATTGGGCTTCAAATTTTTAGGGGTATTTTCTGCTATTACCCTTTTTAAAAAAAAAATTTTGGGGGGAAAACAAGCATTTTAGGTAAAATTTTTTTTATTTTTTTTACATTTGCAAAAGTCGTGAAACACCTGTGGGGTATTAAGGTTCACTTTATCCCATGTTACATTCCCCGAGGGGTCTAGTTTCCAAAATGGTATGCCATGTGTTTTTTTTTTTGCTGTTCTGGCACCATAGGGGCTTCCTAAAGGTAACATGCCCCCCAAAAACCATTTCAGAAAAACGTACTCTCCAAAATCCCCTTGTGGCTCCTTCCCTTCTGAGCCCTCTACTGCGGCCGCCGAACACTTTACATAGACATATGAGGTATGTCCTTACTCGAGAGAAATTGGGCTACAAATACAATTAAAAATTTTGTCCTTTTACCCCTTGTAAAAATTCAAAAATTGGGTCTACAAGAACATGTGAGTGTAAAAAATGAAGATTGTGAATTTTCTCCTTCACTTTGCTGCTATTCGTGTGAAACACCTAAAGGGTTAAAACGCTGACTGAATGTCATTTTGAATACTTTGGGGGGTGTAGTTTTTATAATGTGGTCATTTATGGGGTATTTCTAATATGAAGACCCTTCAAATCCACTTCAAACCTGAACTGGTCCCTGAAAAATACTGAGTTTCAAAATTTTGTGAAAAATCGGAAAATTGCTGCTGACCGTTGAAGCCCTCTGGTGTCTTCCAAAAGTAAAAACACGTCAATTTTATGATGCAAACATAAAGTAGACATATTGTATATGTGAACCAAAAAAAATGTATTCGTAATATCCATTTTCCTTACAAGCAGAGAGCTTCAAAGTTAGAAAAATGCAAAATTTTCAAATTTTTCATCAAATTTACGGATTTTTCACCAAGAAAGGATGCAAGTATCGACAAAAATTTACCACTATGTTAAAGTAGAATATGTCGCGAAAAAACAATCTCGGAATCAGAATGATAACTAAAAGCATTCCAGAGTTATTAATGTTTAAAGTGACAGTGGTCAGATGTGCAAAAAACGCTCCGGTCCTTAAGGCCAAAATGGGCTCCGTCCTGAAGGGGTTAATGTTACTCCCAGGGGAGCTGGGAGGGCACCTTAAAGTAAACACTATAACACCTGAAAGAAAATATGTATTTTGTGTACAGGAAATGGATATTTCTGTACAATAACCACGGACATTTTGTTTGACATATTTTGTCAACAAACACTTTATTTATTAGAATACCAGGGCTACTTGATAGCAGCACAACATTTGATGCATTCAGGTACATTTACCTGCTGTATGTGTGCAACATTTAGTGCACAAAAAATATATTACTGTGAACATCTTTACAACAAACAGTCATGTAAGGATCAGCAGTCCACCTAGGTTATGAGTCCAAAAACATCACGGCTGTGCAGGAGCCGGGCATAAACTTACAAGAATCTCCTCGGACAAGGAGTCTCCGGCCAAAGGCCGGGCACAATCTTAAGAAGATGGTTACATTGCTGAATAAGTAACTTCTTGGCACAGTCCTGCCAGGCACTTCATCTTGTCACGATGCCGGCTGGCAGGAGGTGGATCCTCTGTGCCAGAGAGGGATTGGCGTGGACCGTGCTAGTGGACCGGTTCTAAGTCACTACTGGTTTTCACCAGAGCCCGCCGCAAAGCGGGATGGTCTTGCTGCGGCGGTAGTGACCAGGTCGTATCCACTAGCAACGGCTCAACCTCTCTGGCTGCTGAAGATAGGCGCGGTACAAGGGAGTAGACAGAAGCAAGGTCGGACGTAGCAGAAGGTCGGGGCAGGCAGCAAGGATCGTAGTCAGGGGCAACGGCAGGAGGTCAGGAACACAGGCTAGGAATACACAATGGAACGCTTTCACTGGCACAATGGCAACAAGATCCGGCAAGGAAGGGAAGGGGAAGTGAGGTTAAATAGGGAGTGCACAGGTGAACACACTAATAGGAACCACTGCGCCAATCAGCGGCGCAGTGGCCCTTTAAATCGCAGAGACCCGGCGCGCGCGCGCCCTAGGGAGCGGGGCCGCGCGCGCCGGGACAGGACAGACGGAGAGCGAGTCAGGTACGGGAGCCGGGGTGCGCATCGCGAGCGGGCGCCACCCGCATCGCGAATCGCATCTTGGCTGGAGACGGTATCGCAGCGCACCGGGTCAGTGGAGCTGACCGGAGCGCTGCGGTAGCGAGAGTGAAGCGAGCGCTCCGGGGAGGAGCGGGGACCCGGAGCGCTCGGCGTAACACATCTTAACAGGTTACAACTGGAACAGAACAGTCTGTAGAGAAACAAAGGTACTGGGGTACCACAGAATTAATGGTAAGCAAACAAAATAAATGAATGCCTTTAAACGGGGTATCTTATTGACTCCCAACCTCGCCGGTCAGTGTGCTTCCTGCTATGGGACATGTAGCGAGGAGCATGAAGTTGGGATTCTCTCAGGGGATGAATAGCAGTGTCCCATGAAACATTGGTGAGCTTTGACTGTGAAACAGAGGGGTTAACACTCACTACAAAATTAATAGCAGCCGCTGAGGCCACTGCTACCACCATTGGTGCCGGTTGATCCGGCCTCACTTCCTTGTGTGGAGTAGGCCGTGACACTTCTGTCGGTGCCTGTTGTTTAGGCCACACCTCCGGGCATGAAGTAGGCCTAGGCACATCTGTTGTTGGTGCCTGTTGGTTAGGCCACACCTCCTGGCATGGAGTAGGCCTAGGCACATCTGTTGGTGCCCGCTGTTTAGGCCTCACCTCCTCAGGGGGAGGAGGCCTGGACCTGTTCTCGGTCACAGATGGATCGGAATAGGACCTCGGCATGTGCTTGGGGTCCATGACAGGTGCTCTGAATCCTTCCTCTTCATCGGCTGTGTTGGGTATCTTCTTCGGCCGGATTCTGTGGGGATCTGCGTCCCAGTCGTCCAAAGGGAAGTACGTGAAGGGAATTTGTGTCGGGTTCTTTGGTCTTGTCATAGCTGCAGCCCATTCACCCCGCAGACTTTTAACTGGGGTGTATTCAACAATCTCCCCTTGCTCCAGGGAGTTGTAACTTCTGGGCAGGTAGTACTGTTCACCAGGATGGTCCCCCCCATGCCTGCAATCTTGGTGGGTACCAAAACACTTGACCTTATCAAATTTCACCACGATGGCGCGTCAGCGCTCCAAGGGTGCTTCACCCTCTCATGGGTAGTCCAACATTCTTATGTACAGTGCCTCCAACCTCTTGGTATCACTCTGCTGCTTCACCCTGTCTTTATATTAGAGGTGTTTCAGCCCATATCGCTCTCTGTGTTCAGCCTTCAGCTTCTCAATTATGCTTTTAATTTCAGTCTCCCTGTGGGCCCTTTCTATCTGAGCTGTGGGGACCGTTGGATGGGACTTCCCTGGCTGGGGAAGAACATGGTCCCACTGGCTGTGTTGAATACTGAATCAGTGAATCAGCTCAGGCTCATCGCCGAACACTCATTTCGGGAGAGGGGGTGTGCGCTAGGCAGGGTGACTTGAGACAAGGGGACCTCTCTCTCTGGGCTAGATGAGGAAGAGAAAGTGGCTTCCGTCTGGGTACTCACATCCGAGTCTTCTGTTGGGATCTCGGCCCAGGACCCCATGTCCGGTGGTGAGGGGACAGTCTCACCGGTGATGCCGTCTCCGATGTCCCGGGTGATGCCCCTTTCGGGGGTAGCCGGCCTCTCGTCATCCTCGGGTAGCGGTGGTAGTTTGCAGGCCTCCTCGGCCCCGATGGACAACCGCTGCAAGTGATCGGCAAGATCCTGGAAAAGTTGCGCTGTGGGCGCGGCAACTTTCCTCTGCTCAGACACCATCTTGCTGCTCTCCTCACCTGTAGCACTGGGCTCCGCCATGTCTGTGCACCTCGCTGCCATCTCCAGATGGGAGGCTTCAACAAAATGTCTGCCAGCCCCAAGGACGTCATCGGTGCAGCTCTGACTTCCTGTCCCCTGGCAAACACAAGCAAGAAATTATAGTTCCACTTCGGCATTGCAACGTGTACTTGGTGTCCACGCCCAGGGGCGAGTCGCAGACCAGTGCGGGGCATTTTCGCGCACTTCTCTGGTAAATTTTTAACCCTTTCAAGTATTTGTTGCAGTGGAGAGCGCAGCATGGCTTCACTGCGAATTTTACACATGGCCACAGAAAGACAATCTTCACCTCCCCCTTACTTTTTCGTTCGCCCCAGTTAAGCACAATCTCAGCAGCAAAGTCCCGTAACCTTCTGGGCTTAATTTTAATTGCTACGTGTGATAATTCCGGACAGTTCATATAGCACATTTCTGAATAGGGGAGGACTATGGCCTTTTCCAATAATGGTGGCTAAGTTCTTTAAGGCATACACCCGTATCCTGTTCGTAAGACGCCAAAAGAGTTGTGGTGCCGGGAGAGTAATGGTGTCTAGGGTGTTGCGGTAATAGTGTATGGTCTGGTGGTATTAACCCTTGAATGTCGTGATGCCAGGGTGTGGTTTCCTCAATAGTAATGTTCCTATCGCCAACCGTCCCACAAATGGCAGGCAAAAATAACAGAATGTCCACAGCAGATTTTAGGAATAAACTGAAGAAACTTTACTTGCGGATTTTATGAAACAGTCTTTAACATAACAGTCTTTTCAAGAGTGAACCGGGATACAGGTTCCTCACAGGTTTGCTGGGACTTGGAAGCAATGAGCTTTCATGCAGGCCACTGTGCTACTAATTTAGAAGATTTGAGCTGGTAGTAGTCACACAGGATTTGATAGATTGAGCTTTTGGTAACTCACGGTTTAGTGGCTGCTGGATTCTTAGGCCTTAGCCTAGGTGAGTTGAATTGATGCTGAGATAGTTGTGTTTGCTTTGTAGTCCGGCAGGAAGAGAAAAGGAGTGCAAATTTAGTGGCTGCAGCCCTTTATATAATAAGGGGCTGGACTAAGCTCATTGGTTGGCAAACCTGTAAGTCCTGACCCAGTGAACTCTGGGTACATCACATGACCTTGTAAGGTCCTTAAACCATAGTACAACTTAATTATTAAAGGCACGTGACCTGCTAAGGTCCTATACATAGATATTTCCTATATATAAAATATATATTTATATATATATATATATATATATATATATATATATACACACACATTAAATAACACATTTATATGAGGCGACTAGGGGTAAACCCTAGAGGAGAGCCCTATAGACATGGAGGGACTCTAGCTGCGGGGAGCTTAGACAAGGGACAGGACAAGGTCCTGTACTGGGACACCACACATTACTATGGAATGTCTTTAGATTTTTGATGCTCCAGGTCTCAGATCACATTTATCTATAGATCTTACTACTAGGTTTGTCTCCTGTTGCTCATCTTCCATCCCTGTTTATTTCTCCGGCTCAGGACAGTCTCATCTGGTTTTAGCTGAATCTTATCTGTCTTATCTTTCCTGGAGTTGGACTGGAAATTAGAGATTAGAGAACAAGAGAGAAAAAACAGTAACCAGGAGACGCAGTGAAGCCAAACAATAAGGGATGAGAGGAGGTAATGGCACAATGACTATAGATACACCTGATCCAGCACAATCTGTTCCTGTGCATATCCTCCTCTAAACCCTTCCCAAGCTGCATCACTGAGAACGTCTACAGTAAGATGGCAGCAAAGTCAGGGCCAGGTTGGTGCAGGGACCCCTAATGGGCCTGATTGGTTGGTCAACGTGTACTCTGGTAGAACATGTATAATGAGGTCTCTATAAAATGAGGACATGGCTCTGGTCTCTTGTTGCTGTGATCACCCTATGAGGCTGCCCCACTTGTCCATGGCAAAATTGTCATAATACAGTCATCCAGCCCCACTCACTTTAGATGGTAGCTAGAACAGAACAATTTCACACTGTTCAAAAGCTGAGGTCCATCAACTTATATTAGACCTATAGTCTACCTAGGGCTGGGCGGTATGACCAAATTCACTGTATTTTTTTTAACTTACGGTGGTTCCACGGTATATAACGGTATTGTACCCCCCGTCCCAATCATGTGACCCACGTGCGGTGTTCGGCTCCCCCCCCAAAAAGAATCATGTGATCCGCCAGCACTGTTCTGCTCCCCCCAATTAATGATCAGCCTAGCGGGGTACTACTCACATATGTCACCTTCAAGCACTGCCCTCCTCCTCTTTGTTGGGGGCCAACGGCGACGGAACTCACTGTACGCCAGTGGTCTCCAACCTGCGGACCTCCAGCTGTCCGGGCATGCTGGGAGTTGTAGTTTTGCAACAGCTGGAGGTCCGCAGGTTGGAGACCACTGCTTTACGCTGTACACCTATGCCCGGGCTGCAAAAGATACAGAAAATAAACTTTAACTTACCTACATCGGCCACACGCTGTTCCTTGGGACTGGAACGTCGGACAGCCGTCAGCCTATCACCGGCCGCAGCGATGTCCCACCCCGGCCAATGATAGAATGAGCGCACTGTCATGTAAGAAGCCGGCCATAGCTCTTTACATGACAGTGGGCTCAGCCTATCACTGGCCGGGGTGGGACATCGCTCCGGCCGGTGATAGGCTGATGGCTGTCCGACATTCCAGTCCCCAGCGTGTGACCGACGTAGGTAGGTTAAAGTTTATTTTCTTCATCTTTTGCAGCCCGGGCATAGGGATACAGCGAACAACAGTGGTCTCAAACCTGCGGACCTCCAGCTGTTGCAAAACTACAACTCCCAGCCGTTGGCTGTCTGGGCATGCTGGGAGTTGTAGTTTTGCAACATCTGGAGGTCTGCAGGTTGGAGACCACTGGCGTACAGTATAGAGTTCCAGCGCCCGGCGGCCCCCAACAAAGAGGAGGAGGGCAGTGCTTATGGTGACCTATGTGGGTAGTACCCCACTGGGCTGATAATTAATTGGGGGGGGGGGGGGGCAGAACAGTGCTGGCGGGTAACATAGGATTAGTTCCCCGATGTGGGGACAGCGCTGCGCTGGGCTGATAATACATTCCCGAGGGGCCCAACCGGTATTGCGGTATGGGAGAAAATTCATATCGTGCAGCCCAAAAAATTCGGTATGAGGTATGAACCGGTATACCGCCCAGCCCTAAGTACCAGTGTCTATGTTCGGGCTGTTTTTTTTTTGCAGGACTCAGTGTTAATAGGGTCATTGTGGGTATGCTGTGGTATGTATTAGAATACTTTTTACTTTTTTGCCAGTATCTCGACATTTACTGGCGGCTTTCCCATTAAATGTAATGTGATTGGCATTACATTTATCTTTATCATTCTATCAGCCTTCTTGTAATTACATGATTAATGATAATGATGGACAAGCCCTTCTCATACGATCCAGCATTGGGGCGCTTTACTGCAGTTCTTGACCCTAAATTTTGGATTAGACATGGAGTGAGCAAGATTCATGATGTGTATGGGGAGCAGGACTTCAAGTCCATACAATACAATTACAGGAGACATACAACCTTCATAGGGGCTTGTTTTATAAGTTATTGCATGCATTCCTTAGAGAATTTATTTCTCTTAATAGATCATTTTCTCACTCTGCTCTTATAGGAATTCTAAATATTAACCCCTATATGCATTATCAGCTCCATTGTCATGGCAGGTAGAGACTGATCTGCTCAGGTAGAGACTGATCTGCTATCCTATGCCTGTCAGTGTAAATCTAATTTAGTGGCGTACAGACGTGTGTATATGTATAATTTAGTGGAGTACAGGTATGTGAATTATGTGTATCATAGTAAAAAAAAAAAATAGAGATCGACCGATATCGATTTTTTTTTAGGGCCGATACCGATAATCTGTGGCCTTTCAGGCCGCTAGCCAATAACTTATACCGATATTCCGGTATAAGTTATCGGCTATTTCTCAACCCCCCCCCCCCCGGCCCGCTTCTCTCCCCCTGCCGGTCCTTAGTCCAACCACCGCTGCTGCCCCATTGCCTCCCCCATCCCTGGTTTTATAATTACCTGTTCCCAGGGTCCGCGCTACTTCTGGCTCCAGCGGTGTCCTGAGCTGTCACTGTGCGCACTGACGGTGAAATCGCGTTGACGACGATGGGGGGGGGAGGGGTGGATTATCGGCAAAGTAATTGCCGATACCGATAACGTCCAAAATCGTGAATATCGGCCGATAATATCGGCCAAACAGATAATCGGTCGATCCCTAAAAAAATTATTAAAAAAATATATTAAGAAAAAATGTAAATAAATTATATATACATATATTTCCCCCCCCGTTAAGTGTCAACATGTTCTGCAAAAAAAAAGTCCTCACATAATTGTGTCGGTGAAAAAATTAATAGTTTTTATGCTATAAATATAATAAAATATTTAAAAAGTATTAAATTTGGTATCACCATAATCGTATCAACCTGCAGAGTAATGTTGCTTATACTGAATGACGAACTACCTAAAGAAATTAATAAAAAACAACCTCAGAATAGATTTTTTTTATTTATGCCACCTCATAAAAAATTTAATAAAAACGATCAGTGTCACATGAACCCCACAATGGTTCCAATGAAAGCGTCAACTTGTCTCCCAAAAATATTTTTGCACCCCAAGGCCTCTGCAACTTTATATGATGGCAGCAAAATATCCTAAACTAAAAGGAAGCCCCAAAATCCACACAGCATGCCTTCATGTCTGAGGCCTGTGTGTGATACACAAATCGCACAATGGCCACATGTGGGATATTTGTAAATACGTCAGAATTCGGGGAATACATTAAGTTGCATTTCTCTGTCAACACCTACTGTGTTACAGAAAAAATGGATTAAAATGGAAAATCTGCAAACAAAATGAAATTTTAAAAATTCCGCCAGCACTTTGCTTTAATTTTTGTGAAATGCCTAAAGGGTTAATAGACTTCTGTAATGTCATTCTGACTACTTTAAGGAGTGCAGTTTTTAAAATGGGGGGATTTATGGGGGTATCTAACATACAGGCCCCTCAATTCCATTTCAGATCTGAACTGGACCCTGAAAAATAAGATTTTGAAATTTTCTTGAAAATCTGAAAAATTGCTGCTAAACTTATAAACCTTCTAACATTCTAAAAAAGTAAAGGCATGTTTATCAAATGATGGGAACATAAAGTAGACATATTGTAAATGTGAATTAATCATTAATTTGATGCGGCAAGACTATTTGTCATAGAAGCAGAAAATGTCAAATCTCGAAAAATGCTAATTCTTCATTCGTTTTTACTAAATTTTGGAGTTTTTCACAAAAAAACGCTAAATATATCAATATCAAAATTTACCACTAATGTAAAGTACAATTGGTCACAAAAAAAAATCTCAGAATCGCTTTCATAAGTAAAAGCGTTCCAAAGTTATTACCAAATAAGGGGACACATGTCAGATTTTAAAAATTTGCCTTGGTCATTAAGGTCAAAACAGGCTAAGGGGTTAAGATCCCCGCTATATTATTTGTTAATTTCTAATGATAATTTGTTTTCCCTTAGTCCTAAGAGAAGCACAGGAAGGGTTAATTCCCCATGTTGACTGGATGGATAGCAGAATAATTAATGAGCCCAACAAGTAATAAAGAAATTAAGCTATTAAGACCTCCTTTAAGAGGATAATTATCCCCTTGTGTTATAACAAGGAAAGCTACACCTAAGGTGGGATATTTGTGAGCTGCTGTTAGGACTAAGGGAAAACAAATTATCGTTAGAAATTAACGATTCCTTTACCTTCTGCCAGCAGCACAGATGAGGATCTAGCAAGAAGAGGACCCCATATGATGGCTCTCCTGCCTGACAGAACATAGTAACATAGTCCATAAGGTTGAAAAAAGACCTGAATCCATCAAGTTCAACCTATAACCCTAATGAGTCCCTACTGAGTTGATGAAGAGGAAGGCAAAAAACCCTCATACTAGAGGTAAAAATTCCTTCCCGACTCCAAATATGACAATCAGAATAGATCCCTGGATCTACCTTCTGTCCCTATAGATCTAGAATCATTAACCTGTAATGTTATTATTCTCCAAAAATGCATCCAGACCCCTTTTAAATTCTTTAATTTAACCATGACCACCTACTCCGGGAGAGAATTCCACAGTCTCACTGCTCTTACTGTAAAGAACCCCCGTCTGTGCTGGTGTAGAAACCTTCTTTCCTCTAGACGTAGAGGATGCCCCCTTGTTATAGATACAGTCCTGGGTATAAATAGATCATGGAGAGATCTCTGTACGGTCCCCTGATATATTTATACACAGTTATTAGGTCGCCCCAATCCTTCTTTTTTCTTAACTAAATAACCCTAATTCTGATAATCTTTCTGGGTACTGTAGTCCTCCCATTCCCCATATTACCCTGGTTGCCAGTCTTTGAACCCTCTCCAGCTCCACTATATCTTTCTTGTACACTGGTGCCCAGTACTGTACACAGTATTCTATGTGTGGTCTGACCAGTACTGTACACAGTATTCTATGTGTGGTCTGACCAGTACTGTACACAGTATTCCATGTGTGATCTGACCAGTACTGTACACTGTATTCTATGTGTGGTCTGACTAGTGATTTGTACAGCGGTAGAATTATTTCCTTGTCGTGGGCATCTATGCCCCTATTGATGAACCCCATTATTTTATTTTCCTTGGCAGTGTCACGATGCCGGCTGGCAGGTAGTGGATCCTCTGTGCCAGAGAGGGATTGGCGTGGACCGTGCTAGTGGATCGGTTCTAAGTCACTACTGGTTTTCACCAGAGCCCGCCGCAAAGCGGGATGGTCTTGCTGCGGCGGTAGTGACCAGGTCGTATCCACTAGCAACGGCTCAACCTCTCTGACTGCTGAAGATAGGCGCGGTACAAGGGAGTAGACAGAAGCAAGGTCGGACGTAGCAGAAGGTCGGGGCAGGCAGCAAGGATCGTAGTCAGGGGCAAGGGCAGGAGGTCTGGAACACAGGCTAGGAACACACAAGGAAACGCTTTCACTGGCACAATGGCAACAAGATCCGGCGAGGGAGTGAAGGGGAAGTGAGGTATAAATAGGGAGTGCACAGGTGAACACACTAATTGGAACCACTGCGCCAATCAGCGGCGCAGTGGCCCTTTAAATCGCAGAGACCCGGCGCGCGCGCGCCCTAGGGAGCGGGGCCGCGCGCGCCGGGACAGGACAGACGGAGAGCGAGTCAGGTACGGGAGCCGGGATGCGCATCGCGAGCGGGCGCTACCCGCATCGCGAATCGCATCCCGGCTGGAGACGGTATCGCAGCGCACCGGGTCAGTGGAGCTGCCCGGAGCGCTGCGGTAGCGAGAGAGAAGCGAGCGCTCCGGGGAGGAGCGGGGACCCGGAGCGCTCGGCGTAACAGGCAGCAGCTGCCCGACACTGGTCACTACAGCTAAATTTACTGTTAACTAAGATGTGGTGTCCCGGTGCCGCATCCTATACGGTACCTGTACAGAGGTCCCCATAGCCAGAGTCCCTAGGACATTGGGGTCCTTCTTATCTAGTCCACCCCTTGTCACCTCTCATCTAGATATATTAGTTGTCTAACAGTTTACTTAGGATTTATATAAATATAATTGTACAAATGTATATAAATGGTTAATTACCTGTACGGAGCGTAGCAGGACCTGCGGGTCACGTGATCAGGTAAACGCTATGGTTTTTCCTTAAGGACCTTTGGAGGTCCCTGTGACGTATTTGAACCATCATTCCTTGTACCGGTGAGTGAGTGTTACTCGGACCAATGGAAACGGCCCTGCCCCTGCCCATATAAGGAAGCGGCGGCCATTACTCTCTCTCTTTGCTCGTGGGCTGTTGTTAGAGAAGGATCTGCGCTGCTGCCATAAGTGAGTTAGGCCCGAGCCTTGCGGCGACGGCTGATATCTTCTAAAACTGTGAGTGTATCAATCCCTAAGCACTCTGCAAGATCACCGGACCATATCTATCCCCTAAATCAGGACGGATCTTCGCAAATTACCCTAAATTTAGAGACTTATATCAACGGCCAAGGTGCGCAACAACTGTCAGTCACTGAAGTGTATGGAGACTGTATTAAAGAGACTGTTACTATTCATTGGATGTACTGCAAGCCTTTAAGTAAAGTTTATTCAAGTTCAACTACATTGTGGACCTTCAGTCATTATTTGCATGCACCTATCGTTACTGGGAAAGGCGTCGATAGGCCGGAGAATTACCTCAGCATACTAGCCCTCAGCCTGGCGTCACGAACAAATAGGGTTAACCTTAACCCCTGATATACTGAAGCAATACCCTAACTACACTATCCCTACCCAAGAGGCCTACCACAAAGACTCCTAAGTCCTTTTCCAAATCAGAGTTTAGTTTAATCTGCAAAAATTGCTACTTTACTCTTCAACCCCTCTACAATGTCATTAATTAATGATTCCCAGAAGAAGGCAGTGAGCCGAAATGGACGTTGGAGTGTGGGCATCCTGATATACGATTGTGGGTATATTTTGTTACTTGGTGATCTCTGCTGTGGATGTTGATAATACCATTGTTACCTTTTGGATAACTGTGCAATACATGGCCACTTGGGCCTCTTTTACTATACTCTTATGTTTACATCTTTTGTGAGTTGTGAGCACATTCATTGTTAGTGACCACCTCACAATATGTCATACATATGAATGGATTTTGCCCTAGCTATTTTCTTGGTGCTGTAATTCTCCCTAACATATTATTATATACAGTATGTGTACATGTTTTTAGGTCTACTTTTAGTATAAACCTCCAATAAAATAATTTTCTATAAAAATTTCTTAATAAGGAACTCCATGTTTTTTCTTTTAAGTTCATTAATTAGTATATTAATATTATATAATATTAGTATATACGGCGAAACTGGGAAAAAAAATAATTGTGCAACAAAATTGAAGAAAAAACAACATTTAGTAACTTTTGGGGGCTTCCGTTTCTACGCTGTAAATTTTTCGGTAAAAATGACACCTTATCTTTATTCTGAAGGTCCATACGATTAAAATAATATCCTACTCATATAGGTTTGATTTTGTATTACTTCTGAAAATAAATCATAACTACATGCATGAAAATGAATACGTTTAAAATTGTCATCTTCTGACCCCTATAGCTTTTTATTTTTCCGCAAACGGGGTGGTATGAGGGCTAATTTTTTGTGCCATGATCTGAAGTTTTTATCGGTACCATTTTTGTTTTGATCGGACTTTTTGATCGCTTTTTGTCATTTTTTTTTAATGGTGTAAAAAGTTATTTTGGACTTTGGAATTTTTTGCGCGTACGCCATTGACCGTGTGCTTTAATTAACTATATATTTTTATGGTTCGGACATTTACGGACGTGACGATACCACATATTTGTGTTTTTATTTACAGGTAAGACACTGTCCTCTCAGCTGTTCGGGATGCCGCGATTTCACCGCAGCAGTCCAGAACAGCTCTGCTGAGCTAGCAGGTATGGATTTCTCCAGTTTTAGACGCCGCAATCAACTTTGATCACTGCGTCTAAAGGGTTAATACTGGACATCAGCCCGATCGGCGATGTTCAGCATTAGCCGCAAGTCCTGGTTGCTGATAGTGACCGGGACCCTGCAGATATGA
This sequence comes from Hyla sarda, assembly GCF_029499605.1. Taxonomy (NCBI): domain Eukaryota; kingdom Metazoa; phylum Chordata; class Amphibia; order Anura; family Hylidae; genus Hyla; species Hyla sarda. Next base: position 174,214,808 of record NC_079197.1, read on the forward strand.
AGCGCCTTTTAAATATTGGCACTACATTTGCCATGCGCCAGTCCTAGGGAACAGTGCCTGTTACTATAGAGTCCCTGAATATTAAAAATAGGGGTCTGTCTATTACATTACTTAATTCCTTTAATACACGGGGGTGAAAGCCATCTTTTCCTGCACGATATGCATTTTTCCCATACCGCAATACCGGTTGGGCCCCTCCTCCCCCTCGAATGAATGAATTATCAGCCGCAGCGCGCTGTCCCCACATCAGTGAACTAATCATATGTGACCCGCGGGTGCTGTTCTGCTTCTCCCCCCCCCAATGAATTATCAGCCCAGCACTGCGCTGTCCCCCACATCGGGGAAACAATCATATGTCACCCGCAAGCGCTGCTCTCCTTGTCCTCCTGTGAGTTGCGGGCCACTGGCGCTGGAACTCTGTTCTGTACTACATATTCCTTTTCCCCGGCTGCAAAAATAAACAAAATAAACTTTATCTCACCTTCCTACGTTCCCCCATTGCTCCGGGAAAGGCCTCACACTGGGGATGGGAACATCACAGAGCCATCAGCCTATCACCGCCGCAGCGATGTCCCGCCTCAGTCGGTGATAAACTCAGAGCACTGTCATGTAAGGAGCATGAGGCCATTGCCGGAGCAACGGGGGGACATAGGAAGGTGAGTTAAAGTTTATTCTTTTTTATTTTTGCAGCATGGGAACAGGAATATGTAGTACAGTACAGAGTTCCAGCGCCAGCGGCCCGCAACTCACAGGAGGACGAGGAGAGCAGCACTTGCGGGTAACGTGATTAGTTGCCTGATGTGGAGGACAGCACAGCGCTGATAAACACTGAGAAGCAGTGCCCACGGGTCACATGATGGGGGTGGGGGTGGAAAATACTGTTAAATACCATGGAACCGCCATAACTTACAAAAATACCGTGATACACATTTTTGGTCATACCGCCCAGCTCTACTGGGGAGTTTACCTTATCACGCTGTATTTTACCTGGCATTTCATTTTCCTCGGTGAATACAGTGTAGAATAATGTGTTTAATATATTTGCTGTTTCCTGATCCCATTTATAATTTTTTCCTCATGATTTTTTAAAGGATCAACACTTTCATTTCTAACCTTTTTGCTTTTTATATAATTAAACAACATTTTGGGGTTAGTTTTACTCTCTTTGGCATTGAGTCTTTCTGTGTCTATATTTGCGGCTTTTTCAGTTTTTTTTACACATTTTACATTTTTCTCTATAGCTTTTTAAAGCTTTTTCACTGCCGTCCTGTTTTAGTAGTTTAAATAATTTATTTTTGTAATTTATTGCCCCCTTAACATTTTTATTCATCCATATTGGTTTCTTTTATTTCTGACCCTTTTATTCCCATAAGTTATATATATATCTTACAGTGAGAATTTAAGATAATTTTAACCCCTTAACGATGCAGGACGTAAATGTACGTCCTGGTGAGGTGGTACTTAGTGCACCAGGACGTACATTTACATCCTATACATAACCGCGAGCATCGGAGCGATGCTCGGGTCATGCGCGGCAGGTCCCAGCTGCTGATAGCAGCCAGAGACCCGCTAGTAATGGCCGACATCTGCGATCACGCGGATGTCCGCCATTAACCCCTCAGATGCCGTGATCAATACAGATCACGGCGTCTGCAGCATTGCGGTCACTAAAATGGATAATCGGATCACCTTGTCACGATGCCGGCTGGCAGGTAGTGGATCCTCTGTGCCAGAGAGGGATTGGCGTGGACCGTGCTAGTGGACCGGTTCTAAGCCACTACTGGTTTTCACCAGAGCCCGCCGCAAAGCGGGATGGTCTTGCTGCGGCGGTAGTGACCAGGTCGTATCCACTAGCAACGGCTCACCTCTCTGGCTGCTGAAGATAGGCGCGGTACAAGGGAGTAGGCAGAAGCAAGGTCGGACGTAGCAGAAGGTCGGGGCAGGCAGCAAGGATCGTAGTCAGGGGCAACGGCAGAAGGTCTGGAACACAGGCTAGGAACACACAAGGAACGCTTTCACTGGCACAATGGCAACAAGATCCGGCAAGGGAGTGCAGGGGAAGTGAGGTGATATAGGGAAGTGCACAGGTGAACACACTAATTGGAACCACTGCGCCAATCAGCGGCGCAGTGGCCCTTTAAATCGCAGAGACCCGGCGCGCGCGCGCCCTAGGGAGCGGGGCCGCGCGCGCCGGGACAGAACAGACGGAGAGCGAGTCAGGTAGGGAAGCCGGGGTGCGCATCGCGAGCGGGCGCTACCCGCATCGCGAATCGCATCCCGGCTGGCAGCGGAATCGCAGCGCCCCGGGTCAGAGGACGTGACCGGAGCGCTGCAGCGGGGAGAGTGAAGCGAGCGCTCCGGGGAGGAGCGGGGACCCGGAGCGCTCGGCGTAACAGTACCCCCCCCCTTGGGTCTCCCCCTCTTCTTAGAGCCTGAGAACCTGAGGAGCAGACTTTTGTCTAGGATGTTGTCCTCAGGTTCCCAGGATCTCTCTTCAGGACCACAACCCTCCCAGTCCACTAAAAAAAAATTTTTTCCTCTGACCTTTTTGGCAGCTAAGATTTCTTTGACCGAGAAGATGTCCGAGGAGCCGGAAACAGGAGTGGGAGGAACAGATTTGGGAGAAAAACGGTTGAGGATGAGTGGTTTGAGAAGAGAGACGTGAAAGGCATTAGGGATACGAAGAGAAGGAGGAAGAAGAAGTTTATAAGAGACAGGGTTAATTTGACACAAAATTTTGAAAGGACCAAGATAGCGTGGTCCCAACTTGTAGCTAGGGACACGGAAGCGGACATATTTAGCGGAGAGCCATACCTTGTCTCCAGGGGAAAAAACGGGAGGAGCTCTTCTTTTCTTATCCGCGAACTTCTTCATGCGTGATGAAGCCTGTAAGAGAGAATTTTGGGTCTCTCTCCAAATGATGGAAAGGTCACGAGAAATTTCATCCACAGCGGGCAGACCAGAGGGCAAGGGAGTAGGGAGGGGGGGAAGAGGGTGACGGCCGTACACCACGAAAAATGGGGATTTGGAGGAAGACTCAGAGACCCTGAAGTTATACGAGAATTCGGCCCATGGGAGGAGATCTGCCCAGTCATCCTGGCGGGAGGAAACAAAATGTCGCAAATAATCACCCAAGATCTGGTTAATTCTTTCTACTTGTCCATTGGACTGGGGATGATATGCAGAAGAAAAATTTAATTTAATCTTGAGTTGTTTACAGAGAGCCCTCCAGAATTTAGACACGAATTGGACGCCTCTATCCGAGACAGTCTGCGTAGGCAATCCGTGAAGACGAAAAATGTGTACAAAAAATTGTTTAGCCAACTGAGGCGCAGAAGGAAGACCAGGAAGAGGGATGAAATGTGCCATTTTGGAGAATCGATCAACGACCACCCAAATAACAGTGTTGCCACGGGAAGGGGGTAAATCAGTAATAAAATCCATACCAATCAGAGACCAAGGCTGTTCGGGGACAGGCAGAGGATGAAGAAAACCAGCGGGCTTCTGGCGAGGAGTCTTATCCCGGGCACAGATAGTGCAGGCTCGCACAAAGTCCACAACATCCGTCTCCAGAGTCGGCCACCAATAGAAGCGGGAGATGAGTTGCACAGATTTCTTGATACCCGCATGACCTGCGAGATGGGAGGAGTGACCCCATTTGAGGATTCCGAGGCGTTGGCGAGGAGAAACAAAGGTCTTTCCTGGAGGAGTCTGCCTGATGGAGGCAGGAGAAGTGGAGATCAGGCAGTCAGGTGGAATGATGTGTTGCGGAGAGAGTTCAACTTCTGAGGCATCCGAGGAACGAGAGAGAGCATCGGCCCTAATGTTCTTATCGGCAGGACGAAAGTGAATCTCAAAATTAAATCGGGCAAAGAACAGAGACCACCGGGCCTGGCGAGGATTCAGCCGTTGGGCAGACTGGAGGTAGGAGAGGTTCTTGTGGTCGGTGTAGATAATAACAGGAGAACTTGATCCCTCCAGCAGATGCCTCCATTCCTCAAGTGCTAATTTAATGGCTAGAAGCTCTCGATCCCCGATGGAGTAGTTCCTCTCCGCTGGAGAGAAGGTCCTAGAGAAAAAACCACAAGTGACAGCATGCCCGGAAGAATTTTTTTGTAGAAGAACAGCTCCAGCTCCCACTGAGGAGGCATCAACCTCCAATAGGAAGGGTTTGGAAGGGTCAGGTCTGGAGAGGACGGGAGCCGAAGAAAAGGCAGACTTGAGTCGTTTAAAGGCGTCTTCCGCTTGAGGAGGCCAGGACTTGGGATCAGCATTTTTTTTGGTTAAAGCCACGATAGGAGCCACAATGGTAGAAAAATGTGGAATAAATTGCCTGTAATAATTGGCGAACCCCAAAAAGCGTTGGATAGCACGGAGTCCGGAGGGGCGTGGCCAATCTAAGACGGCAGAGAGTTTGTCTGGATCCATCTGTAGTCCCTGGCCAGAGACCAAATATCCTAGAAAAGGAAGAGATTGGCATTCAAACAGACATTTCTCAATTTTGGCATAGAGTTGGTTGTCACGAAGTCTCTGAAGAACCATACGGACATGCTGGCGGTGTTCTTCTAGATTGGCAGAAAAAATTAGGATGTCGTCCAGATATACAACAACACAGGAGTATAACAGATCACGAAAAATTTCATTGACAAAGTCTTGGAAGACAGCAGGGGCGTTGCACAGGCCAAAGGGCATGACCAGATACTCAAAGTGTCCATCTCTGGTGTTAAATGCCGTTTTCCACTCGTCCCCCTCTCTGATGCGGATGAGGTTATAGGCGCCTCTTAAGTCCAATTTAGTAAAGATGTGGGCACCTTGGAGGCGATCAAAGAGTTCAGAGATGAGGGGTAAGGGGTAGCGGTTCTTAACCGTGATTTTATTAAGACCGCGGTAGTCAATGCAAGGACGTAGGGAGCCATCTTTTTTGGACACAAAGAAAAATCCGGCTCCGGCAGGAGAGGAGGATTTACGGATAAAGCCCTTTTTTAGATTCTCCTGGACGTATTCGGACATGGCAAGAGTCTCTGGAGCAGAGAGAGGATAAATTCTGCCCCGGGGTGGAGTAGTGCCCGGGAGGAGGTCGATAGGGCAATCATAAGGCCTGTGAGGAGGTAGAGTCTCAGCTTGTTTTTTGCAGAAAACATCCGCGAAGTCCATATAGGCCTTAGGGAGACCGGTTACTGGAGGAACCACAGAGTTACAGCCAGGGTTACTGGGAACCGGTTTTAGACAGTTCTTGGAACAAGAGGACCCCCAACTCTTGATCTCCCCAGTGGACCAATCCAGGGTTGGGGAATGAAGTTGAAGCCAGGGAAGTCCAAGGAGAATTTCCGAGGTGCAATTGGGGAGGACCAAAAGTTCAATCCTCTCATGATGAGATCCGATGCTCATAAGAAGGGGCTCCGTGCGGAAACGTATGGTACAGTCCAATCTTTCATTATTTACACAATTGATGTAGAGGGGTCTGGCGAGACTGGTCACGGGGATGTTGAACTTGTTGACGAGAGAGGCCAAAATAAAATTTCCTGCAGATCCAGAGTCCAAGAAGGCCACTGTAGAGAAGGAGAAGGCAGAGGCAGACATCCGCACAGGCACAGTAAGACGTGGAGAAGCAGAGTAGACATCAAGGACTGTCTCACCTTTGTGCGGAGTCAGCGTACGTCTTTCCAGGCGGGGAGGACGGATAGGACAATCCCTCAGGAAGTGTTCGGTACTAGCACAGTACAGGCAGAGGTTCTCCATACGGCGTCGTGTCCTCTCTTGAGGTGTCAGGCGAGACCGGTCGACCTGCATAGCCTCCACGGCGGGAGGCACAGGAACAGATTGCAGGGGACCAGAGGAGAGAGGAGCCGAGGAGAAGAAACGCCTCGTGCGAACAGAGTCCATATCTTGGCGGAGTTCCTGACGCCTTTCGGAAAAACGCATGTCAATGCGAGTGGCTAGGTGAATAAGTTCATGTAGATTAGCAGGAATTTCTCGTGCGGCCAGAACATCTTTAATGTTGCTGGATAGGCCTTTTTTGAAGGTCGCGCAGAGGGCCTCATTATTCCAGGACAATTCTGAAGCAAGAGTACGGAATTGTACGGCATACTCGCCAACGGAAGAATTACCCTGGACCAGGTTCAACAGGGCAGTCTCAGCAGAAGAGGCTCGGGCAGGTTCCTCAAAGACACTTCGGATTTCCGAGAAGAAGGAGTGTACAGAGGCAGTGACGGGGTCATTGCGGTCCCAGAGCGGTGTGGCCCATGACAGAGCTTTTCCGGACAGAAGGCTGACTACGAAAGCCACCTTAGACCTTTCAGTGGGAAACAGGTCCGACATCATCTCCAGATGCAGGGAACATTGGGAAAGAAAGCCACGGCAAAACTTAGAGTCCCCATCAAATTTATCCGGCAAGGATAAGCGTATCCCAGGAGCGGCCACTCGCTGCGGAGGAGGTGCAGGAGCTGGCGGAGGAGATGACTGCTGAAGCTGTGGTAGTAACTGTTGTAGCATAACGGTCAGTTGAGACAGCTGTTGGCCTTGTTGCGCTATCTGTTGTGACTGCTGGGCGACCACCGTGGTGAGGTCAGCGACAACTGGCAGAGGAACTTCAGCGGGATCCATGGCCGGATCTACTGTCACGATGCCGGCTGGCAGGTAGTGGATCCTCTGTGCCAGAGAGGGATTGGCGTGGACCGTGCTAGTGGACCGGTTCTAAGCCACTACTGGTTTTCACCAGAGCCCGCCGCAAAGCGGGATGGTCTTGCTGCGGCGGTAGTGACCAGGTCGTATCCACTAGCAACGGCTCACCTCTCTGGCTGCTGAAGATAGGCGCGGTACAAGGGAGTAGGCAGAAGCAAGGTCGGACGTAGCAGAAGGTCGGGGCAGGCAGCAAGGATCGTAGTCAGGGGCAACGGCAGAAGGTCTGGAACACAGGCTAGGAACACACAAGGAACGCTTTCACTGGCACAATGGCAACAAGATCCGGCAAGGGAGTGCAGGGGAAGTGAGGTGATATAGGGAAGTGCACAGGTGAACACACTAATTGGAACCACTGCGCCAATCAGCGGCGCAGTGGCCCTTTAAATCGCAGAGACCCGGCGCGCGCGCGCCCTAGGGAGCGGGGCCGCGCGCGCCGGGACAGAACAGACGGAGAGCGAGTCAGGTAGGGAAGCCGGGGTGCGCATCGCGAGCGGGCGCTACCCGCATCGCGAATCGCATCCCGGCTGGCAGCGGAATCGCAGCGCCCCGGGTCAGAGGACGTGACCGGAGCGCTGCAGCGGGGAGAGTGAAGCGAGCGCTCCGGGGAGGAGCGGGGACCCGGAGCGCTCGGCGTAACACACCTGCAGCGTTGCCGCGGCAATTCGATCATCCAGGATGGCAGACGGAGGTCCCCACACCTGCCTCCGCTGCCTTCCACGGGGCTTCTGCTCTGGTCTGCGATCGAGCATACCAGAGCAGAAGATGACTGATAATACTGATCAGTGCTATGCCCTATGCATAGCACTGAACAGTATTAGCAATCAAATGATTGCTGTAAATAGTCCCCTATGGGGACTATTAAAGTGTAAAATAAAAGTAAAAAATTTTTTTTTTAAAAATTGAAAAAAAAACCTCCCCCAATAAAAACGTAAATTGTCCCATTTTCCCTGTTTCACCCCCAAAAAGTGTAAAAAAAAATAAAATAATTTGATATACATATTTGGTATCACCGTGTGCGTAAATATCCGAACTATTAAAATATAATGTTAAAGATACCATACGGTGAACGGCGTGAACGTAAAAAAAAAATTAAAAAATTGCTGCTTTTTTATAACATTTTATTCCCCCAAAAATTTATAAAAATGTATTAAAAGTTTTATATTAGCAAATATGGTATTAATAAAAAGCACAGACCACGGTGCAAAAAATGAGCCCTCATACCGCTGCTGATACGTAAAAATGAAAAAGTTATAGGTCTTCAAAATAGGGGGATTTTAAATGTACTAAAAGTTTAAAAAGGTTAAAAAGTTTGCGATTTAAAAAGTTTTTTTTAAGCCCAACAGTAATGGAAAAGTATGTAATCATGGGTATCATTTTAATCATATTGACCCAAAGAATAAAGAACACATGTCATTTTTACCGGAAATTGTATGGCGTGAAAACGAAACCTTCCAAAATTTTCAAAATTGCTGTTTTCTTTTTTATTTCCCCACACAAATAGTATTTTTTACATTTTATGGTAAAGTGAGTGATGGCATTACAACGGACAACTGGTCGTGCAAAAAACAAGCCCTCATACTAGTCTGTGGATGAAAATATAAAATAGTTATGATTTTTTTGAAGGCGAGGAGGAAAAAAAGGAAAACGTAAAAATAAAATTAGCCCAATTTAAATTCTCTGAGTTGATCAAACTTTGCCTTCCTACAGTTCATTGTTTTTGTGGCCCCTCGAGAGATTCCATTATGGAAGAACAAGTTATAATGTATTATATTATGATCACTATAATAAGAACTCAACACATTTTGCCCAAAAGCTAAATACTCTGACACCTTAGCATCCTGTAATGAGAGAGAAAGGTAGATTCAGAGCTCCAGGAGGCTGCAGTTAAGTTCAAGGTACAGCAATCTCTAACCAAAGGAGGAAGTGAGCTCTTAAGAAATCTGGAGGATCCAGAGCCTGAAAGACAAAGGCTTCTCTAATTGCCTTCTTAATTCATCTGCTGATGGTGGGTTTGGATGCCTTCCGGCCTTTGGAATTCTCGTCATAAAGGGCCAGAAGATTTTTGACCTTCCTGGGATCTGTCTACATAGTTACTGAGGCATGTCAACACATCCAGAGTATGCAGACTCTGTTATTTAGAAGAGGAAGGATGAGGAGCTAGAACTTGTTAAGAAATGACCTGGTTTAGATTCTTGAAGGAGGAAACTTTTGGTGTAAAAGTTGCAATGAATCTTAAGAGGACCCAATCTTGAAAGAACTTTGTGAAGGGTCCAAATGTAGCAAATCCCATTGAGGAATGGGTTTCTAAATAATAGGCTTGAGTCTTTTGGCCCCATTACTGAACCTCTTAATGAGAAGTTATACTTCGATGAGTTGTCCTCTGCCCAGGGCTTCATTCACAAGGGCCTGCGATCAGCTGAAACTGATGGGGAGCTGCATCTCACCGGTAGTCAGTTACCGAAATGACAGACTTCTAGAATTCTGAATATTATCCTGGGAGACTCCTTGGTTGATATCTGTCTGAATTTGCTGAAGACAAGACTGCAGGGGCAGGGATCCCTGGAGAAGCCGGCTGGACTTAGACAGGAACGTGTACACAAGAATAAAGATAAAAAGAAAAGGTAAAGGGGAGAAAATAACAAAATCCCCCCTCATCTCAGAGGAGAACACCGCCAGCCTCCTGTCTGGAGGACATAAAAAAAAAAAACACAGTGGGCTGGGGGTGACCATCCTCTTTATAGGAGGTTTTAATTGCTTGATTTCTTTATTACTTGTTGAGCTCATTAATTATTCTGCTGTCCTACTAGTCCAATTGGTAGGGAGTAAGGGAAATTTGCATCATACAGGGGCAAATTGCAAGGTCAACCCCAACCCGTGGAGGACAAATGGTAAATGATGATACTTACTTAATTGACTGATGATCAATCAACAAAGGCTCTATCTTCCTGTGGTGTCCCGGTACTGCATCCTATCCGGTACCCGTGTGTATAGGTCCCCATAGCCAGAGTCCCTAGGACATGGGGGTCCTTATTGTCTAGTCCACCCCTAGTCACCTCTCATTTAGGTATTAGTTATCTAGTAATTATTTAGGATTTATATATATAGGATTGTACAAATGTATATCATTGGTTAATTACCTCTACATAGTGTAGCAGGACCTGCGGGTCACGTGATCAGGGTGAACTCTGTGGTTTATTGCTTAAGGACCTTCGGAGGTCCCTATGACGTATTTCTCCCATCACTCCCTGTTACAGTGAGTGACAGTTACTCGGACCAATCCAAAACGGCCCTGCCCCTGCCCATATAAGGGAGCGGCGGCCATTGCTCTCTCTCTCGTTCCCGGGCTGTCAAACGAGCAGGATCTGCGCAGCTATCTTCCGCAGTGAGTTAGGCCCGAGCCTTGCGGCAACGCCTGATCTATTCAGAATCGCGAGTGTATCAATCCCTAAGCACTCTGCAAGATCACCGGACCTTATCTATCCCCTAAATCCGGACGAATCTTCGCAAATTACCCTAAATTCAGAGACTTGTATCAGAAGTCAAGGTCCGCAACAACTGTCAGTCATTGAACTGTATAGAGACTGTATTAACGAGACTGTTACTGTTCATTGGATGTACCACAAGCCTTTAAGTAAAGTTATGCAAGTTCAACTACCTTGTGGACCTCAGTCATTTTATGCATGCACCTATCGTTACTGGGAAGGGCGGCGATAGGCCGGAGAATTACCTCAGCATACTAGCCCTCAGCCTGGCGTCACGAACTACAGGGTTAACTTTAACCCCTCATCTACCATAACAATACCCCAACTACTATTACCCCCAAGGGCTACCACATTCCCATCTGTATTTATTCCTAGTGATTAAAAACAAGCTTTACCCAGCCTTTTACTCTTCACCTGTGAGACTATACCAGACAGGAAAATATCCTATTTTAAAGAGCCATAGGAGTAGGGCCCCTCGCTTTGGCTACTGGCTCATTCTTTTTGTGGGCCATAGCTATGCAGTTGTTGAATCAGAAAGCGCCTACCAAAACTAAATGGAAAGCTCTTTTTAAACTCGACCTATATTTGGGGGGATTTATCATAGTTTGTGCACAATTTTGTTCAATATGTTTTAAGGGGTTTACTGGCTTAAAAGGCTGTGTGCTTTCTGGAAAAACTACCACTGCAGTTTTTGAGCCAAAGCCAGAAGTGTATTCAAAAGGGATGGGAAATATAAAGGAAGGACTTACAGTGGGGTAAAAAAGTATTTAGTCAGCCACCAATTGTGCAAGTTCTCCCACTGAAAAAGATGAGAGGCGCCTGTAATCTTCATCATAGGTATACCTCAACTATGAGAGACATAATGAGAAAAAATTATGGTGGAAAATAAGTATTTGGTCACCTACAAACAAGCAAGATTTCTGGCTCTCACAGCCTGTAACTTCTTCATTAAGAGTCTCCTCTGTCCTCCACTCGTTACCTGTATTAATGGCTCCTGTTTGAACTTATTATCAGTATAAAAGACACCTGTCCACAACCGCAAACAGTCACACTCCAAACTCCACTATAGCCAAAACCAAAGAGCCGTCGAAGGACACCAGAAACAAAATTGTAGACCTCCACCAAGCTGGGAAGACTGAAGCAGCTTGATGTGAAGAAATCAACTGTGGGAGCAATTATTAGAAATAAATTCTTTCAAAATCTAACATTGTGATTTTATGGATTTCATTTTCTCATTATTTCTTCCAAAATATGCCAGAAAAAAACCTGTGTGAAAACCTAGCATTAGGGTAGGGTCACACACAGTGCATCTGCAGCGTTTTTGAAACTTGATGCTGTGGATGCACTGCTGGTAGTAACAGAGCAACTGCAGAGCGAGCTCCCTGCTGCGGCCGGGTAGCTTTGTGTAGGAAATCTGCCACTACGAGCGGACACACAGAGCTACAGGGAGCATCCTCTGCAGTCAGTGACTGCCAGTGTACTGAAGAAAACTGTTCCCTGAAGAGAAATGTTCCCAAGCAGCTGATGAGAAATGCTGAGTCAGCATAGCCACTGTGATTGGCTGAGACTCGCACTCCCGTCAAATACTATTGGTTGTTGGGGGGGGGGGGCGGGGGTGTGCAGTCTGACTATTTTGAAGCCTTGCTGTGCCTGGACACAGTTCTCTGCAAACCCTACACGAGCCTTCAGATCAGGGGAACATTTCTCCACAGACTCCCTCCCTGCTTCCCCTTCAGACAACCAGCAGCAGAAAATGTCCTTTATCATGTCCCCGATCTCTATGTTCGCTCTGGTAGCTGTCAGCGTCTTCTTGCACCAAAATGTACAGTGAAAATCCACATGATTTAGCATTTCTGCGATGTGTTGCCATACCCTTAGGGCAGTGATCTCTAAATTGTTGACCTCCAGCTGTTGCAAAACTACAACTCCCAGCATGTCCAGACTTATCCACAGTGTCAAATGCGGTGTCAAATTTTGTAACTTTTAGGAGATTTCTGTTTCTTCGTAGTGTTTGGTAAAAATGACACCTTATCTTTATTCTGTAGGTCCATACGATTACAAGGATGCACAATTTATACAAGTTTTATTTTATTTTACTACTTTAAAAAAAATTTTTTTAACTACATGCACCAAAATGAGTATGTTTAAAATTGTCATCTTCTAACCCCTATAACTTTAATTTTCCGCATATGGTGATGTATGAGGGCTAATTTTTTTTGTGCCATAATCGTTTTCAGTACCATTTTTTTATGGGACTTTTTGATCGTTTTTATTAAATTTTTTCTGAAAAAATGCACAATTCTGGACACATATTTTAACCCCTTAAGGATACGATGTTTGTTTTTTTTTTTTTCATTTTTGCACTTTGATATTTTCCACCTCACCTTCTAAAAACACACCTATATGAGGGCTTGTTTTTGGCGCCACCAATTGTACTTTGTAATGACAATCATTTCACCACAAAATCTATGGTGAAAAAAAAATAGTGGGGCAAAATTGAAGAAAAAAATTGCCATTTTGTAACTTTCGTGGGCTTCCACAGTGCACTTTTTGGTAAAATAATACCAAACTTACAGCGGGGCAAAAAAGTATTTAAGTCAACCACCAATTGTGCAAGTTCTCCCACTTAAAAAGATGAGAGGCTGTAATTGTCATCATAGGTTATAACCTCATCTATGAGAGACAGAATGAGAAAAAAAAAAATCAATAAAATCACATTGTCTGATTTTTAAAGAATTTATTTGCAAATTATGGTGGAAAATAGGTATTTGGTCAATAACAAACGTTCATCTTAATACTTTGTTGTCATTGCCAACAAAGGGGATATAACAAACATTTTCTTTAAGTCTTCACAAGGTTTTCACTCACTGTTGCTGGTATTTTGGCACATTCCTCCATGCAGATCTCCTCTAGAGCAGTGATGTTTTGGGGCTGTCGCTGGGCAACAAGGACTTTGAACACCGTGGAGACTTCATTGCCCAAGCAGTGTTTTTGGGATCATTGTCATGCTGAAAGACCCAGCCATATTTCACCTTCACTGCCCTTGCTGATGGAAGAAGGTTTTTACTCAAAATCTCACGATACATGGGCCCAATCATTCTTTCCTTTACACAGATCAGTCGTCCTGGTCCCTTAGCAGAAAAACAGCCCCAAAAGATGATGTTTCTACCCCCATGCTTCACAGCAAGTATGGTGTTCTTTGGATGCAACTCTGCATTCTTTCTTCTCCAAACACGATGAGTTGAGTTGTTACCAAAAAGTTCTACTTTGGTTTCACCTGACCATATGACATACTCCCAATCCTCTTCTGGATCATCCAAATTCTCTCTAGCAAACTTCAGACGGGCCCGGACATGTACTGGCTTAAGCAGGGGGACACATCTGACACTGCATGATTTTAGTCCCTGGTGGCGTAGTCTGTTACTGATGGTATCTTTTGTTATTTGGTCCCAGCTCTCTGCAGGTCGTTCACTAGGTCCCCCTTTGTGGTTCTGGGATTTTTGCTCACCGATCTTGTGATAATTTTGACACCATGGGGTGAGATCTTGCGTGGAGCCCCAGATCGAGGGAGATTATCAGTGGTCTTGTATGTCTTCCATTTTCTAATAATTGCTCCCACAATTGATTTCTTCACACCAAGCTGCTTGCCTATTGCATATTTAGTCTTCCCAGCCTTGTGCAGGTCTACAATTTTGTTTCTGGTGTCCTTCAACAGCTCTTTGGTCTTGGCTACAGTGGAGTTTGGAGTGTGACTGTTTGAGGTTGTGGACAGGTGTCTTTTATACTGATAAGTTCAAACAGGAGCCATTAATACAGGTAACGAGTGGAGGACAGAGGAGACTCTTAAAGAAGAAATTACAGGTCTGTGAGTGCTTGTTTGTAATCCAATTGTGACCAAATACTTATTTTGCATCATAATTTTCAACTAAATTCTTTAACCCCCTCCCTTAGAGGACCAGGGGTTTTTCCGTTTTTGCACTTTCGTTTTTTCCCCTCCTTACTTTTAAAAAAATTAAAACTCTTTCAATTTTGCACCTTCTTCTGTAGGTCCATACCAAAATTATACGTTTAAAATTGTCATCTTCTGGCCCCTATAACTTTTTTATTTTTTCGCATATGGGGTGGTTTGAGGGCTCATTTTGTGCACTGTGATCTGAAGTTTTTAGCGGTACCATTTTTGTATTGATCGGACTTTTTGATCCCTTTTTATACATTTTTTCATGATATAAAAAGTGACCAAAAATACGCTATCTTGGACTTTGGAATTTTTTTGCGCGTACGCCATTGACCTTGCGGTTTAATTGACAATATATTTTTATAATTCGGACATGTCCGCACACAGCAATACCACATGTTTATTTTTATTTACACAGTTTTTTTTTTTAAATGGGAAAAGGGGGGTGATTCAAACTTTTAATAGGGAAAGGGTTAAATGATCTTTATTCACTTTTTTCTTTCACTTTTTTTTTTGCAATGTTATAGCTCCCATAGGGACCTATAACACTGCACACACTGATCATTGTTATCCCATAGGGACCTATAACACTGCACACATTGATCATTGTTATCCCATAGGGACCTATAACACTGCACACACTGATCATTGTTATCCCATAGGGACCTATAACACTGCACACCCTGATCTTTTACATTGTTCAATGGTTTCTCATAGGAAACCATTAATCAATCATTCTGCCGCTTGACTGCTCATGCCTGGATCTCAGGCACTGAGCAGTCATTCGGTGATCGGACACCAGGAGGCAAGGTAAGGGACCCTCCTGCTGTGTCTCCGCTGTACGGGATGCCGCGATTTCGCTGCGGCGATCCCGAACAGCCCCCTGAGCTAGCCGGCAACGTTTTAGTTTCACTTTAGATGCGGCACTCAACTTTGAACACCGTGTCTAAAGGGTTAATAGCGCGATGAACCGCGATCAGTGCCACGTTTTTAGGACTCAGGACGTACCGGTACGTCTTTGGTCCTTAAGAGGTTAAAAATCAGACAATGTGATTTTATGTTTTTTTTCCCTCATTCTGTCTCTCATTGTTGAGGTATACCTATGATGAAAATTATATTTATTAACTATTTTTCTTTTTTACACAATTTTTTAGTCCCCATAGGGGACTATTACATGCAATAATTAGATTGCATACACTGTTGAATGCTATGCTATATCGTAGCATTGATTAGTGTTATCAGTACTCCATTGCTCCAACCTGCTGAGGCTGACTGGAGCCTTGGAGAATCAATCGGACAGCGAGGAGGCAGGTAAGGGCCCTCCCGCCATCCTCTCAGCTCCACTGAGCTGCCAGGAGTGTTTTATTTAGAATTTTATACGCCACAATCAGTGCCGGGCATTAGCCCAATTGCCGGTGTCCGGCATTAGCCGTGAGTCCTGGCTGCAGATAGCAGCCGGGACCGAAAGATTATGAAGCAAGCTCAGCTCCTGAGCTCGCTTCATAGACCTGCTGCATGGCCGCACCATGCATATACGGCACAGGTCATTAATGGGTTAATAGTTCAGACATTTACGCATGCTGCGGTACCACATGTTTATTTTTGATTACATTATTTTATTTTAAAAAAAATGAGAAAAGGGGGTGATTCAAACTTTTATTAGGGAAGAGATAAATTAACTTTTATGAATTTTTTTTTTCTTTTTTTTTTTAGGGTGCTATAACATGCAATCTTGGATTGCATACATTGTTCAATGCGGAGATTTGGCTTAGCATTGATCAGTGTTATTGGTGCTCTGCTGCTCTAGTCTGCCATGGCTGGCTGGAGCTTCAGAGGCCCAATCGGACAGTGAGGAGGCAGGTAAGGGCCCTCCCGCTGTCCACTAGCTGATTGGGACCCGCAGTTTTGCAGCGGATGTGCCAATCAGCTCTGCTGAGCTACCGGCAATGTTAGATCGTATTTAAACAATGCAATCAACTTAAAAGGGTTAATGCCGGGCATGGGCCCGATCGGCAAATCCCGGCATTAACCGTGGGTCCCAGCTGTTGATAGCTCGTGAGCGTGCTTTAAACTGCGGGAGCAGGACCGGGGCATGCTCTTTAACCCCTTGCCGCTATAGGAGGTATGCATATGTCCAAGCATCTGACATGTTTGCGCATTTGGACGTATGCATACGTCAGTGATCTTCGGCACTGTCGCAGGCAGCGCAGGAGAACGGCAACGGGACCCGGCTGTTAATCACAGCCGGAGTCCCGCCGCAGCTGCTGGAGCCGCGATCGCGCCGCTCCCAGCAGCATTAACCCCCTAGATGCCGTGATCAATTCTGATCACGGCATCTATGGTGTTGACAGGGGGAGCGCGATACAATCCTGTATGCCTGCTACAGAAGCCTGTGAGATCCAGCCAGAGGCTGGATCGCACAGGCTGTAGTGTCTGCAGCTCATCAGGTTATACTGTGCTGCAGTACAAATGTATTGCAGCATAGTATATCCTGTAAAAAGTAAAAAAATATAATAAAAAGTTCTTCAATAAAAGTATGAAGTGTAACAAAAACAAAAATGCCCCTTTCCCAATAAAAGCCCTGTATTGTCACCAAAAAAGATCAAAGACACAAATCATATACATCATAGGTATTGCCACATCTGTAATGACGTGTACTATAAAACTATAATGTAAATTATCCCGCACGGTGAACGCCATAAAAAAAAAATCAAAAAAAGCGCAAAATTCGCCAATTTTGGTACAAATAGCGGAATAAAAAAGATCAAAATCTAGCAGGTAGCACAAAAAAGATACCAATAAAAAGTAAAGCTCATCCCGCAAAAAATAAGCCCTCACTCAATGGCGTCGGACGAAAAATATAAAAGTTACGGCTGTTGGAAAATGAATGGCAGAAAAATAATTTTGCTCAGAAAAGGAAAAAGAACATAGAAAGCCATATAAAATGGGTATCGCCATAATCGTACCGACCCACAGAATAAATAGAACATCACTTTTACCGCACAGTGTACACCATAAAAAAAAAGCCAGAAATTTTCCAGTTTTTCACAATATTTTGAAGTTTTTCACAAAAAATGCTTCATGTGTCAACAAAAATGGCAGTTATATAAAGTTCAATATAAAGTTATATAAAGTACAATATGTCACAAAAAAACTCAATCGCTCTGCTCAGAAAAAGCGTTCTAAAGTTATTACCATTTAAAGAGATATATGTCAAATAAAAAAGAGCCTGGTCATTGAGGTAAAAAATGTCGGTCCTTAAGGGTTTAAGTACCAGGATGCAAGGGCATATCGTCCTTAGCAGATTAAAGTAATATTGTGCAAAAAAGTGTGCAAATATACTCCGCTATCTAGGTGTCGTAGATTGTAGGAAGTTCGTTGTGGCCCATTTTCCTCTAGTTGCATCCTTTTAAAAATTAATGCAATTAAGGTTTTATTCACATCAGCGTTGGGCCAATCCATTATGAAATGTCCATTATTGTCACATAACTGGGGTCATTCTTAACGGATCTAAAAAAACGACGTTAACGGAGATTAAAGATTTTGTTAAAGTGCAACTGTCACCAAGAACATGCTTGTGAAGCTGCACAAACAGTGCACTAGGGCTTCACAAGCATATTTTTGCCAAACTGTTGTAAATAAATTAGGCTGCTTTAAAGGGGTACTCCGGGGAAAACCTTTTTTCTTTTAAATCAACTGGCTCCGGAAAGTTAAACAGATTTGTAAATGACTTCTATTAAAAAAATCTTAATCCTTCCTGTACTTATTAGCTGCTGAATACTACAGAGGAAATTCTTTTCTTTTTGGAATGCTCTCTGATGACATCACGAGCACAGTGTTCTCTGCTGACGTTATAATAATAAGTCTTTATTTATTGTTGTCCTTAGTGGGATTTGAACCCAAGGCCACAGCACTGCAAGGCAGCAGTGCTAACCACTGAGCCACGATGCTGCCCTTTGCATACATCTGCTATGCACGGTTGCTAAAATGGACAGAGATGTCAGCAGAGAGCACTGTGCTCGTGATGTCATCAGTGTTCCAAAAAGAAAGGAATTTCCTCTGTAGCATTCAGCAGCTAATAAGTACTGGAAGGATTAAGATTTTTTAATAGAAGTAATTTACAAATATGTTTAACTTTCTGGCAACAGTTGATTTAAAAGAAAAAAGGTTTTCACTGGAGTACCCCTTTATAATTCCTCCATGAGCTGGACCAACAGTCAGGTGGAGCCCGGGGTCTGCTCGCTCCAGGGATGCACCTCCTCTCTCCAGCTACGTCACGCACAGGGCTCATCTGCCTGCGGGGGCCCTGTGTAGCTCTACTGAGCACGCTCTGGCTGTCAATCAACTGCGCAAGGTAAACAGGGAAAAGCGGTGCAGCTTTAAATCAATGCACTGCAGTGGCTTTTACGGTGCCATAGGCCGCCGCCACCACCCGCTTCTCTCCCCCTACCTGTCAGGGTGGTCTGGGCCATCCATCCTTCCTGTAGTGTCCGGCGGCATTCCGGGTGGAGGGTGAACTGGTCCGGGCTGTCCTTCTCCGGGGGTCCTCTTCTCCACTCCGGGCAGGCTCCGACCTAGTAACTCAGCATAGACGCCGCTGCGCAGTGACGCCCGTGCGCAGCGACGCACCTGACGTCACGGCGTAGCGGCGTCTATGCAGCGTACTAGGCCGGAGCCTGCCCGGAGTGGAGAAGAGGACCCCCGGAGAAGAAGGACAGCCCGGACCGGTTCACCCTCCACCCGGAATGCCATCGGACACTACAGGAAGGATGGATGGCCCGGACCACCCCCATTACGGGTAAGTTTAATTTTTTTTATTGAC
The DNA here is from genome assembly GCF_029499605.1 of Hyla sarda. NCBI lineage: Eukaryota > Metazoa > Chordata > Amphibia > Anura > Hylidae > Hyla > Hyla sarda. The sequence goes on from NC_079197.1 coordinate 174,233,748, forward strand.
TCGGAGGGTGGGGTAGGGGCCCGACCGGTATAGCGGTATGGGCAAAAATCCATACCGTGGGAGAAAAAAAAACGGTATCCGGTTCATACCGGTATACCGCCCAGCACTACGGTGGGGGGTGCGACGCGGTGCGGTGGGTCGGGGGGGGGGGGGCATGCCATTATCGGCAAGGTAATTTGCGATACCAATAATGCCCAAAATCGTGATTATCGGCCGATAATATCGGCCATACAGATAATCGTTCGATCCCTAATCTTAATTGTGTACGTTTATTATAGGTATTGTACAGTGAATACAAGCTATGTGTAAAGGTTATTAGGATGTTTAAACTGTATAGGACCTTCATGTGATATAGTCATGTAATATGTTATCACCTGATACCCAGAGCTCCAGAGGCAAAGGCAACCAGCTACCAATGGGCTTTAATCCAGCCCCCTGATATATAAAGGGCTGTAGTCTTAACACTAGCTCTTCTCTTCTTCTCACTTCACATCCTGGACAGTAAAGCACCAGTCCTGTACAAGTCCAGTCCAGTACAGATAGGCCAAAGCCTACAAGTCTCATCTATGTCTACAAGTCAAGTCTCTACTGTCCCCACCAAAGTCATAACAGTAGCACAGTGGCCTGCATCATCATTATTACTACTACAAGTCCAAGCAAGCCTGAGAGGTTCCCTGGGACACAATCACCTCTGTGGAAGTTGTCTATCTTCAAGAAATGTTATACTGCCTTCTTCAATAAAGTTCCAGTTGCATCAAAACCTGCTTTGGACTCATTTAATTTATGCCGTTTCTGGGTTAGTGGTCTGCGGTGCCCTACACCATACAACCACATGCTGGCGTCACGAACACTACAAGGGATTATACTACCATCTGTCCCTGGGCTATTACCACCTGCCCCTACTACTACCTGCACTACACCACCCGGGTACCACAAAATTATATGATCACTAAAAATCCATGCCAACCTTATTATCACCCAATATTGTCAGCAGGAGCGTATCCATACAAATCAAGAAGCCTCTCAGAAATTCTGTTGCAGCAGAGTACCATTGTTTTCAATGGTATTCTGATGGACCATGCACACGGCTGAATTTCTGCAGCGGAAATTGCGGTTCCGTATGAAAATGCATTTCCGAGTGGTCCTAGAGCCACCGGATTATGTAAATTTGCAGAATGTCGTCCCCCCCCCCCATGTTTTCCACAGTGTTAACATAGCCTTATGGTTTTGGTTTTTTACCCATGCCAGGGAAATAATGGCAAGAAGACTGCAGAGCCTCCTCGGTTTTGTGTCTATACCTTTATATGGCTAAGGCCAAGGTTTCACATGTATTACAGGTACAAATCCTGGCCTAGCTGCTGGTCTGATGCCTGGAACTGACAGATGTCATTGTGGGACCCACAGTCAGGCCATAATACGCCCATGTGAAACCAGCCTAGAAGAGACACGTCAAGAACCACTTGGTGTGAACATTCCCGTAAAGTGACCACAGCAAATTTTTTATAGATTTTTTTTTTTTTGCATGGGGGCTCTTTTTTCTTATAAGAAGATTTAACATTTTGCCACCCACTGGTCCTCTTAAAGCAAGATTATAAGACCTCCACACTGAGGATATCAGGACATGCTACATGCGCCAGCAGTGTATACATGGCTACAGCACTGGATGACACGTTATCTTTCGGGCGGGCTGCCAGTGACATTTCTATTTCCAGCCTGGAGTTTAGTTCCTTCTATTGTCCTGACTCTTGTCTGTACTTCCTCTACCTCTGCCCCTTGTGCAGCTTCTCTCCTGTGATCTCTAACTGGTGTATACTGTGTAATCAGCAGGCTGTGTATACAAGAAGAGGGCGAGTCCGGTCAGTGACCAGCAGAGAGTGCCCATGACAACGACGACTGACTGGGAAGCTTTCATGTCCTGTTCTCACACCTAAAGTCTACTGTATTTAGTGTCTCCATCTACATGATCTGACTTAGAAGCAATACAGTAATGTGACCACTAGGGATTCTGTTCTATTAGTTAAATGAGTTATCCAGTATAAGAAACGTATCCCGTATCTGCAGAAGAGGGGATAAGTGTCAGATAGCCAAGGGCCTGACTGATTGGACCCCTGTGATTGACCACAAATTCTGTATCTCCGGCTCTCCCATAGAGACGCATAGAGGGGGCATGATGGCCACAACTTTGTGCCGTGGTCAACACACTTCATTCATGCAGAGAGCTGGGGTGCCGGGCAGGAGAGCGCGGGGGGTCCCATCTGTCAGACCCCCCACGATCTGACACTTATCCCTTCTTCTGCGGATAGGGGATACGTTTTTTGATACGGGACTACTACTAATAAATCATGGTGTTCAAAACCTCAGCATCCTCCACCCAAATCTTTGCTAGGGAGACCTCCTGATGAAGGAAATGATACAAAGTACAAGATGAGGGTATCAAACTGTTAGCTCCCCCAAATCAGGGATTGTGATACATTGTGTGTATGATAGAAAGTAGGAATGTCACAATAACATCTTATTAAGACCAAGTACAGTTATTGTTTTAATGTCATGTGACAGCAGAGACTGTTCTTGACTCTGTAAAGCCTTAGGTTAAAGTCGAACATGAGGCCCTCCCTGATGCTTAGAATTAAAATGATATGCCCCCAGTAGTTAAGTAGGGAATCCCCCCCTATAAGGTTGAAGCCCCCACAAAATAGGCAAGCAGGGAATCACCCCTATAAAGGTAGAAGACCCCAGTAGTTAGGTAGTCAGGTAGGGGGGGGGGTACCTCCTATTAGGTAAATGCCCATTAAGTACTTTTCTCTAATAATTTAAAATTATAAAAATCCCACTAACCTTCTCACTACTCCTGTGCTGAACCCTCTGCATCCTCCGCTCTGTTCGTGGTGAAGGACCTTCTCCTACAAGCTAGAGTAGTGCAGGACCTGCCACACTATAATTTTCATCATTGTGTAGCAGGCTCTGGATAATGGAGCAGACGATAAAGAGACCCCACGGGAAGGTAAGAGGGATTTTTTTTAATGGTCTGTGGGTATTAGGGGACATTTGCATGAGTAGAAGTACTCTGTAAATGTCCGATATTGGCGCCTATACAGAAACCAGTATGGGTATCGGGACATCCCTATGGAAGGTTAGAGATTGAACTCCTAAAGACAGGGATGATGGGAGTGATACATCACGTGTGAGATGGGTAGATTAGGAATGATGGTAGCGATACATTAGCCCTCATCTATCACTAATTCATGTTTTGGTTCTTTTTTCAATTTCTATATTAAATTTCTAGTGTGTTTTTGCTCATATTCATGAACTTTTTTTCTGATGTCTTGAACTTTTCACGCATTCCACATGCATCCAAACAATTTAATTTATTTAATCTCTCTTAGAAGTGAAAGATCAAAGTGGAAAAAAGCTGCCAAAAATACAGCAAACAATTTAACAAATGACTCCGATTGTGAGAAAGTAGTAAGCCGCGCCCACATATAAGAAAAACAGCTGAAAGTGACAACTTTCTTGGAAATTACAGGAAATTGTGACACACAACGTTAATAAATAAAGTGAAATGAATGTCCCCAAAATGTATACAGAAATCCAAAAGTAAATAAGGGCCACTGTGGGAGGAGATAGGGATGATGGGAATAAAACAGTGAAGTTTCTGAGGACAGGGATGATATGTGTGATAGAAATTAGATTGTGAGCTTCTGGGATCAGGGATTATGGGAGTGATACGTTATGCAAGGTAGGTGGGGCCCCCTGGACCTTGTTAAAAGGGTTATCCAATGTTTTGCAAAAATGAAATATCCTGCTGGGGGGAAAAAAAACAAGAAAAAAAAAAACAGCCTATACTCAGTCTTCTCTCCTTTCTACATCCAAGAAGAACGATCAATACAGGACCTGCCTACTGAGCCAATAACTGATTAAGATGAGACACTACTTAGGCCAAAGCTCTCATCTCAGATGCAGGAACAAAAAGATTGGGGGACCAAACGGGAGCCACGGGGAACCAGGACTAGGTAAGTATGGAACTAGGTTAGTTTTTTTTTTGTCCCTGCCCAAGCAGGATATACATGTTTGCAAAATGCTGGATAACCCCTTTCAATATTATTGTTCCTGTATCTGCATTGCATTGCCATATTGGTGGGATTTACTTTGTATAGGATTACAGGCCTTATTGTATGATTACTTATAGTGTGCAGTGCTGCGTCACAGTCTTTCTTGTTTATATACACATATGCTTTGTATGTAAAGACTGTCTGCGGCTAGTGGCGCCTGAAAAGATAGATCTATGGTATTATTGCTGGCTGCTGTTTCTGCACATTCAGGTTTGTCTGTCATGGTGCCCAGGCATAACCAGGTACTGTGACTGCCAGCGGCCTGGGTGGGCGCAGCCATTTTACACTTCTCGAAGACCTGTTATAAAGAGATGCAAACGGACATGTGCCAGTGCACCTCTGCTGCCGACTAGCTGAATGAGCCCTGTGACCAGCCATATGGTCACAAGAAGTGCAAAGGTGCAATGTTGCACCCAGCTGTGGACAGAGACCTGCATTGTAAAAGTGACAGGTTGTGGTGGTGCCGAGAAAGAAGAGTCAGATTGGAGCCATGTTTGGGGTACCTAAAGATACTGTGGTGGCCTGTCTATCCTGTTCCTCCTTTGCTGGTCATGTCATGGACTTTTCTGGGATCCAGAGAGACTTCAAGGTACAGGCCGTTGTTTCCGAATGCACAGGAGACTGGTAATCAGCAAACAGTAATATTTAATTAAGACTATGTTGACACATCGGAATATTTGCAGGGGTCGGCAGAACATTCCGGTGCTAGGACCACTCTGAAATGCATTTCCTAGCGGATTCCACCTAAAGAATTAACATGTCCACAGGAATTTGAATTTCCACAACAGATGTTTCTGGCTCGGAAATTCTGCTTTGAGTGTAGCAGAATCCCTTTGAAAACAATGTGGCTGTAACGAAATTTCTGAGCAGAATTTTTCTGCTGGATTCCACTCGGAAATTCCATTGTGTGAACAAGCCTCTCCAGGGATGATGGGAGTAGTTAATTGCATGTTACACAGCAATAATAGATTGTAAGGGGTGATGGAAGTGAACATTACATGTGATCAAAAAATTAGATTGTGATCCCCTGGGGTGAACATTACAAGTGATAGGGAAACCATAAGCTCCACTTTCATGTAGAGGGGCCCCAGGGTGATCAAGAATGATAAGGATCAGAGAGAAGAGTCAGAGGTTTTATAGAATTTATTGCAGTAAATTGTCAGTGCCAGCCTCCGAGGAACCAAATCTCGCTACATCAGGGGTGAGTAACAGACCATCTGCTGTAAATTTCAGGGGGCTTAAATACTCTGTGGAGCTGTGCAAATAAGAGTGTAAAGAGTGTCCTGGTGAAAAAAAAAAAAAGAGCCTTCTGTAGCAACATGCTGTCCAGCGGCAAGACTATTACAACTGGTGCGGAGTGTGGCGGAAGCAGATGCGGTGGTGCCAGGTGATGCACTGCAGGGGTGGGGGAAACTGCTGGAGGGACCGAGGATGGGGAAAACGATGCTCAGGAATATTCGGGCTCAAAAACAAGACTCTGCTGGTACGATCTAGAGGTATTGTACGGGAAGACAACACAGAGGCTGTGCAGGAACACAGTGGGCTGCAGGTATAGGAAGGGTGGGGGGGGGGGGGGGGAAGTCACATAACAGTCCATTGCAACACTGTGCAATCCTTGCCACCAACGGAGATGAGAGCGCTGTCATTGTGCAGGAATCTGACACGGGTGACGTGACTGCTGTGACCGCTGTACTTATAACTGGGGGCCTGAAAAAAGAGAGAGAAGGACACTAGTGAGAAAGATAGTGGTCTATGAACTGTGGACCTGTGGCTGTTGCAAAGCTACAACTCCCAGCATGCCCGGACAGCCAACGGCTGTCCGGGCATGCTGGAAGTTGTGGTTTTGCAACAGTTGGAGATCCGCAGTTTATTGGCCTAGATTCTTTAGCTATGTGTATCATGTCTGAGACTGCAGAATACTGATATGATGCCATTTGCCATTTGACTGACGAAGGGGTGTCCCATCATGCCTCTGTATGATGTAGACATCTCTAGAACCAGTACATGGCGCATCATATTCTTGGCTCTTACCCTGGGCACCACGCTCGGAAAATTGTATAGGCGCACCCCTCCAAAATCATCTCCTGTGGCTACCAGTTTTCGGTCATGTGACTTGATTACCGAATTGATGTCAGTTCCGTCTGCTCCATCTGGCCAAATGCCTGGAACGAGAAAGTAGTCAAATAAGGGACAGTGTCACGTGTACAGTCCAAGAAGGAGTCAATGACTTCATTATTCATATATATATATATATATAACGCACACAGATTCCACAGCGCTGTACACTCAAATTGATCCCTGTCCCCATTGAGTCTCACAATCTAAATATAAATACTGTAAAGAGCTTCCATTATTGTCATCTAACCCCTCTGTGCAGTAAATGTTGCAGCTGGTGGCAAGCAGGGACTCAACAGGAGGCATATGCACTACTTTTCCTGAGGTGCACGCACTGAATTGCATTTCCCTGTATAGAAAGGTTTACTGCGAGTCCGTAGTAAACTGCGAGCTTGGGCTCTGCTCCCCGATTGGGTGGGACGCTAGTGTGGTAGCTTGGGGGTGTAGGGTATATGGGGTGTAGCTGTGTGATACTTTAATGGGGTCTGTTTAACCCTTTCTACTCGTGACGCCAGGGTGAGGGCTCCTCTGCAATGCTTGTCCTACCGCCACCCTTCCCAAGAGAGATAGGGAGGTAGGAAATAATTTAATGTCGACAACAGGAGAGTTTGCTGAAAACAGTTGGAACTTTAAAGATTTTATGCAAGCTTTATAACCGGAACAGTCTCTGTACAAGCAAAGTCTCTTAGATATTGACAGTGGTTGGGACCTTAAGCGTTTTAGAGTCCATAGACTGATATGCGCTGTTCCGCTGGATTTAGGGGATTTAGTTGAGGTCCAGCAGTCACGCTAGCTTTAGCAGGGATTCAGTTTAAGACTCACGTTTTGAGTTCACGCTGAGGCCAGCAGGCTTCAGGCCTAGGGTTGTCTTTGCAAGTTGCACGGATCTGTCCTCTCTGATAGTCCAGAACCCAAGAGAGCGATCATTGGCTGCAGCTCCCTTATATGGGCTGGGGCTGGCCTTAAGCTGATTGGTCCAATACTTCTGTCAATTATCTGTACAAAGAGTTATGGGTAATCCTGTGACCCATGGACCTCCAAAGGTCCTCCAACATACTATAGAGGAAGTAACATAGTCACATGACCGAAGGTCCTGCGACACTACCAAGGTAAGCATACTAATATACATTATATTATACATACATATACCGTATATACTCGAGTATAAGCCGACCCGAATATAAGCCGAGGCCCCTAATTTCACCCCAAAAACCCAGGAAATGTTATTGACTCGACTATAAGCCTAGGGTGGGAAATACATCACCCCCCCATGTCATCATCCAGACCCCCGTCATTAACACCCCCCGTCATCATCCCCGTCATTATCACCCTGTCATCATCCGCCCCTGTCATCATCCGCCCCTGTCATCATCCCCTTCGTCATCATCCCCTTCGTCATCATCCCCCCCCCCCCCCCATCATCACCGCCTGTCAATCCCTTCCCCAGTGGTCTTCAACCTGCGGACCATCAGATGTTGCAAAACTACAACTCCCAGCATTGTAGTTTTGAAACATCTGGGAGGTGAGTAGAAAACTAAAGGGGGTCTGGATGATGACGAAGGCCCGGCAGTGGTCTTCAACCTGCGGACCTCCAGATGTTTCAAAACTACAACTCCCAGCACTGAGAAGGGATTGACAGGGGGAGAGTTCACCCGAGTATAAGCCGAGGGGGGCGTTTTCAGCACGAAGAATCGTGCTGAAAAACTCTGCTTATACTCGAGTATATACGGTACATATATATACACATTTAAACATTACAAAATTAGAAAAGAGAAAGGCGACTAGGGGTTGTCCCACCTCGGGGACCCTACCTGAACGTAGTAACTCTGGGCACAATGAGATGTATTTTGTGCACAGGTTAGGAGATGCTCTACTAAACGGTTCCTGGAAGGCCAAAATCCATAGAAAGTTACTATATTGATGACACTATTGTAGATTGCACTGTAGTGGTGTGAATAGGCAAGAATTTGGCGATACGATACGTATCGCGATAAAATATATGGCGATATATCCCGATTCTGTTTACGGGACGATATATCGCGATATATTCCAATTCTGTCTCAAAAACAATGTCTTTTACACTTTTATTAAAACTAAAAAAATTTTTTTATACACTTAGACTTTTAGGAGGATTCCTCAGACAGATTAATAGAGTTCTATTGAACTCCATTGATCTGTGATCCATTGATAGAGCCTAGTCAAGCCAGGCTCTATCAATGACAGAGCCACGTGACAGCAGGAAGCAGAGGTAAGCCCTCCGGCTACCTCCACAGTGGATCGCCCGCCCGTGATCGAGCTGCGGGGGGGGGGGGCGATCCACCTCACTAGCCCACCAGGGAGCATTCACAGATCCCTTTAGATGCCACTGTCAGCTTTGACAGCGGCGATCTAAAGGGTTAATAGCCAGCCGCGGCAATCGCCGCATGCTGGCTATTAGCGGTGGCCCCGGCTACTGAGAACAGCTGGGGGCTGCAGAGCATGGAGCGGGCAGGAGTCCAGAGCCCGCTCCATACAGACTGCTGAGCGCCGCATGCTGGATATTATCGGTGGTGATACATCAGCGGCCCTCGGCTACTAAAATCAGCCGGGGGCCGCAGAGTACGGAGCGGGCACGAGCCGGGAGCCCTCTCCATACACCCAGAGCGACGCCGCGTCAGATCCGGCCCTGCTTGCACGAGCCGGAAAAATTCACCTGCCCGGCGCCCGGAACAGCATGTCCCGGGGGTCAAGAGATACAAATTCCACATCCCTAAAAGGATCGATTCAAAAATATTTTGAATAGATTCAGTATCGCCAAATGAAAAATCGCGATAATTGTGCAAATCGATTTTTTTTTCTTACATCCCTATTGCACTGTAGGTTATTAAACCAAGGGGACTTGTTGTATATTTTTAATCCAATCGGGCCACTAGGGGTAGATTCTTATAATACCGTAATTGCGTTACACCAGTGTTTCCCAACCAGTGTTCCTTTACCTGTTGCAAAACTACAACTCCCAGAATGCCCGGACAGCCTTTGGCTGTCCGGGCATGCTGGGAATTGTAGTTTTGCAACAGCTAGAGGCGCACTGGTTTGGTACACGGCTTTACATAGTGTTGCACCTTTCCCTATATGCATTTCTTCTACTTGGACCATCAACTGCTTAACCTCAAAGATAAACCTTGTTTTATTCTTTTTTTTATTTTTTTATTTTATTTTTTTATTATTTTTTTTTGCTTTGTGCACTGAGCTTAGGTTTTACAAGTCAGCCCCTGGCAAAAAAAAAGGGGGAAGACCTTCTTTACTGCAATACTGAACCATAGTGAGGTGACAATTGCAACTGCATACGTACAGAGGCTGGCAGAAGGAGACATGTTAATGTTCATGTTGTGAAAAAAGGACTTGGGCTTGAAACGCGTTGCATGCTTGAGGCTTATTTTTTTTAACTTTTTTGTCTTGTCTGGAGACTAAATAAAGTTCTGAAAAAATAAAATGTTTTCTTTCTTGCACTGGATTTGTATGCAGGACTTTCTGGATTTTAGTTATCTAAAAGACTCAAGGGCGCCCTCTGCAGCAGGAGGAATGACATGAGGGACGACTCTGCTGGAAAAAAGGACACTCTCTATATGGCCAATAGTGGGCAACATCTACACCATATTTCTACACCAGTGGTCTCCAAACTGTGGACCTCCCTATGTTGCATAACTACAACGCTCAGCATGCCCATGCTGCGAGTCGTAGTTTTGCAACAACTGGATATTCACAGTTTGGAGACCGCTGGTGTAGACTCATGGTGCAGTACCTCATGTCATTCTTACTTCTGCAGAGGGCGCTCGAGTCTTTTGGAAAACTACAATCCAGAAAGTCCAGCATACAACTCCAGTGCAAAAAAAAAAAAACACAAACAAACTTTTTTTGGAACTTTTCGGTGTCCAGTATCTATTCTGTATCCTGCAAGTAAAAAAAAGCAGCAAGCATGCAACGCGTTTTAAGCGTAAATTCTTGGGGGTAGGGTTGGCTCTAGTCTGCAGTAGTAATATAATCTATATGGGTGGTATTTATTATGCGTTTTACTCCGGTTTTTCGGCGGTTCCTTGGCGCATATGTCTTGCGTCTTTGTGGTTTTGCGACTTTGCTTGCGACAATCGGTTTCCGTCATAACTCATGTTGAACCGAAATGTAGCGCGGCATAGCTACTTTGGCTGCAGTAGAAGCGAATTTATTATCTGCGCCAAACTAGGATTGTCGCAAAGTGTTTCACTTTTCCCGCAACTTAGGCACATCGGGCCGCCATGAAATTACATGTCCAGGAAAATCGCCTAAATCTGCCCTCTCCACATAACCCTTATTTGTGTTAAACTGGCAAACCATAAAGCTCTCTAGGTACCCCATTAAGTAAGATGCAATGTTAAAGGAGTAGTCCAGTGGTGAACAACTTATCCCCTATCCTAAGGATAGGGGATAAGTTTGAGATCGCGGGGGGTCCGACCGCTGGGGCCCCCTGCGATCTCCTGTACGGAGCCCCGACAGCCCGCGGGAAGGGGGCGTGTCGACCTCTGCACGAAGCGGCAGCCGACACGTCCCCTCAATACAACTCTATGGCAGAGCCGAAGCGCTGCCTTCGGCAATCTCCTGCTCTGCCATAGAGATGTATTGAGGGGGCGTGTCGGCCGCCGCTTCGTGCGGAGGTCGACACCCGCTATCTGGCCGGAGAGCCTGGCCCCCGTACAAAGAGATCGCAGGGGGCCCCAGTGGTCGGACCCCCCACGATCTCAAACTTATCCCCTATCCTTAGGATAGGGGATAAGTTTTTCACCACTGGACTACCCCTTTAAAGGTTGGCGTTTTTGCATGACTTGAGGCATATGTGTTTCAGATATATGTATATTTCTTTTTCATTGCCTAGAATTGAATCTTTTTTTTTTGTGGTACAAATGTATCTAATTACTTGTTAAATAGCGTAAAATATAGTTTCTTTTTGCTCTCCATGTTTAATTATTAATCAAAATTTCAATATACATATATACATCTATTTCTTACGAGATATATTAATATTTCTCGATAAATATATTTTGGTCAATTAAGAAAGTTCGTTAGGGAAGAACAGCTAACAGGCAAATTAGCGAGTGACATGCTTAACATAACAAACATTACATGTTGCAAAACCAACAAGCTTCATTAACAAACTAATTCCTACCGAAACACACGATAAAAAGCCGCAAAGAACGTAGTTTAGAAGCGCGGGAGTTCTGGCGGCCATTCCTGACTGGAAAACGCGGTCTAATGTGGTTTTCGGGACTTGCGCCAAAGTTATTAACTGACGTGCGACAATTGATAAATTTGGCGCACGTCCGTAAAAACAACGCAAAAAAAAGGAGGGTAAAATATGATAAGGCACGGCAACTATTGATAAATACCCCCCCTATATGTTGGATGGGGAAGAGCCATCACACAGCAAAAATGGTTCACGAATCAGTGGACACTCACCCAGAACATGGAAGCTCAGTGTGCATGCTGCATTTTCCCACTCTACGTTGCGTATATTCTCTGCGCTGACAATCTGCTTCCCAGATTCGGGGTCCCCTGGGAGGAAAGAAAAGTCAGTATATCAGTATTATTCCTGCTCAGGGGGGTCCATTCAGCGTCCTGACCACTCACTGATAGGCCCAAAGTAGCTTGTCACCACACCAATCCTGCCACATGAGACCATACGGACACCACCCATTATCTGAAGCCAAGAAGACATGGGGGGGGGTATTTATCAAAGGATGTGTCTTTTTTAACGTAACTTTGGCGCAGTGTCTTTTTGCGCCAAAGTTTGGCGCATCTTCTCCACTATCATTTTTACAACTTTCTCAAAATCACACGGTCCTGTGTGCGATTTCAACTTTAGTCAGTAATTCACCATTTGCGCCAATTTTGGCACAAATCCTGTTTTTTTTGGCGCAAATCACCGCCAAGAAATTTTGCACTTGGAAAACACACTTAGCAATGTAAGAAAATGTAAAGGTGTCAAAATACATTAAAAAGGGCTGCTCAATACTATCCTGAGGAACCTTCACCCTCCATTGAGCCAGCATTAGACATGGCCGCAGAGGTTCAGGAAAGGTAAGCACTAAAGCAGTGGTCTCCAACCTGCGGACCTCCAGATGTTGCAAAACTACAACTCCCAGCATGCCCGGACAGCCAACGGCTGTCCGGGCATGCTGGGAATTGTAGTTTTGCAACATCTGGAGGTCCGCAGGTTGAAGACCACTGCCCTAAAGTAACCAAAAAAAAAAAAATACTCAAGTTGAAAATAAAATCCATTCCACATGGTGGCTATAAGCCCCACAAAAGAAAATAACTCATGTCGCTTGCTGATATACTGCAGGAGGGACTCCGAAATGGCTGCTCTACAGGGTAAAATACGCGTCCTCTGTGGTGGTAACTTCTGTGTGAAAGGCGCTGCGAACGGCTGATTTCAACATTTGAGCCAAAATTACTAACAACTTGCACCAAATGATAAATTTGGTGCATGTCCACGAAAACCAAAGTGAAAAAAAAAAAAGGGTAAAAAGAAACTGTCAACAGGCAAAATTGATAAATACCCCCATGGTCTGTAACATCTATTCCTTAAAGGGGTAGTCCAGTGGTGAAAAACTTATTCTCTATCCTAAGGATAGGGGATAAGTTTGAGATCGCGGGGGGGGGGGGGGTTCGACCACTGGGGCCCCCTGCGATCTCTCTGTACGGGCCTCCGGCTCTCCGGCCAGATAGCGGGTGTCGACCTCCACACGAAGCGGCGGCCGACACGCCCCCTCAATACATCTCTATGGCAGAGCCGGAGATTGCCGAAGGCAGCGCTTCGGCTCTGCCATAGAGTTGTATTGAGGGGGCGTGTCGGCCGTCCCTTTCTTGCGGAGGTCGACACGCCCCCTTCCCGCGGGCTGTCGGGGCTCCGTACAGGAGATCGCAGGGAGGCCCCAGCGGTCGGACCCCCCGCGATCTCAAACTTATCCCCTATCATAAGTTGTTCACCACTGGGTCACCACTGGACTACTCCTTTAAGGGATTCCTGTAGTGGGGCAGGTGAGGGTACAGAGCATAGACTCTGAGACATGGCACCCTGAGGATCATTATACTCACAATAGAGAATTTCGTAGTCGCCGCTGTTGGTCATGAAGCTAGAGCTGTCCGATGCCCAGTCCAGGTGTGTGATATAGCTGGAGTGACCCTGCAGGGAGGAGAAACAAGACGATGGTTACGTATAATACTTAGTATGTACCGTACACAAGACTAGAGGTGCAGCCAGCGCGGCACATGCATCTTCCTCCGCACTCACCGAACACTTTCCCACCCTCCTGTACTCTCGTCCCTCTTCAGCCACTTCATACAGGTAAATAAAGTTGTCATGTGACCCCACTGCCAAATACTGGCCATCTGTGGGATAAAAAGATGGTAAAGTACAGGGATACTCAGAGAGAGAAGAAGCATATGTGTATGGCATGGGATGGGAAGCTTACCAGGACTGTAGCTGATGGCACTGATCTGTTCACCTGCATCCGAAAATGTTGTCACTATAACGTGGGACTGAGCGTCCAAGACCAGGAACCTGTGAGATAAGAAACGATATGAGAAAGAGCTGCAAGGAAGAATGGCCACTCGGAGCCCCTGTATGCAACGTGGAGGACTGTCACCCAACTGCATATGGACTGTGACCAAACCGTATATGGACTATCAGTGCACTGTATATGGACTGTCACTAATCTCTGCATATACTAAGGGGGGCTATCACTTGTCTCTACATAAATAGAAGGTGGGATTGTAACTTAAAGGGGTATTCCAGGAAAATACTTTTTTTTATATATCAACTGGTTCCAGATTTGTAAATTACTTCTATTAAAAAATCTTAATCCTTTCAGGACTGATGAGCTTCTGAAGTTAAGGTTGTTCTTTTCTGTCTAAGTCCTCTCTGATGACACGTGTCTCTCGGGAACCGCCCAGTTTAGAAGCAAATTCCCATAGCAAACCCCTCTTCTAAACTGGGCGGTTCCCGAGACACGTGCCATCAGAGAGCACAGAAAAGAAGAACCTTAACTTCAGAAGCTCATAAGTAGTGAAAGGATTAAGATTTTTTAATAGAAGTAATTTACAAATCTGTTTAACTTTCTGGATTATTATATATATATATATATATATATATATATATATATATATATATATATATATATATATATATATATATATATACACATACATATATATTATATATAAAAATAAATAAATAATGTGTTTTCCTGGATAACCCCTTTAAGGCTGGTCTTGCAGCAAGAGGAGGTGATAGTTAATAGTATTATGCAAATAGAGAAAAGATCTCGGCACCGGTACCTGATAGCTGATAGTTGCGGGTGTATAAACGGGATTACTGTACTAGTTGCATGGGGGTGCAGAGTACTGTTTTGAGACACAGTGTTGAAAGTCCCGAAAAATAGAAAAAAACACTGCACAGCACTCACCCTTTACAGCAACGTGTCTTGGTTTATTCTAAGTCCAATAGTACAAAGGATCGTGGGGGGGGGGGGGAGGAAAGGAAAGCGGGCTCAGCCGAGCCCGAGTCGCAACGGCTCCGTGTCGCGGCACAAAAACGCTTGGTCACGCCAAGGCGTGACCAAGCGTTTTTTTGCCGCGAAACGGAGCTGTTGCGACTCGGGCTCAGCTGAGCCCGCTTTCCTTTCCTCCCCCCCACCATCCTCTGTACTATAGGACTTAGAATAAACAAAGACACGTTGCTGTAAAGGGTGAGTGCTGTGCAGTGTTTTTTCTATTTTCCATGATAGTTAATAGTATGATTAGATATATGTATATACTGTCACTCACCTCCCCGTTGTGGTCCCTATAGCTACAACATTTCCAGATGGATGGAATCCGGCCACTCTTGCGGGATCCTGAAAAAACAGGCACATTACACTACAGGTACAGAGATGATTATTATCGCTATACACCAAGTATTAAATGTCTGCACTGTACATATATTATCAATGGGGGATGTCTGAGACTATGGTCAGTGTGAATGACCCCTGCTGCTGCCCATGAACAACCCCACACACACACAAAAACCGAGGCATATATCCCCTTAGTGTATAAGTACAGTGACCCCCCCCGACCTACGATGGCCTCTCAGAGGCCATCGCATGTCGATGTCAGCATCGACATACAATGCTTTTTTTATGTCGGGCCCATCGCATTAAGTGCTATCCGGCAGCGCAAAATGCTTAAGCTGCTGCCGGATAGCAGCTTAATGTTCCCCGTGTGGTGCGGTAAGTATTACTTACCCCTCCACGATGCTCCGGGGTGCCCTCCGGGTCCAATGCTTGTCTTCCGGTGTCTTCTCGGCCCTCTCCGATGACGTCAATACGCTGCTGCGTATGGCGTACGCAGCGGCGTAATGACGTCACTACGCAGGCCCAGTAAGGCCTTGCGGAAGACAGCAGAGGACCGGAGAAGACAGAAGAGGACCTGAGAAGACAGCGGAGGACCGGAGAAGACAGAAGAGGACCTGAGAAGACAGCGGAGGACCGGAGATGACCAGGAGAGCCCAGCGGAGGCCCGGGGTCACCATCGGGAGCGGCGGGGACAGGTGAGTACAGCTTCTTATACTTTACATTGCACGAATCCCTCAACATGCGATGGATTCGACAAACGATGGCTCGTTTGGAACGAATTACCATCGTATGTTGAGGGACCACTGTAGAATATCAAGTGCTGTTTCCACAGGTACTAGTTTGTTTGGTGTGTGCCGACTTCTGTAAAATGATTCATCCTTCCCTGTCAAATCTTACCTCTATACACATTGATTATTAGGGGTATATTCACATGGCATAATTTCTGTGTGCAATTCAGCTGAAGAATCCGCCGTTATTTACTGAAAATGTATTTGAATGAGATTCAGCAGTCTCATTCGGACAGCAGAATTTCCATTAATGCCATTCCGCCATGGAAAATCTGCTTTCCACAAAACTATTTTTGGGAATTCCACAGTGGAATCCCCTTGAAATCAGTGGGGCATGAATTGGGTCATAATTATGCATGATATAAGCCTTGTATATCATATATTGTACAATAATGGGACACAAGAGGAGCACATGATATATAGCGACAACTCATCACCTTCGCTCCCCCTCCTCTCACCTCCAGGGTGGTGGTCCACACAGGCTCGTGCTCTTTGCTGTTCCAGAGATGAACCAGCTTGTCATGTCCACAGGTCAGAAACAAGTCAAGAGACGGGTGACAGCAGAGACCCCACAGCTCATCTGTGTGACCCTGAAACGGAAGGATAAGAAACACATTTGTTTGTTTGCCTTTGATGTCTGGCATGCTGGGAGTTGTAGTTTTGCAACAGCTGGAGGCACACTAGTTAGGAAACACTGTTCTAAACTGACTGGAGAAGTAGATGCATCTTGTTCTCAGATTTTTGGAATTCATAAACAGCCAGATGACAATATATGGCTGAAGCTCTAGTGCTGTATCTGGACATTCAGCAATATATTTTAACAGTCATTCATTACCTGTATTAAGCAGCTGAGTCCATTTTCCAGGCTGCCGCTCATCAAGCAATTCTTCGTTGTGCCCACATACAGTACGTCCCCTCCTCGCCCCTCAGCAATTGTTCGCACTGGGCCGTAACATTCTGGAATCTAAAAAGTAAAAATGCAATTTACACAAAATGTTCATCCCCACAATCTAAAACACAGGAAGCTTGGTCCAGTCTGTCCCTCCATACCCGAGTCTCCCGCACTTTCTTATACTCTCGGTCCCACAGTATGATTCTTCCATCTTTGCCTCCTCCAGATAATAATGTCCCATCTCTGCACACACACAAAGCGAAGACTCCACCATCGTGAGCACCACATACAGCCTGGGAGATCCTATGACTGCCTGAAAGAGACCAGCAAATAGGTCCAAGGAATCCGTGTATTACTGCATTTAGCCAACAATTATAATGTGCCTGCCCAGTCCTAGGCAGGGTTCACACTACAGACTTTCTAAAGGGTTAAAATAGCAACATTTCAGTTCATTAATAGAATCATTTTGAAACTGCTTAAAATTGATTTTATTGATGAATTGAAACACTGCTGCTGGAACAGGGGTTGAATAAATCAGTTTTCTTCAATGTGTATTTTTTTTTTGTTTAGCTGTGGAAATCTTGATTGGATTTTTGGATTTGGGACACTCGCACCCGGCAAGTTCTTATAAGTAGCTGCTTCATACTTATTTTTTTTTTTTTTTTTAAACATATAATTTTTTTCTTTGGGTCATAGATTTTATGGTAAAATGTGCTATTACAAAGTACAATTGGTCCAGCAAAATACAAGCCCTCGTATAGACCTGTACATAGAGAATTGCAAGAGTTATGCCTTTTAAATGACGAGAATAAAATGAAATCGCCAAAATGAAAATTGGTCCTCAAGGGGTTAACTTGAAAAATAGTGCAAAAGTGCATACTTTTGACTACTTTTCCTTTTATTTATGTCCATACTTTCATGTGCAACAGCATGTAACAGTAGCATATGACGCTATTCTGTTTGTCTTTAAAAACCTATAGCAACTTTTTTTTTTTTTTTTTTAAACACTAAATTCAGTTGTAAACGCCTTACATTTCTATACATTTTGCACATAATTTCACACAATATGTTTTAAGATAAATTTCATGCAGTACAGTAACATCATTTGGATTCCACAGAACAAGTTTCTTTACAAAGAAAAAAAAACCTAACAGGAAACAAATTTATATTTTTCATGTAAAAAAATATTTAAATACATAGAGCTAAACATGTAAAAAAAAATAATAATTAGACCTGTGCATACAGTTGCGTACATTTCTATGTTCATCTTTTTTCATATAAGCTAAACAAGCATCATTACAATAGTGATGAGAACAGCGCCTTATGTTGAAGCCTCTTACCTTTACTCCATATATACAAATTGCCATTAGAATCTCCAGTGACCACATCTCCATTCTCAGCAAAAGCCACACACAGAACAAAGCGCGGCTTTTCATGTTTCTGTGGAGGACATTAGCGATTACATCAGATTACAGACATCACTTACTTTCTGTTGTTTATTATTCTAGTGTGTTTCCCATAACTGCCGGCACAAAGTTCAAATCTACTAAGGAAAATCTTCATAATAATCGAATTAGGGAACACCCACCGAGTTGCAAAAGCAAAACTATTATAAGCTCTTACCGTTCCATAAAGTTTTCTACTATTGTTAAAATATATTACAGTGTATTAACAAAATATAAAGTCATCACTAAATCCCCATTTACCAGTCTGAGCCACATTCCCTTTTCTGTTTAGAAAGGTACCAGCATCCCGGACGAGCCCCCAAATTTTGGCTTTGTTTGATCTGTGTTGACTGTATAATAACTGTTTCTTCCCTGCGACTTCTTACCTCAAAAACTCCCTGTCTCTTGCTCAAAGTGGCTGTTGCACCTGCAGCACCTCCAGCAGGGGGCCCTTCCAGGCTCCAGTAATACAGCTGAGACTTTCCACAAGTTATTATCAGGTTGGGTTCTGTTGGGTGAAAAATGGTGGCAAGCACAGGCTCTGTAGAACACTGTTGACATACAAATAGGTTTCCATTAATGTTTTGCTACACATTTGCCATATACTTATTCAATCATCTGAAAAAATCTCATACCTTGACTTCTGTCACCTTAGTCTCACGCTGCCACTGCCACACTGACAATACGTGGTCCCCAGATTCATCACATGCACACAGGTGACTTCCTCCATCCTGAAAACAAGAAGAAAAGTACAGGGGAGTGTGTGTGTGTGTGGGGGGGGGGGGGGGGGGGGTGTCACATTAGGCCATTGGTGTAAGGGGGCATTCACACTACGGTTTGAGCTTACAGGAACCGGATCCGTCTGGGGGCGACCCAGCCGAATTCGGTTCCCGTAAGCTCAAAATGTAGTGTGAATGCCCCCTAAGCGTTATGCCATTCAGGGGTCACACATTACTTACTGCTTTAGAGAAGCTCAGACAGGTAACTGCTCTGTCGAAATGTCCCACTCCAATGACATGAAGAGTACAAAGGCTGACAGAGTGCCAGATCCGGACATGGGGGGGCAGAGGCTGTGGGTGGAAATACACTGATGGTTACCAGAAGAAAAATTGGGCAAAACATCAACGTATGCAGATTTGATGCACAGGATTTTCTTCTGCAGATTTCAATGTAAACTAAATGACAGCACAGCTTCTAATCTGCAGTTACAAATCCTGCGCATCAAACCTGCGCAGGATCCTGAATGTGTGAACATACCCTAAGGGTACGTTCACACGTGTGGATTTTCAGCGTATTTTACGCTGTAGATCTGCTGGTGAAGGCCCCGCTCTATACTGGCCTTACATGTGCCTGCTCGTAGTGGCAATATGCCGCTACCAGCAGGCACACTGCGATGTGCGAGTCGCAGTATACTCGCACATAGCGGGAGCTCTCTGCCTAGCTCAGAGCAGGGAGAGCGGCCGCGATGTGCAAGTGCGCAGCGCACATCGCTGCAGTGTGTCTGCTCGTAGCAGCGTATTGCCTCTACCAGCAGGCACATGTAAAGCCAGTATAGAGCGGGGCCTTCACCAGCGGATCCGCAGCTAAATATGCTGCAAAAATCCGTGCGTGTGAACGTACCCTAAAGCAGGACAGTTTTTGTTGTATGATGGGCAGGGAATTTGTTTTCTTCATCATAAAAAAAAAAAAAAAAAAAAAAAAACACCATTAATGCTCTGTTCACTTTGGAGGTGATGTGTGGTGTTCCACTACAGGTACATAGTCCTGTACTGCCTGTAGGCCCTGCAGGGACTCCTTGTGTTATCTTGCTAGTTTTTTAAATGTGGTGTATGTTACCTAAAGACCATAGATAGGATACTAATGTATAGATAGTATATAGGACCTTTGGAGGACTCCAAGTGCCTGTGTGAGTAAGATGATCACATGTTATGTTATACTGTTATATGATTTGTTGCAATATTTAATCCCAGAGACCACCAGGTTTAACCTATGACCCACAGCTTGACCAATGGGCTTTAAGTCCAGCCCCCTCACTATATAAGGGGCAGCCATCTTTAATTCTGTCTCTTTGAGTTATGTGCTCATAGCTACAACATCAAAGTCTTTGCTGAAGCAGCTACCAGAGGCCTTAGAGACAAGTGTTCAGCATCTGGAGTTCCACAAAGTCTCTCCAGTAAGTCAAGTCTATGTCTGCTGTCACTGAAGTTAGTCAAGTCCTGCACATAGTCCAGTCTAATAACAGTCAAGTCTACATTACAAGTCCAAGTCAAGTGTATTACAAGTATTGGTCCAGCAAGCTGCGAGGTCCTCTGGGTCCTGGTCACATCTCTGGGAATTCTGGCCATAGCTGTGAAGATAATTCCACCTGTCTTCAGTTCAGTAAAGCCTCCGTTTACCTGCAACTGGTTGTGGACTCTTTATTCACTACTAGCCCGTGGGATAGTGGAGAATCCGGCGTGTGGTGTTCCGGAACCCCAAAAACCACACTAACGTCACGGACACATAGGGATAATTACCATCAGACTCCCGGGGTTAATAACATCGGATCCCACCACTCACTGCAACACCCGTGGCCCTGCCACTACTCACTATAGTGGCCCACCACAGATGTATTACAGATGTGTAGACAGTAACCAGTCACAGCGAAAGATATCGCCCAATGCCACAAAGACTAAAGACTCAGCACCAGTCATTCTACACTCACCTTACCATCCTGCGAGTTACCCGCCACTTGTCCACTGGCAATTGTTACGGAGTCTGGGTGGACAGCAATACTGGAAGATTGAGAGAAATCCTTCAATGCTAATCACACTATGAGAAAATCCAGCATGCCAGTATAAAGTGGATACAGTCATCTTGTGAATTGACGTCATGATTTTTACACTGACCTTTTGATGTCATCGGTGTGACCCCGGTAGTGTCTCTGTGTGCCAGCTATAGGGTCATACAGGACACAGACAGCAGCTGTAAAATACAACAACTCTCCGGACGGAAGAATGTAGAGATTGCTGCGACAGTCCCGACCCCTGTACCCATATCTGTACACCTCTGAGATCAAGGACTATGACACAAATCAAGTGGACAACATACAGATAAAAGAAAAACTTCACATCTCAACTATAATCTACATAACAGACAATAAAATGTTCTTAAAGAAGCACTCTGGGAATGTATTTTTCTTTTGCCTGTATAGTGCAGCATAGTATATTATTAGAGAATAATGTGGAGGATCTTGTGTATACCTTGGGCTTTTTTTTTGGTGCAACTTTTCAAAATTGCAGTAAAAATGACACATTTTTACTGTTAATCAAAAGAATTTCCATCATTTTTCACCACGATTTTAGGAAAATCATGGAAAAACAGAAAAGATGCAGAAAAGAATGCAAAGTGTGAACACAGCTTAGAGGAAGGAGTATAACTATTATATATCCTGATCCAATAGATATAACAGCAGCAGTATTCAGAAAAAACTGGGAGGGACGTGGATAACTACTTTATATCCTGATCCCATAGAGATGTCAGCAGCAGTATACAGATGGAGCTGGAAGGGGAGGGGTCTGGGATCTAGTAGATGATGATGATGATGTCATCCTATAGTTCACAGTAAGTCAGCTGACTCAGGATTGATCACTTTCTCTGACATATTAAACACTGTGATTTTCTGTGAGTCAGACTGGTGATCACATGACCCAGTTACAGTAAATAAAAAAGGCATGGATGCAGCTTTGCTGTAATGAAACAGTCGGTATTGTAGGACTAGTGATGGTAATATGGGGGAGGGGAC
Source organism: Hyla sarda (assembly GCF_029499605.1). Taxonomy (NCBI): domain Eukaryota; kingdom Metazoa; phylum Chordata; class Amphibia; order Anura; family Hylidae; genus Hyla; species Hyla sarda. The sequence goes on from NC_079197.1 coordinate 174,255,784, forward strand.
CTGAAGTGCTTCTTTAAGGCTATGACCCCAAGTGTGCAATAATGCTGCAGATTTTCAACCGCAGAATATTGTACAGATTTTCCACTGCCTACAGGAGCAGGTATCTCTGTTTATCTCTAGTCTGGGCTCTTCCAATGTGTCATGTGACCTTTTCGACCAACTAATTGGGGGGGGGAATCACATGAACACAAAGGCTGTAAGGCCTCCACCATATCTGGAGCAATAAATAGTCAAAGGTCCCATTCTTGGCCATTACACATCAGGATACACCCATTCCAGCTGCAGCTCCTTCTGAGGAAGTTCACCTTTTGCTTCTATACTGTAAGATGCAACCAGGGAGTCTGGAACGTAGAGAGGAACAGAGTGGCCCCGCAGGTAGAGCTTCACAATGCCCTCCTCTGTAAGGGGGAAGAAATAGGTCAGAAAATTGTGAGTGTCCTGCAGAAATCCAGATCGTGACAATACAAGAAGCCACATGGCCACGACACGCAGCTTCTTCCCTTCTATTTTCAGAATCTGCAGGTAAAATGAGGTCATGTAGAAAATAAATAAAATAACCATGGGAATAAGATGAGGGGCAACTAGAAGTTGCGTATGACCGCGAGTATCGTGTGTGGTGACGGGTGACAATGACAATGTATGTAACATAACCTAGGATGTGTCAGCGGTGTCATAGTCATTGTATTAGGTATCAAATCCTACAGCAGCAGCAACATAGATCAGTCATGCACTCCTAGGTTTTTAGCTCGTTCTCTGGAGAGATTATTTTTACATTAAAAAGAACAAAACTTTGTATTATGCACTTGTTTTTGAAACGTGGCCGTGTCGTCGGATTTAGTCTAGATCAGTGGTCTACAAAACTGTGGCCTTCCGGATGTTTCACTAAAACTACAACTCCCAGCGTTTTTAAACTTGACATTGCAATATACTTTTACAGTGACCCCCTCGACCTATGATGGCCCCGACATACGATAATTTCAACAGGCGATGGCCTCTCAGAGGCAGCATCAAAATACGATGCTTTTGTATGTCGGGGCCATCGCATAAACGGTTATCCGGCAGCGCAGACTGCTTCAGCTGCCACCGGATAGCCGTTTATGGTGCCCCGTGAGCTCCGGTGATGTTTCTTACCCGTCCTCGGGGCTCCGGCACGTCCTCTTCAGGATCCTCTGCATCGTCGGCGCTCTCCATCGACGTCATCACGTCGCTGCGCACGCCGTCCCGTCATCCAATAGGAGCGGCGTGCGTAACAACGTGATGGCGGCGACGGAGCGCGCGGATGCCTGGGAAGTAGAGGCCTTGCTGGAGCGTCGGGGACACCCCGGGGACGCGGCAACAGCGATGGACGGCGACATCCCGGGCAGCGGTGACGGTCCGGAGTGGCGGGGACAGGTGAGTACAACTTCCTCTAACAGTGGTCTACAACCTGCGGACCTCCAGATGTTGCAAAACTACAACACCCAGCATGCCCGGACAGCCGTTGGCTGTCCGGGCATGCTGGGTGTTGTAGTTTTGCAACATCTGGAGGTCCGCAGGTTGAAGACCACTGTCCTATACTTTACATTGCACGGATCCCTCAACATGCGATGGTTTCAACAAACGATGGTCCTTTTGGAACGGATCACCATCGTATGTTGAGGGACCACTGTATAAGTATATTCTAAATAAATATATTTATTTTTAGGGTACGTTCACACGTACGCAGATTTGATGCGCAGGATTTTCTGCTGCAGATTTCAATGTAAACTAAATGACTGAGCACAGCTTCTAATAGGCAGGTACAAATCCTGCGCATCAAACCTGTGCAGGATCCTGTATGTGTGACAATACCCTTAGGGTACGTTCAGACGAGCGGATTTACAGAACGTATTTCGCTGCTTATCTGTCGCTGGAAGACCTCTGTATGGTGGCTTTACATGTGCCTGCTCGGAGCGGCAATACGCTGCTATGAGCAGACACACTGCGATGTGCGAGTCGCCACGCGCATGCGCAGTATACTCGAACATTGCGGCAACTCTCGGCCTAGCTCATAGAGCAGGGGGAGCGGCCGCGATGTGTACGCGAGTACACTGCGCTTGCGCGGCAACTCGCACATTGTTTCAGTGTGTCTGCACGCAGCTGAGTATTGCCGCTCCGAGCAGGCGCATGTAAAGCCAGCATACAGGGGTCCTTCAGTGACGGATCCGCAGCGTAAAATAAGCTGTAAATCCGCTCCTCTGAACGTACCTTTAAATGGGGTTGGAATATACCATCAGACGTGGCTTGAACTGGAGGCATCTTTGGCTTTTCGGCACCACCACGTCTTTATCGCAATTTTACTGAATTTTACAGCAATTATGCAAATCACTGTAAAATGCCCCATTTGTACAGCAATCTTGATCATTTTTACTAGAGATGAGCGAACTTACAGTAAATTTGATTCGTCACGAACTTCGCGGCTCGGCAGTTGATGACTTTTCCTGCGTAAATTAGTTCAGCCTTCAGGTGCTCCGGTGGGCAGGAAAAGGTGGATACATTCCTAGGAAAGAGTCTCCTAGGAATGTATCCACCTTTTCCAGCCCACCGGAGCACCGGAAAGCTGAACTAATTTATGCAGGAAAAGTCATCAACTGCCGAGCCGAGAAGTTCGTGACGAATCGAATTTACTGTAAGTTCGCTCATCTCTAATTTTTACGTAAAAACCCAGCAAAAAATTAAAAATAAAAAAAAAGCTACAGCACCACCAATTAAATGCCATGTGTCTGGTGTCCCAAGACTGTTGCAGCTAATTAATGGCATCACAGCTAATTACTGCATGGGCTTTTGCCATGTTTTTCAAAGAATGTCCAAAATGGTGGTAAAAATAACGCATTTTACCAAGATTTGCAAATGTCTCATTTTTACTGCAATTCCAGTCATTTGTGGCATAATCGCATGCAGTAATTACTTGTGGCATCATTACTTAGCCACAACGTATGAACACAGCCTGAAAAATGAAATATTACTTTGTTATCTGTGATTTTCCTTTTTCCTGGCTAAACTTATTGATTTTAAAATTGGTTAAAAAAAAAAAAAATAATAATAATAATAATAATAATAATAATAATAAAAATTTGGTGCAAAACATTTGGGGCACGAAAAAATTTGTGATGCAAAGTGATGCAAAAACAAAACAATAAACACACTTGTTTTAAAGGGGTACTCCACTGCTCAGGGTTTGGAACAAACTGTTCCGAATGCTGGTGCCGGGAGCTCGTGACATCATAGCCCCGCCCCCTCATGACATCACATCCCGCCCCCTCAATGCAAGTCTATGGGAGGGGGCGTGACAGCTGTCACGCCCCCTCCCATAGACTTGCATTGAGGGGGCGGGGCTATGACGTCACGAGCTACTGGCACCAGCTCCAGCATTCGGAACAGTTTGTTCCAAACGCTGAGCAGCGGAGTACCCCTTTAAGGCACTACATGAACAGCTTGTGGTCGACCAGTACATTGCAGAATACGATTGGGGTCAGTGATGGTGATATTTATGGGTGAAATGGAAAGTTTATTAATCAAACCCCTTCCCTGGGGGCAAACATTTGTATACTCTATCACTCCTAGGAGACAACTAGAGATGAGCGAATTTACAGTAAATTCGATTCGTCACGATCTTCTCGGCTCGGCAGTTGATTACTTTTCCTGCATAAATGAGTTCAGCTTTCAGGTGCTCCCGTGGGCTGGAAAAGGTGGATACAGTATTATGAGACTCTTTCCTAGGACTGTATCCACCTTTTCCAGCCCACCGGAGCACCTGAAAGCTGAACTAATTTATGCAGGAAAAGTCATCAACTGCCGAGCCGAGAAGTTTGTGACGAATCGAATTTACTGTAAATTCGCTCATCTCTAGAGACAACATACAAACCCAATGACAAAGACAACAGCCAAAAAGTGAAAACGGGCGATCTTACCCATACGTGAAATTACACATTATGAGACCTAGCTACACGAGGGCACCACTAAAACTAAAAGTTAGAATGTGCAGGGGAATAAGGCTATGTTCACACATAAAACCAACATTTTTGAGCTGTGAATTTTACAGCCATAACATTACAGTCGTAACGTTTTACAGAATGGAAAGTACCAGCTGTTTTTTTCCCCATTGCGTTCAGTGAAACTTAAAGATGAATGTATTTTGGAGCTGTAAATGGCTGTTTCTGGCCACTGTTCAGGCTGTATGCGCCATTTTCAGCAGACGCAAAAGTACAGCAGTCTACGCTTTTGAATAAGTTGTAAATAGTAAATAGAGCCTGAACGGTGACTCCATTCGGGCCATTGAAATGAATGGCGTCCACTGCCTTCCGCTACAGTATATGTCGGCATCCCATTTTGGTCAGGATGCTGATCGTCTACCGATGTATATTGTCTTGGACTGCGGCTGGAGCTCCAGAGTTAAAGAAATTGTCCCATCTTGGCAATTTGGCTTTCTGGTCACTTCCAGCCACTGGTGGTTGCCAGGAAAGCCAAAAGTGGAAGAAACAGGGAAATTACTCACTTTGTATAGCTCCTATTTACTTAAAGGGGATAAGCGCAAACAGTGGAGCCCAGCAAGCTTATGTAAATAGCATAGCATGTAGGGATACACTGCGCATCTGGAAAAAGGCCCACTGCGTGAGGGGCCTCACTGTTATACGGGGGGCAGCGCGAGGGGCCTCACTGTTATACGGGGGGCAGCGTGAGGGGCCTCACTGTTATACGGGGGGCAGCGTGAGGGGCCTCACTGTTATACGGGGGGCAGCGTGAGGGGCCTCACTGTTATACGGGGGGCAGCGTGAGGGGCCTCACTGTTATACGGGGGGGGGGGGGCAGCGTGAGGGGCCTCACTGTTATACGGGGGGGGGGGGGCAGCGTGAGGGGCCTCACTGTTATACGGGGGGGCAGCGTGAGGGGCCTTACTGTTATACGGGGGGGCAGCGTGAGGGGCCTTACTGTTATACTGGGGGGGGCAGCGTGAGGGGCCTTACTGTTATACTGGGGGGGGGGCAGCGTGAGGGGCCTTACTGTTATACTGGGGGGGGGGCAGCGTGAGGGGCCTTACTGTTATACGGGGGGGGGGGGGCAGCGTGAGGGGCCTTACTGTTATACGGGGGGGGGGGGGGGCAGCGTGAGGGGCCTTACTGTTATACGGGGGGGGGGGGGCAGCGTGAGGGGCCTTACTGTTATACGGGGGCAGCCTGAGGGGCCTTACTGTTATACGGGGGCAGCCTGAGGGGCCTTACTGTTATACGGGGGCAGCCTGAGGGGCCTTACTGTTATACGGGAGCAGCTTGAGGGGCCTTACTGTTATACGGGAGCAGCTTGAGGGGCCTTACTGTTATACGGGGGCAGCCTGAGGGGCCTTACTATTATATGGGGGCATCACTACTATATGGGGGGTGGGGGGGGCTGTATAAAGGCCCTTGCTACTATTTGGGGGGGGCTGTATAAAGATCCTTACTACAGCGCAAATTCGTGTGAGAACTGGGGACCAATTCTGACGCAGGTGATCAAGTCCGAATGAACAACATAAAAACATATTACAAACTGCAACACTCAAAATGGAAAGCGGCTTAATTCTGCTATTACGCTTTGAAATCATGTCTCTTAACCCTTTGGATGCCTGTGCTTTATGTGATACTGACTATACCCCATCCTATCCTGGGAAATATTTTTGCAGACACCCATGAACATATGTATACTGTATGTAAATGCATATATAAAAATATCCGGATACATATGTTTTTTATACATATATCTAGGAATGTATACTGTAATTATATGTGCCTGATTCTCTTTTAATCCCCATTTCTTGTCATTAATCTTCTAGTGACCCGGTCTGACTCCTCCGCCCCCCCCTCTCCCGCGTACGGTCTCCCAGATGGCGTTAATTATCGGCTTATTATCTCCAGACAAGGCTGACATCATTATCACCGGCTGTAGCTGCTAATTCACCTGAGGTAAATACTAACACCACGGAACGTGTCGCTGCAGGCGAGGACGACACCAAACACACGAAACAGATACACAGAGTCCACGGCACTCACCGGGATAGAAGACGACTTGTTTGGTTTTGCTGCGGAGACAGGAAATTAGAATGAGTGTTATAATATAACAGGATAACATAACCCCCCCCCCCCATCAGGTTATATACATGATACCTCGACGTCTGCTTCATCGTGTTCATCGTCTCTTCAGAGAGAGAAACTTCCTTGTTTACAGAGAGTTACACCCACCTCAAATGCTGGACACACCCGGCCCGAGGGAGGGTTATAATGGAGGCCTGTGTCTCCTCCATCCTCTTAACCCTACAGCAGTGTTTCTCATAGTGTGCCCCCAGCTGTAGCAAAACTACTACTCCCAGCATGCCAAAGGCTGTCCGGGCATGCTGAGAGTTGTAGTTTTGCTACAGCCGGAGACACCCTGGATGGAAAACACTGCCTATTGTAAAATCATACATAAAAATACATAAAAATTGCCTTGTAAAATCTGCGCAAATCTGCAGCGGATTTTGTGTGTGTGAATGTATCCATAAAGGGGTATTCTGGGCTTAAAGGGGTCCTCCGGTGCTTACACATCTTTTCCCCTATCCAAAAGATAGGGGATAAGATGCCTGATCGCGGGAGTCCCGCCGCTGGGGACCCCCGGGATCATGCACGCTGCACCCCGTTTGTAATCAGACTGATTACAGGCGACCACTGGGCCGGCGGCGCGTGACGTCACGCCTCCGCCCCTCAATGCAAGCCTACGGGAGGGGGCGTGACAGCTATCACGCCCCCTCCCGTAGGCTTGCATTGAGGGGCGGTGGCGTGACATCACACGGGGAGGCGGAGGCGTGATGTCACAAGCCGTCGGCCTTGTGGTCGTCGTTAATCAGACCCGCAGCGAACACGCTCCGGGGACTGATTACAAACATGGTGCCGCGTGCATGATCCCGGGGGTCCCCAGCGGCGGGACTCCCGCGATCAGGCATCTTATCCCCTATACTTTGGATAGGGTAAAAAAAGATGTGTAAGCACCGGAGGACCCCTTTAACTAACTTTAACTATCCTTCCCATTATGAAGAATTAAGCTAGTTTTACATTTACTTGCTATACCGCTCTGCCGTGGATCGTCTTCTTTTTCATCATTATATGGTTCTTCCCCCCCCAGGTCTAGCGTTTCCTTTCAGGTCCTGATGACATTCGTCTCACAATCATGTGACATGTACAGATGGGCCGCAAACGTCATCAGGGGGCTGGCTTGTGAGGAAATACAAGAAATAAAGTGTGAACAGAGGCACAGAGATGGCTACTATTAGACAGGCGCACTTGTATGAGGACTGTCAGTAAATGGAGCGGCTCAACAGGAAACCAATAAATATAGCTTCAATAAGCTTCCAAGACGAGAAAGAAATTCACAGGGCACTCACCAATGCTGCAAATGTGTCCTTTATTCCACGGGTCCATACATCAGTGCGGAGACGCTCATGCCGGTGTGCTTCTACAAACTACGGTCCGTTTCTCGCGATACTTCGTGCTTCAACAGGTTTGCACACCTGTTGAAGCGCGAAGTATCGCGAGAAACGGACCGTAGTTTGTAGAAGCACACCGGCATGAGCGTCTCCGCACTGATGTATGGACCCGTGGAATAAAGGACACATTTGCAGCATTGGTGAGTGCCCTGTGAATTTCTTTCTCGTCTTGGAAGCTTATTGGAGTGAACTGTCTGTTGTATTACGGTGCGCACCACCTATATGGTGAATATCTATCACGGGATCTGTAGGAAGGTGTCAGCGTGCAGTGACTTGTTGCTTGAGCCGGGCAGTGCCGGGTGCCTCTTTTTGGATTACAATAAATATAGCTGGTTCAGCGGAGGGGCTAGGATAAACAAAGAATGATAGCATCAATATACAGGGTAATCAGCAAAGAAAAAGGATATCGGCACTCACCGCAAGGATCGCACCCAAGAGCTCCTACATGGAGATGCCGTTCAATCCGGGAGGTCACTGCTGCATGGTGTTCAGAAGGCGATCACCGGTAATTTCGCGCACTTAAGTGCGCGAAATTACCGGTGATCGCCTTCTGAACGCTATGCAGCAGTGACCTCCCGGATTGAACGGCATCTCCATGTAGGAGCTCTTGGGTGCGATCCTTGCGGTGAGTGCCGATATCCTTTTTCTTTGCTGATTACCCTAAATACAAGAAATAGCCAAGCCTCCTGATACCAGCTGCCGCCTCGAACCGCAAAGGATTGTGAGACGAACGTCATCAGGACCTGGAAGGAAACGCTAATTCATAAATAGAAACATAATTCTTCGTAATGGGAAGGATAGTTAAAAGTTAGTAAAGCCCGGAATACCCCTTTAAAGAAACAGAAATGATTCTCACTTGCCGAATTTTTACAAGGCTATGTGTACAAGGCAGAATTCCTGCAAAATTTTCTGCACAATTAAATGGAGATTCCGCTGTCCCATTCACACGGCAGAATTTCCGCCGCAAAAATTCAGCCATGGAAATTCTGCTTTCCGGATTCTGCAAAAAAAACATTGAGCATGTCGCAGGATCCTGGGCGGAATGCCATCGAACTCAATGGGGCTTTGAATTTCGGCAGAATTCTGGAGGAGATTTATCACAACCTGTCCAGAGGAAAAGTTGCTGAGTTGCCCATAGCAACCAATCAGATCGCTTCTTTCATTTTTAAAAAGGCCTTTGAAAAATGAAAGCGATCTGTTTGGTTGCTATGGGCAACTCAGTAACTTTTCCTCTGGACAGGTATTGATAACTCTGTGTTTTCGAAATTCTGCTCAAATTCGGCAAAACTACAAAAATTCTGCAGCAAGCTTTGCAGAATGGAATTTTAGCTGAATAGCAGAATCACATGGGCAGATTACCTGCGGAATTTCCGCAGCGTATTTGCTGCAGAAAATGTTCTGCGGATTTTGCTACCATTGACTTTAATGAATCAGCAGAAAATCCACAATAGAGGCAGATTTGCAGATTTTCCTTTGGTCCCATTGGAGTCAATGGTAGCAAAATCTGCTGCAGATTTTCCGGAGCAAATACATTGCTGAAAATCCGCAGGTAATCTGCCAGTGTGAACGTATCCTTATAGTCATTTGGTCGAGTTTCCACTTGTTTTTTTCTTGCAAAAACGTCCCAAAAAATTCCACTTTAGCTGCACATATTTTTTGTGGCAAAAATGCTGTAGCCAGATGTTAGCTGAAATAAAAAAAAAGCCAAAACCCACTTTTTTCCTTTGGGGTTTTTTCACCTTTTTGGGATTTTGTGTGCTCAGTGGCATTTTTGTAAAATTGCAGCATGGATATTTATGGGATGCAAAAAACACCAGGTGGGTTCAGCACAGGCCTTTTTTGCCCCCTATTCTTCAATGAGAATCATTGAGTCACGTGATGAATGAATCACATGACTTGTCATGGGTAAAACCAGAGCATGTTGAGACAGGAAAGCTGAGCTGTGATTGGTTGTTATGGGAAAATCTTTCCAGTTTTTCTCCTATACATTTTCATAAATCAGGACTGTGGTTTTCCGAACGCTGTTGTCAAGCTGCGGGGGTCGGCCACGCCCCTTGTGACATAACGTCCATGCCCCCTCAATGCAAGTCTATGGTAGGGGGCGTGGCAGCCGCCACGCCCCCTCCCATAGACTTGCATTGAGCGTGTGTGGCCGTGACATCACGAGGGGCGTGGTCGAACCCCACAGCGCGAAAACAGCATTCGGAACATTTACTTCCAAACGCTGGCCAGTGGAGTACCCCTTTAAAGCGGTACTCCAGGATATAAAAACTTATCCACTATACTAAGGATAGGGGATACGTTTCAGATCACGGGAAGTCCGAGCGCTGGTGCCCCCCCCTGCAATCTCCGGAATGGGGTCCCCAGCTCTTTGTTGAAATAGCGTATGTCGACCACCCCAGGAAGCGGCGGCCAACACGCTGCTTCAATACATCTCTATGGCAGAGCCAGAGAATGCCGAATGTAGCGTTCCAGTTCTCCCATAGAGATGCCTTAAGGGCATGTCAGCTACCGCTTCGTGCGGTGGTCGAACACACCCCCTTCCTGCAGATTGCTGGGGCACCGTAGGGGAGATTGGGGGGGTCCCAGTGGTCGGACCCTCTGCGATCTGAAACTAATCCCCTAACTGTGAATAGGGGATACGTTTTGCTATCCCAGAATACTCCTTAAGGGTGCGTTCACACGCTCTCTGTTTTTGCGGGTTTTACGCAGCGTATTTGAAAGGCTCTTCTGGGCTGTCCATAGCAGATTGTCCGCGGCGGAATTTACGCTGCGGAAAATCCGCCGCAAGCCCCATTGAAGTCAGTAGGGACTGCGGCGGATTTTCCGCAGAGTAAATTTCGCCGCGGTCAATCTGCTATGGACAGCCCAGAAGAGCCCGCGCCTTTCAAATACGCTGCGTAAAACCCGCAAAAACAGAGTGCGTGTGAACGCACCCTTAATTTTGCAGTGCAAAATCTGCAACGTTCCTGCTACATGTGGCCTGTACCTCTACCGAGCGAGATCTTAGTGGAAGCAACAATAGAGAATATAACATTGCCAGCTCTGTTTTCTCAACTGTATGGGAAATAGTCACCGTGTTTACTAACAGGATATTCTAGATATGACTGTGTACACAGCTCCAGCCTCCTGTGTATACAGCTCTGCATCACATCTGTGTACACAGCCCCTGCCCCACCTTATCTGCACACTGCGCCTATACACATACTATTAACCACTGACTCTGTATTTACTGTCAATTTTCACCTGTAAGGCTGCATTCACATTACGATTTTCACATCTGTCCAGTTCATACAATTTTGTACTTTTATACTAAAAAATCATGTAGAACTATAAATCTAAACGTATCCATTGACTTCTATTGAGAAATTATACCTATGCCCCTGTTTTGGTCCGTTAAAGTTTTTGTCGGGTGGAAAATCGGGGTTGATTACAATTTACTATCCTGAATTAAAAATAGATTTAAATCGTATTTATTTTTTTTACATTACTGTCTATGTAAATTGTATTGCATTGTTTTCATCCTTTTAATCGCACACAATTTTTTTTTACACATGCGCAGTAGCTTTGAAAAAGTCTAGAAAGATAGAGAAACATTAAAAAAGGTATGATTCTTTTTTATAAAATAGATTTTTTTTTAAATGTACTGCTAAACATCTGTCAGATACCGTTTTCAGACACATCCGGTTTTATTTTTTAGCATTTTATTTCCCATGATTTTAAGTCATCTGTTTTAACAATACATTTAACAGATGCAAAAAAATTATGTTTCATAACATATTGAGTTTGTAAATCACTTAATCTACCAGAAATGTCTCCTTTCCCAAAAAAAAGGCTCTAAAATGTTGGCCAGTAGGTGTCTCTTTTCCCAGAAAATTGATGCCTACTGCCTGTTGTTAGGAGAATTCTGTCTCTAGCAGCAGAAAGATCAGGACTGATCTTGGGCAGGTCCTAGATAGTGTTATGTACAAAAGAAAGCATGGAATGTGCATGTAACCTAAGCATGTCTGCCTACTATAAAGGCTCCATATTGTGCTCCAGAGGATCCAAACTGTGTCTGAAAGGTAAATCAATGCTTCCCTCTTACGTCTGACCACACATAATGTTATGAGCAGCTGTCCCTTGTGTAAATATTTGCTGTGATTCTTCTGCTGTTTGTTTTCTTTCAGTTCACATAGCATCTTGCAAAACCAGTGCATCTAAAGCACCCCCACCACCACCACATGCCATCTAACTGTATCTTGTCATTGGCAAATGAAGTAAGGGGAAGGAAGTCCAGGTGTGAATACTGCTGACAAAGAGCCAAGCTCTGCCCTTCTGCCCTGATATAGAGAAAATGAGAAATAGCTGTGCACCATGGAGTGGACTCCCAGAAACTCATGCCTGCCACTTCACCTAAAACAGGTAAGCACAAGGCGTACACAAGAACCTCTACATTATTCTCTAATAATAGTCTATTCTGCATTATATAAGCAAGGATATACAGGACATAGATCTGGTGAGCGGTACCTTCTCCTTGTTTTTGTCTCGATAACCTAAATGTATCATATCTTATATTTGTGTGAAGCTGTAGGTAAATATTTGTACAGGTTGGCACCATGCAGCTGTTCACAAATGCCATGTTGTTGGGACTTGAGGTATGAGGATTGGGATGGGGAACCCTGTATTGACATTAATAAGGCGCTGTACAATCTTTCCCATATGAGATGAAAACTGACAGCTAGTAGGGTTGTTCTTGGGTGGTAATTGAACGCTACAGCTTCTTAATGAGGTTATTCCTGCTAGGGCCACAACTGTGAGCGACACAGCATGCCCCAGGGACAGGAGCCTTGAGATGTTGCAGGTCACAGATGACTGACAGTCTGGACTGTCCTTATCTGCTGCACCATTTACTCTGATGGGCGGCCCTGCTATACCCCTCTCATCTTGCCAAGAAGTTAAATGGGCACTGTCACCAACTTTATTTTTTGACATGTTGTAGTACTTATGTACTACAACATATCTCTAATATACTTTTATTATTATTATTTTTTCATTAAAAAGGTTTAATTTACATTTAAAAACCGGCCACTGAAAAAGGACTGATTTTGGCCTGGCAATCAGTCCTTTTTCAGTTAGGCTGCACTCGCTCCCTGCCTGTCAATCAGACAGGCGGGAGCGAGTGCATTGGCTCCCCGGCCACTGGCTGGGAGGCCACTCCTCCCACACATCACCGCCGCCGCCTCGTTGCCGCCGCTGTCCCTGCACACCCGCTGCCGGACTCTGCAGTAACTGCAAGTGTAATGAGGGAACGGGGTAGGCGGGGTGGGGGGGAGGAGGAGGGAACGGGCTAGTGCCATAGCGGGGGGAATGGGCTAACAAAAAAAATTAAATAGGATGGTGGGAGCTACCCTTTAACTTCTGCTCTGGTTCGGCCACTTTACATAACTATATACATAAAAATGCATGGAGCATCAGTGGAAGCATCAGAGCCCTCCAGGACTCACCCATCTCTTCTCCCTCCAGTCGACACCAGCAACCTGCTCCGTGCATCTGACATATCCCTCTTCGCAAAGGAGAGACGTTCCGGGGAGAGAGAGCGCCGTACACTGTGGGAAAAGCCACTAAAGATTATTAGTATATAAAGTCACGTGACGCCATATGATCGACACAAACCGGAAAAGGACTCTAAACTAAGAACCAAATGAGAAGAAATGAACAGTACATTTGAAGAGTTGTTTCCGATTTTACTAGAAATTTTCTAATATTAATGTTTTTAAACATCATTTCATTTATTATTCACTATAAATGTGTCAGCTAATGAATGTAGATAGGAGAAGCCTGTGAGGAGAAGTAGAGCAAGGACCTCACAGCCATGGGCTAGGCCACACGACTCAGACCTGGCTTAGCACAACAGCTAGAACTAGATTCCGGATTTGTGGAAGCCTGCTCCATCCTCAACAAAGCCTGACTGGAACCTTGATAAAGACTGTGCCTCTGTCTTAAAATGGAAGTGTTCATCTGTTTGCCAAAAGGGAACCATGAGTTCCTGTTTTCAAGTCACCCCAGTCTCTGGCTACTCATTTGCACCTTACCAACAAGGGCACCCCAATGTACATCAGCCTGGAGATGTGGTGGCTACGAGAAGCATAGAGGGTTATGCTGGGTGTAGTGTGTAATAGTGTCATTCAGAGAGGCCCTTGTTTAGCATTTTCCTCTCGTGAAGACAAATTTCTCCCTCTCGAAGACAGAAATTTTTGTACAGCAATATCCTCCCAGCATGGACAGGCACACGAGTAGGAACAGTGGGGGGGGTGTTTATCAATTTTGCCTGTTGACCGTTTCTTTTTACCCTTTTTTTTTTTTCACTTTGGTTTTCGTGGGCTTGCACCAAATTTATCATTTGGTGCGAGTTGTTAGTAATTTTGGCTCAAATGTTGAAATCAGCCGTTCGCAGCGCCTTTTACACAGAACTTACCACCACAGAGGACGCGTATTTTACCCTGTAGAGGAGCCATTTCGGAGTCCCTCCTGCAGTATATCAGCAAGTGACGTGAGTTATTTTCTTTTGTGGGGTTTATAGCCACCATGTGAAATGGATTTTATTTTCAACTTGGGTAGTTTTTTTTTGTTTTTTTTTTGTAACTTTAGTGCAGTGGTCTTCAACCTGCGGACCTCCAGATGTTGCAAAACTACAATTTCCAGCATGCCCGGACAGCCGTTGGCTGTCCGGGCATGCTGGGAGTTGTAGTTTTGCAACATCTGGAGGTCCGCAGGTTGGAGACCACTGCGTTAGTGCTTTACCTTTCCTGAACCTGTGCGGCCATGTCCAATGCTGGCTCAACGGAGGGTGAAGGTCCCTCAGAGACAACTATGTCGCCCTGGAGGCGTCGCTGCTTTCACAAAAAACATTTTTTAATGTATTTTGACGCCTTTACATTTTCTGACATTGCTAAGTGTGTTTTCCATGTGCAAAATTTCTTGGCGGGGATTTGCGCCAAAATTGCGCCAAAGATCGATTGGCGCAAATGATGAATTACTGACTAAAGTTGAAATCACACACAGGACCGTGTGATTTTGAGAAAGTTGTGAAAATGACAGTGGAGAAGTTGCACCAAACTTTGGCGCAAAAAGACACTGCGCCAAAGTATTGCGCCAAAGTTAGGTGAATAAAACCCCACATAAATCCTTTGATAAATACCCCCCCCCCCCCCCAAAGTGACCTTAGCTGAGGGACATGTTGCACTGGCATAATCCAAGCCCCAACTGGTTCTAACAGGTTTAGGTCCTCCCCTTCTTCTGGGATAGAGTAAGCTGGACTAGGGACTTAAATTGCAATCATTGGCTAGGAGTAGCATGTGACCAAAGCATTATTCAACTGTGTACAGCATATGCAAGAAATGTTAACCATTGACACAAATATTGTATTGATTCATAGCAGGTAATACACAAAATAAAACAATGTGAACATCAACGCTTGTAATCGTTTCGCATCATGTAAAGCTTTGTCAAGGTATATTGACAAAGCGTCACATGACGTCAAATGATTATTAGCGTTGGCATTCTGACGTGACCTCTTGTGTATTCCTTGCTATGAAGCAATAATGACATTGTTTAGTTGCAACTATTGTTATGTGTGCCATGTAAGGCTGTAATCACACGGCAGAATATCCGCGCCAATTCCACGTCCGCATTAATTTGGGCCGTTTCTGGCTTGTGCCGATTTCGTGCGGAATCCGCATGCAAAAATTCTGAAGTGTAAATGGGGGGTGCGGAATCCCACTGAAGTCTATTGGGCTTTAATTTGATGCAGAATCAAGTACTTTGGATGTCTTCTTGTTGATGCTATGGGCAACTGCTCCACTTTTCCTCTACACAGGTTTTGATAAATCTCCCCCTAAGTTCCTGTCTTTAAGGATCGGACTCCTATATCATTACTTAGAGGGATGGCGTGGTGCCGTTTATGTCTCCTGTTAGTGTGTTTAATCATTGACACTATACAAGTGTGGTGAGGGCAGATGCAATTACCCTAGTGGCAGTTTGCATTAACCCCTTGTGTTCGTGACGCCAAGGTGTATCCTCTACACCACCCGAAGGTACACCGCTGGATCCTGGGCTAGGCACGGGGGCAAAATAATGGCTCAGACGAAGTTACGGAACAACAACAGCTTTACTGAGTCAGACAGTTGGAACAGTCTTAACAGCTTAGGCTGGGTCCACACTACGTTTTGTCCCATACTGGAGCGCATACGGCAGGGGGGAGCTAAAAGCTCGCGCTCCCGTATGTTACCGTATGCGCTCCCGTATGTCATTCATTTCAATGAGCCTACCGGAGTGAAACGTTCGGTCCGGTCGGCTCATTTTTGCGCCGTATGCGCTTTTACAACCGGACCTAAAACCGTGGTTGACCACAGTATGTTGGTATCCAGTATAGTAGATCACCATTGCACCACTACAGCCTTCAGCTGTTCCTAAACTCTCATGATGGGAGTTGTAGTTTCACAACAGTTGGGGTACAATCTTCGTAAAACTCTGTTTTAGAGCTGTGTATTCTCCAGCTCTTGCAAAACCACAGATAAAAATGTGTGGGCATGCTGGGAGTTGTTGTTTTGCAACAGCTGAACAGGCTGCTCCCAGACTCAGAGCAGATGAGTCATCACAGTGAGGGTGCGTTCACACTGCAGAATCTCCGCTCGTTGAAGTCCGCGAGCGTAGATTCCGCCTGGCGGCCGCAGCCGAAGGTGCTTCGGCACTAGGGCCGCGGGGCACTGAGCCGTCACCATTGACGGCTATGCAGTGCTCACGGAATCCATGCAAAGAATGAACATGTTCTTTCTTTGCGCGGAACAATCTCAGCGGCGGAATTGTCCACCGCTGAAATTCCGCAGTGTGAACGGTTCTCCCGGAAAAACATTCACACTAATGTTAAGTTCACACCGCGGAATTCCACTCGTGGAATTCCGTAGTGTGAACGCACCCTGAGGGAGAGAGACGGACACGGCCCCTACATAAGGAAGATCAAAAAGCAAGTGAGCAAAATATAAATGCTATTTGCTAGGGATATATAGGTCCTAGACACATACAAATCATATGTACATGATTAGGTACTGAGTAACATATCACTTTTTATTTTTTATTTTAATTTTTTTGCATTAAGACAGGTTTGCTTTAAGTTTTTTTTTCACATCTCCCCTGTTTCATACTTAATGATTATTTTTGGAGGAGTCTCCTTCATCTGGGTAGACACCGTATTTCTCTACGACACTTTTAAAAAGAAAGAGCTGGGCGCAGGTCTCATACGCCCAATGTCCTGACGCTTAGGTGGTCTGAAGAATCACACGCTCCTTGCATCCCTCCTCCCCATGCTGTAATCTGCCAGTTATTGTACGTGGTGAGTGCCATCATCATTTCTTTTTTCGTATTAATCTACGAGTTAGTTACATAAGAGAAGGGAATCCTACCTTTTAGAGAACACTGGGGTCCCTCCTTTTTTAGGAGATGAAGGCGAGGTAGACATGCCACTCCTCCTGCGCGGGGCCAATCCATTCTGAGAAGATCGAGGAGGAGGCTTCACAACATGAGTACCTGAAAATACACAACAGTAATAAATACACCTTATACTAGGGAAAAGCCATTGGCATACAGGCATAATCTGCATATTTTTTTGGCTTTTTCTACAGCTTTGAATACTCTGCTACCACAGTAGTGCACCTATATTCCATATAGATTACTCTGCTCACATTGATTTCAATGGGAGACAGGGAACAATGCATAAATAAGTAACAGCCCCCCCCCCCCCCAGTATGAAATCACTGATATAATAGTAATATCATGACATGTGATCACAGCCCCGCCCCCTGTATGACATCACTGATATAATATAATAGTAATATAATGACATGTGATTACAGCCCCGCCCCCTGTATGACATAACTGATATAATATAATAGTAATATAATGACATGTGATCACAGCCCCACCCCCTGTATGACATCACTGATATAATAGTAATATAATGACATGTGATCACAGCCCCGCCCCCTGTATGACATCACTGATATAATAGTAATATCATGACATGTGATCACAGCCCCGCCCCCTGTATGACATCACTGATATAATATAATAGTAATATAATGACATGTGATCACAGCGCTGCCCCCTGTATGACATCACTGATATAATAGTAATATCATGACATGTGATCACAGCCCCGCCCCCTGTATGACATCACTGATATAATATAATAGTAATATAATGACATGTGATCACAGCCCCACCCCCTGTATGACATCACTGATATAATATAATAGTAATATAATGACATGTGATCACAGCCCCGCCCCTGTGTGACATCACTGATATAATATAATAGTAATATAATGACATCACTTATATAATATAATAGTAATATAATGACATGTGATCACAGCCCCGCCCCCTGTATGACATCACTGATATAATATAATAGTAATATAATGACATGTGATCACAGCCCCACCCCCTGTATGACATCACTGATATAATATAATAGTAATATAATGACATGTGATCACAGCCCCGCCCCTGTGTGACATCACTGATATAATATAATAGTAATATAATGATATGTGATCACAGCCCCGCCCCTGTGTGACATCACTGATATAATATAATAGTAACATAATGACATGTGATCACAGCCCCGCCCCCTGTATGACATCACTGATATAATATAATAGTAATATAATGACATGTGATCACAGCCCCGCCCCCTGTATGACATCACTGATATAATATAATAGTGATATAATGACAGTTTGATCAGACATGAGATCATACACAGAGTACAGTCAATATCTAATCTAGTGTTTCCCCACCAGGGTGCCTCCAGCTGTTGCAAAACTACAACTCCCAGCATGCCCAGACATGCTGGGACTTGTAGTTTTGCAACAGCAGATTTACTTGTATGTTGTATTACAAATCCCAGAAGTGACATAATACATGTGACACCCCTCATATACACAGGGTGGTGGTGGGGTCTGTGCTGCTGGGTGCGGTTGTAAGGGTTGTTCTTGGCACCGTATCAGCACTGGGCACGATCACGCTTAAAGATTTTATTTGCGGCTCTTACCTGCCACGTTATTCCCTGTAGTAGTGAGCAGACCCCCCTCACCTTGCCGCCCCCGCAGGGGGTCTCCTCTCTCCTCACACACTCTCAGGCGCCTCAGGGCATCGCTCAGGGCCGCTCTCAGCACCTGCATCTCATCCTCCTGGAGCTGCAGCCTCTGCTCCAGATTCGATATCCGGTCGTCGGTGTCCATGGCACTGGGACCTGAGAGGCCATCATCTGGGGAGGGGGATCAGATGTTAGAGACCCTTCCCGTATTATGGTAGAGACCCTTCCTGAATTATGTTAGAGACTGTGGTCGCCCAGTACGGGAGATGTTGCCCCGTACCCTTGCTGCCCTGTCAGGCAGCCGCCATCATTTCAAGTAAGCTCAGCAAGTAAGTCACAGCTTTATGAGTCAAGTCAGTCCCTGTCATCTGTCTAGTCAGCGTGGTCTGCATTCAATAGTCCAGTTCTACTACAAGTCCCAGCAAGCCCTTAAGGTCTCTGTGTCACTGGTCACCTCCTTGGGCCCTGACTGAACTGTATAGACTTTACCATCTGTCTACCCTCAGTAAAGCTTCCGTTGTCCGTAACTTGGCGTCGGAGTCTTTATTGCCCCCGTGCCTAGCGCAGGATCCAGAGGTATACCTTCCGGTGGTTTTAGGCTAAACCACGCCCTGGCGTCACAAATACAAGGGGTTAATGCCATCTGCCCCTAGGGTAACAACATCTGCCCTCATCACACCCCATACCACAAGACCCTTCCCAAATTATGTTAGAGACCCCTCCCGACATACAGGGTTAATGAACATCTCAATGCCAGACACAGTGTATTTCATTAGATGTTATGAATAATACATACCCCCCTCTGTGCCCCCCTCACCAGTCCTCCATGGGCCTTGATACCCGCCATCCCCCCATCTGCATAATGCCCCCTCCCCCAGCAGTGGTAGTACCAGGCGCTGCCATCCTCACCACTATGGGGGAAATGCCAGCATTGACGTATGTGGAGACACGAGGCGCAGTCTCTTGGTAGCATGCTGCCCCCCCATCCCCGACCTATTTTCTGTTTTCCACCATCCCAGAGCCGTCATGCATATTGGCATTCCTCATGGTCTGGGGGTGGTGGTCAGGATGGGATACAGATGGGTTTAATGGAGGGCACTCACCATTGCAGTATTGCAGGAGGGAGCTGGTGTCGTAGACGGAGCTACCCCCGGCCCCGGATTCTGACATGTCGTCTGTCTCGTGTCTCGCTCTATTTTCTTGTTCGCTCTTGTTGTCCTCTGTTTTGTGTCTTCCTTTCTCTGCCTCTTCTCACATCCCTCTCGCTCGCTCTCTGGTCGCCATGGTAACTGCTTCCTGCAGCATCTTCTCCTGTGGTCCCCCCACCGTTCCATCACACAGACCCCACCCCCTGGAACAGCTGACACAGATGGAGCTGAAGTGACACAATGTAACACATTCCAATATAGACGTAACACCGCCACAACCCCCATTATTGTACAAGATATCGATAAATACATACATGATGATGTCATCATGACTGACTAACGGCAGGCTCTGTGTATAACAATGAGATGGGGGTCTGGAATATGGAAACGTAATGGGGGTCTCTGTATACAATGGTGAAATGGGGGGTCTCTATATAATGGTGAGATGTGGGGTATCAGTAAAGAACATTGAGATGGCAGACTCTGTGTATATCAATGAGATGTGGTCTCTGTGTCTGTCTGTGAGAAGAGTGTATCTGCATACAATGGTGAAATGAGGGGCACTGTATATATACCAGTGAGGTGGGTGGCTTCTGTATACAATGGAGAGATTGGGCGCCCTATATATATATATATATATATATATATATATATATATATCAGTGAGGTGGGTGGCCTCTGTATACAATGGAGAGATTGGGCGCCCCATATATATATATATATATATCAGTGAGGTGGGAGTCTCTGTGTATATATCAGTGACGTGGGGGATCTCTGTATGCAATGGTGAAATGAGGGGCACTGTATATATACCAGTGAGGTGTGTGGTCTCTGTACATATATCAGTGAAGTGGGGGTCTCTCTATACAATAGTGGGGTGGGGGACTCTGTGTGGCGGCCCATTGCACCCCTGTACCCTAGCTGCCCTGTCAGGCAGCCTCCCTACAATGTCCCCTGGGCCCCGTTGCCTTCACAGGTCTGAATAGTTATCAACAAAGACCTGGGGATGAGTCTGTGTAACTGCATACTGAACACAATTAAGCATACTTGAACACATTTGTTGTGGATTGGGCTGCCAGAGGCTCTCTACCCAATGCCTTAACTACTGGGGCCCAGTGGCACTAGCTGCTTCTCCCCAGAACTCTATACATGCTTTATACCATACAACTATGTTACCTTTGTATACAGCAACTCTGTCTCTATAATGATAAGGAAAAATGATAAGACATGTGCACATTAGACAATTGTGGACTGGTAATATACATCCTGGCTACAGTCCTAACTAGCTATTATACTGGGCTAGTTTATACACAATACACTTATTTACGTGACATTAGCATTTGACTATGCTAGACTGACTGAAATAGATGACATACTATGCTGACAACTTTTATACAAGGTACTATTATTCACAATACCTAGCTGGTATTTGTCATGGCGGTGAGGTAGTGGATATGCTCCTCCCGACCTGGTTAGGATACCTCCTATATAAATTGCCATGAACAAAAGACGCTGTACACTTGGATATTTTTGTACAAACATGTTATATACACTTTATTACATTATGCCTGTAGATAACACAATAAAACAACATTTTGTATGCACCTGTGCAAAATGGGATAAACAACATATATTACTCTGACAATATATATTATTCTTTTTTCTTAGTACTGCTCCACAGTTCTGGTATGTTTTGAGTTCTCAGTAAAGAATCATGGCTAAAAGCCGGGCACATGCTTACGTATATGGTTGCAAATAAATTTCTTGACAAGGCACTTCTTCTTAAACGTTGCGTAACCTGTAACAACAACAATGCTTCCGCATGAAACACAGTCAGTCTTTTCTACATAAGAAGTATCAAGCATTTTACCGGTTTCAGGCACTGCAGCATGGAAACTCTTTGTCCCAACCTCGACAGTCAGCTTGTTTTCTAGGCTGTGACATATACCTAGGACCACAAGACTGTGCCTCCTCCATGACGTGGGTATTCCATGACACATGTGACAAACTGGAATCAGTGATGGTCGGGTTCACTGTGACCTCCACTTGCACAGCAGCAGCTTGCTCCACTGGGGGATCATGTGTAGGTGCCTGTTGGGTCGGCCAAACCTTCTCCTCAGCAGGAGTAGGCCGAGGCACTTTGGTTGGTGCCCGCTGGGTAGGCCAAACCTCTGCAACAGCAGGAGTAGGCCTGTGCACATCTGTAGACGATCCTCAATGCAGATATTTAGGATCCATGACAGGTGACTCAGGATACCATTCTTCTTGGACGATTTGTCCCTTGAAGCTGGGTGGCAGGATACCAAATGGATCTGATTCCCAATATTCGGAGGGGAAATAGGCAAAGGGGATTTGCGTATGATTCTTGGGCCTGGTGATGGCTGCTGCCCATTCTCCTCGCAGGCTCTGTACAGGGGTGTGTTCTACAATCTCCCCGCTCTCTGGGGAGGTAGTCTCTCTTCACCGCTCTTCTGTTGACCAGAATAGTGCCACAGTGGTGGCAGTCCATTAGCGTGCCGTACCCCCTGACTCTGTCAAACTTGACGACTGTGGCTCTCCGCCGCTCTAGGGGTGGCTCTCCCTCCCAAGGATGTTCTAGCCTTCTGATATATAATGCCTCAAGGCCCTTAGTGTCCTGTTGCTGTGCTTGGCACACTTCATATGGCATTACTTTAGGGACATACTCATTCCTCCTCTGTGCCCGCATTTCTTCAACTATGGCGCCCCTTTGGCTTCTCGTTTGGCCCTCTCGGCCTGGGCTACTGGAACTGGAGGATGGGACTTCCCTGGCAGGGGTAGGAGATGGTCCCTCATGTACTGTATAAGGGCTGGCTCATCCCCAAATAGCTACCGTGACAGTGGTGGTGACCAGGGACGTGCTGGGGGCTGCTGGATCCTGGGTGCTGGATCCCCCCCCCCCCCCCCGGCAACAAGGGGTGGACCTTTCAGGTCCCACTTGGGATTAGAAACCGCAACTTGGCTTCCACGCCCAGGGGCGTTGGCATTGGCGGGATCCCTTCACATGCTTTTCTTCCAACAGATTAACCTTTTCAGGTAGGGGGGTAGACATCTTGGCACGTAACATTGCTTCGGCATGAATCTTGCACATTATATTCACGACTTCAGCACTGTTCCCAATGGCAGGCAATAAACTTTTCTTCACCCACTATTGCACCAGCGCCTCGGGTAAAACACTTTCCACTGACAGAGTCCCGTAAAATTTCTGGTGCAAATTTTATTTGCATCGGCATGACAATACTGGCCACAGTTTAGACTGGGGGAGGACTTTAGGCATAAGGCACACACCTGTATCCTGTTCGTAGGATCCCAAAAGTTGTGGTAGAGGGTGTGATGCAGGGCAGATGGAATTACCCTAGGGGCAGATGGCATTAACCCCTTGTGTTCGTGACGCCAGTGCGTGGTTTATCCTCAATACCACCCGAAGGTATACCACTGGATCCTGGGCTAGGCATGGGGGCAATAATGACTCCAACGCCAAGTTATGGACAACGGTAGCTTTACTGAGTGACATATGGAACAGTCTATATAGTTCAGCCAGGACCATGGAGGTGACCAGTAACTTCAGAGACCTTAAGGGCTTGCTGGGACTTGCAGTAGATTTGGACAATTTTACTGCAGGCCACTCTGACTTGACAATAGATGACAGTGACTGACTTGACTTGAGACTGACAATGCTGTGGTTGTAGCTTACTTAGAATTGTGGCTGCTGGACTGACTTGAGGCTGCAATGGACTCCAGACACACACTAGGACTCGACTGCACTGGACCACAGCAAAGACATAAAGAGAGCAGAGGCTCCACCCAAGGCCTATAAGGGGGAGGCTCTGAGGGATCCCATAGGTCACCCTAAGGTCACATGGTCACTGATAGTGATGAGCGGCAGGGGCCATATTCGAATTCGCAATATTTTGCAAAAATATGGATGAATATTCATGCTATGTTTGCAAAATTCGCATATTCGCTATGTTCGTTCTGTTTTTTCCATGCGAAAATTTGTTATGAAATTTGCATAGTGCGCATGCGCAATTATATCTTTCACCTAAAAGAAGGGAGGGATCAGTGTCCAGTCTGGAAGTGCCGATATTCGCATAAAATTACATAAAAATAAAAAACAATATTCGTCATTACGAATATATATCACTATATTAAAAATATTTGCGAAATCGCGAAGTGCCGATATTCATGGTAAAAATTTGCACTTCGAATGTTCACGCTCAACACTAGTCACTGATACCTCACGGGGTTACAATCACATGACAACTCACATGACAACTGGTGATCACATGTTAACATTCTTAAAGCTATAACATCCTTATATACATTATACAATATAATACAGGCAGAACAACATATTCACTGCCCCGGGGACACTGTAAGGAGGCTGCCTGACAGGGCAGCAAGGGTATGGGGGCACAACTCCCATACTGGGCAACAATATCTGTAAGATGGAGGGTCTCTGAATAGAACAGTGAGATTGGGGTCTCTGAATAGAATGGTAAAATGGGGGGGGGGTCTCTGTATAGAACAGTGAGATGAACGGTCATTGTATAGAACAGAGAAATGGGGGTCTATCTATAGAATGGTGAAATAGTGGTCTCTGTATAGAACAGAGAGATAAGGTGATGAGGGGCTCTGTGCACTACACTTAGATAGGGGGCTGTTTGTATCACAGCAACATGACAGTGAGATTGGGGAGGGGGGTTCACTATATATTTTATAAGATGGGGAAGGTCTTTTCAGAGTTCAGTATTTTGAGGGTCTCTCTCTTGCCAGTCACATGTTGGGTAACACAATGGCTTACACTAAGGCTTACAGTGAAGTACCAGTACGTGACACAAGAGGGCGCCCAGGAACCATCATCAGTAAACAAGGTTAGTCACGGATGGGGGTTAATCAGTAGCTCATCTCAGAAGCAATGACTAAGGAAACTGTATTACTCTGAACTTTATGCCTCCTTTACACCACTTTCATGTGTCCTCATAATTTATGCCTCCTCCATGTGTCCTCATACTTGACTCCTCTGTGTGTCCTGCTACCTAATACCTCCTCTGTGTCCTCCTACCTCCTCTGTGTCCTCATAACTACTCTGAGTACCTTCATACCTCCTGTGAATGACCTAATACCTCCTCTGTGTCCTCCTACCTCCTCTGTGTCCTCATAACTACTCTGAGTACCCTCATACCTCCTCTGAATGACCTAATACCTCCTCTGTGTCCTCCTACCTCCTCTGTGTCCTCATAACTACTCTGAGTACCCTCATACCTCCTCTGAATGACCTAATACCTCCTCTGTGTCCTCCTACCTCCTCTGTGTCCTCATAACTACTCTGAGTACCTTCATACCTCCTGTGAATGACCTAATACCTCCTCTGTGTCCTCCTACCTCCTCTGTGTCCTCATAACTACTCTGAGTACCCTCATACCTCCTCTGAATGACCTAATACCTCCTGTGAATGACCTAATACCTCCTCTGTGTCCTCCTACCTCCTCTGTGTCCTTATAACTACTCTGAGTGCCTTCATACCTCCTCTGAATGACCTAATACCTCCTCTGTGTCCTCCTACCTCCTCTGTGTCCTCATAACTACTCTGAGTGCCCTCATACCTCTTCTGTATCCTTATACATCCTATGTACCCTTATACTTCCTCTAAATGTCCTCATATTTACTCTCTGTGACCTCATAGCTCCTTTGTGTTTCCTCATACATCCTCTGAGTGTCCTCATACCACCGCTGTGTCCTTATACCTCCTCTGTGTGTCCTCATTCCTCCCCTGTGGGCCCTCATACCATATTTCTCCTCTTTATGCCCTTGTGGTGGCCCAGTACAGGAGTTGCACCCCTGTATCCATGCTGCCCTGTCAGGCAGCCTCCATACAGTGACCCCTGGGCCCCCCCTGCACCTGTTCCTTTGTATATCTGCTTCTATGATTGTTATATAGAGTATTGTATATAAAATGTGTTATACCTTTAAGTGATGTTGTCATGTGATTGTAACTCAGTGAGTTACCAGTGACCATGTGACCTAAGGGTGACCTATGGGACCCCTCCTAGTCTCCCCCATATAAGCCTTGGGTGGAGCTAGCTCGCCCTCTTATGCTCTTCTCTACTGAGTGGAATAAGGTCAAGTCCTAGGTGTGTGTCTGGAGTCCTAAAGAGGCATAAAGTCTACCACGCAGCTACGTTCCTAAAGTCCAGTACCCCACAGGTCAAGTCAAAGCCTGGTAAGATACAGAAGGGGTAAAGTCAGTCATAGTCTGTCATAGTCCGGTCAGTCCAAGTCAATCTGTCTGTCTGTGGCTCTGCAGCAAATTGTCTGTCCATCATAAGTCCCAGCAAGCCCTGTGGTCTCTGAAGTCACTGGTCACCTCCGTGGACCTAGCCAAGCTGTATAGACTGTTACATCTGTCTGACTCAGTAAAGCTGCCGTAGTTCCGTAACTTGGCATCAGAGTCATTATTTGCCCCATGCCTAACCCAGGATCCAGCGGTATTCCTTCGGGTGGTGTAGAGGATAAACCACGTCCTGGCATCATGAACACAAGGGGTTAATGCCATCTGCCCCTAGGGTAATTCCATCTGCCCACATCACACCCTTATACCTCCTTTGTGTATCCTCATACCTTATTTCTCTTCTGTATGCCCTCATACCTCCTCTGTGTGTCTTCATACCTCATTTCCTCTCTGTGTGCCCTCATACCTTTGTGGTGGCCCAGTACAGGAGATGTTACCCCGTACCCTTGCTGCTTTGTCAGGCAGCCTCCCTTCAGTGTCCCCAGGGCCCCTTGCACCTGTCCCCCCCCCCACTGTACAAATGTTCTGCAGTGTATTGTATTATAAAATGTGTAGTATCTTTAATGTCATGTGATTGTTACCCAGGAGGTACCACTGACCAGGTGATCCCAGGGGTGACCTATGGGCTCCCTGCTAGTCTCCCCCATATAAGCCCTGGGTGGAGCTTCTCTCTCTTTCCTTACAAGTCTTTGCTGAGGTCCAGTGCAATCGTGCCTAGTGTGTGTCCCCAGAGCGTTGGAGGCCTCAAAGTCAAGTCCTGCAGCCACCATCAAATCAAGGAAAGTCACAGCTTTATGAGTCAAGTTGGTCCCTGTCATCTGTCAAGTCAGCGTGGTCTGCATTCAATTGTCCAGTCCTACTACAAGTCTCAGCAAGCCCTTAAGGTCTCTGCGCCACTGGTCACCTCCTTGGGCTGAACTGAGTAGACTAACTGTCTACCCTCAGTAAAGCTACCGTTATCCGTAACTTGGCATCGGAGTCTTTATTGCCCCTGTCCCTAGCCCAGAATCCAGCAGTATACCTTCGGGTGGTTTTAGGCTAAACCACACCCTGGCATCACGAATACAAGGGGTTAATATAAAAGAAAAAACTTTGCACACCACTTCTCACGGTGAAGTCGATTTAGATTTTATTAGCAATCCAATAGTTTAACAGTATGACGTTTCGGTCCTACCTGGACCTTCATCAGATCCGGATTGCTGTGGAGGTCAGAGTAAAGAGCCGGCGTATAGCCGTGTGTGGAGGTAGTCTGAAGTGCGACCTATGGTCGCTGGAGGCATCAGGCTGATGCCTCCAGCGACCATAGGTCGCACTTCAGACTACCTCCACACACGGCTATACGCCGGCTCTTTACTCTGACCTCCACAGCAATCCGGATCTGATGAAGGTCCAGGTAGGACCGAAACGTCATACTGTTTAACTATTGGATTGCTAATAAAATCTAAATCTACTTCATCGTGAGAAGTGGTGTGCAAAGTTTTTTCTTTTATATGTACGTAAGGATTGGGATTCCTAACTCCAGCACCCACGACATTTTTGAGAGTGACGTATTTCTGTATTGAATACAAGGGGTTAATGCCATCTGCCCCTAGGGTAACAACATCTGCCCTTTGCATCACACCCTCTACTACACCTTATTCCTTCTTTGTATGCCCTTATACCTCCTCTATATACCCTCATACCTGTTTGTGTGTCCTCATACCTTTTCTGTGTGTCCTTATACCTTATTCCTCCTCTGTATACCCTCATACCTCTTGGTGTGTCCTCATACCTCCTCTGTGTGTCCTCATACCTTATTCCTCCTCTGTATACCCTCATACCTCTTGGTGTGTCCTCATACCTCCTCTGTGTGTCCTTATACCTTATTCTTTCTTTGTATGCCCTCATACCTCTTGGTGTGTCCTCATACCTCCTCTGTGTGTACTTATACCTTATTCTTTCTTTGTATGCCCTCATACCTCTTGGTGTGTCCTCATACCTCCTCTGTGTGTCCTTATACCTCCTCTGTATGCCTTCATACCTCCTCTGTGTGCCCTCATTCCTCCTCTGTGTCCTCATACCTCATTCCTCCTTTGTGTGTCCTAATACCTCATTCCTCTTCTGTGTGTTCTCATACCTCATTCCTCCTCTGTGTCCTCATACCTCCTCTGTGTGCCCTAATTCCTCCTCTGTGTCCTCATTCCTCCTTTGTGTGTCGTAATACCTCATTCCTCTTCTGTGTGTTCTCATACCTCATTCCTCCTCTGTGTCCTCATACCTCCTCTGTATGCCCTCATACCTCATTCCTCCTCTGTGTCCTCATACCTCATTCCTCCTGTGTCCTCATACCTCATTCCTCCTCTGTGTGTCCTCATACCTCATTCCTCCTCTGTGTGTCCTCATACCTCATTCCTCCTCTGTGTGTCCTCATACCTCATTCCTCCTCTGTGTCCTCATACCTCATTCCTCCTCTGTGTCCTCATACCTCATTCCTCCTCTGTATGCCCTCATACCTCCTCTGTGTGTCCGCATACCTCATTCCTCCTCTGTATGCCCTCATACCTCCTCTGTGTGTCCTCATACCTGATTCCTCCTCTGTGTGACCTCATACCTCATTCCTCCTCTGTGTCCTCATACCTCATTCCTCCTTTGTGTGTCCTCAAACCTCATTCCTCCTCTGTGTCCTCATACCTCATTCCTCCTGTGTCCTCATACCTCCTCTGTGTGTCCTCATACCTCATTCCTCCTCTGTGTGTCCTCATACCTCATTCCTCCTCTGTGTGTCCTCATACTTCCTCTGTGTGTCCTCATACCTCATTCCTCCTCTGTGTCCTTATACCTCATTCCTCCTCTGTGTGTCCTTAAACCTCATTCCTCCTCTGTGTGTCCTCATACCTCCTCTGTGTGTCCTCATACCTCATTCCTCCTCTGTGTGTCCTTAAACCTCATTCCTACTCTGTGTGTCCTCATACCTCCTCTGTGTGTCCTCATACCTCATTCCTCCTCTGTGTGTCCTCATACCTCCTCTGTGTATCCTCATACCTCATTCCTCCTCTGTGTGTCCTTATACCTCATTCCTCCTCTGTGTGTCCTCATACCTCATTCCTCCTGTGTCCTCATACCTCATTCCTCCTCTGTGTGTCCTTATACCTCATTCCTCCTGTGTCCTCATACCTCATTCCTCCTCTGTGTCCTCATACCTCATTCCTCCTCTGTGTGTCCTTATACCCCATTCCTCCTCTGTGTGTCCTCATACCTCACTCCTCCTCTGTGTGTCCTCATACCTCCTCTGTGTGTCCTCATACCTCATTCCTCCTCTGTGTCCTCATACCTCATTCCTCCTCTGTGTGTCCTTATACCTCATTCCTACTCTGTGTGTCCTCATACCTCCTCTGTGTGTCCTCATATCTCCTCTGTGTGTCCATATACCTCATTCCTACTCTGTGTGTCCACATACCTCATTCCTCCTTTGTGTGTCCTCATACCTCATTCCTCCTCTGTGTGTCCTCATTCCTCCTCTGTGTCCTCATACCTCATTCCTCCTCTGTGTCCTCATACCTCATTCCTCCTCTGTGTGTCCTTATACCTCATTCCTACTCTGTGTGTCCTCATACCTCCTCTGTGTGTCCTCATACCTCCTCTGTGTGTCCTCATACCTCATTCCTCCTCTGTGTGTCCTCATACCTCATTCCTCCTCTGTGTCCTCATACCTCATTCCTCCTCTGTGTGCCCTCATACCTCATTCCTCCTCTGTGTGTCCTTATACCTCATTCCTCCTCTGTGTGTCCTCATACCTCATTCCTCCTCTGTGTGTCCTCATACCTCCTCTGTGTGTCCTCATACCTCATTCCTCCTCTGTGTGTCCTCATACCTCATTCCTCCTCTGTGTCCTCATACCTCATACCTCCTCTGTGTGTCCTCATACCTCATTCCTCCTCTGTGTCCTCCTACCTCCTCTGTGTGTCCTCATACCTCATTCTTCGTCTGTGTCCTCATACCTCATTCCTCCTCTGTGTGTCCTTATACCTCATTCCTCCTCTGTGTGTCCTCATACCTCCTCTGTGTGTCCTCATACCTCATTCCTACTCTGTGTGTCCTCATACCTCATTCCTCCTCTGTGTGTCCTCATACCTCATTCCTCCTCTGTGTGTCCTCATACCTCCTCTGTGTGTCCTCATACCTCATTCCTACTCTGTGTGTCCTCATACCTCATTCCTCCTCTGTGTCCTCATACCTCCTCTGTGTGTCCTCATACCTCATTCCTCCTCTGTGTGTCCTTATACCTCATTCCTCCTCTGTGTGTCCTCATACCTCATTCCTCCTCTGTGTGTCCTTATACCTCATTCCTCCTCTGTGTGTCCTCATACCTCCTCTGTGTGTCCTTATACCTCATTCCTACTCTGTGTGTCCTCATACCTCATTCCTCCTCTGTGTGTCCTTATACCTCATTCCTCCTCTGTGTGTCCTTATACCTCATTCCTCCTCTGTGTGTCCTCATACCTCCTCTGTGTGTCCTCATACCTCATTCCTCCTCTGTGTGTCCTTATACCTCATTCCTCCTCTGTGTGTCCTCATACCTCATTCCTCCTCTGTGTGTCCTCATACCTCATTCCTCCTCTGTGTGTCCACATACCTCATTCCTCCTCTGTGTGTCCTCATACCTCATTCCTCCTCTGTGTGTCCACATACCTCATTCCTCCTCTGTGTGTCCTTATACCTCATTCCTCCTCTGTGTGTCCTCATTCCTCCTCTGTGTGTCCTTATACCTCATTCCTCCTCTGTGTGTCCACATACCTCATTCCTCCTCTGTGTGTCCTTATACCTCATTCCTCCTCTGTGTGTCCTCATTCCTCCTCTGTGTGTCCTCATACCTCCTCTGTGTGTCCTCATTCCTCCTCTGTGTGTCCTTATACCTCATTCCTCCTCTGTGTGTCCACATACAGTACTTCATTACTCCCCTGTTCCTCTATCACACATGTATTTGCCACCTTTGTATCTGTTACCCTTGAATCTGCCACATCTGTATGCACGCTGGGCACAGTTATGATGGGGGCTTTGGGGGACGCCAGAGGCCAGCTATATACTTCCCTTGTATGCAGCGCATCCTCTACAGTCCTCTGCATCCTGAGCTCTGCCTCTTCCTTCTGTGCAAGTCGGGTCATTATAGAGAGGGAGGGGCACAGGTCAGAGAGGGAACAGCACAGAGAGAGGGAAAATCCAGCAGTGTCTCCTCCTCATCCCCCAGGGATAGGGAGACTGTTATGGCATCTGAGGAGGTTAGAAGGTGTGTGGGTGGGTGTTCTTATACCTTGTGTGTGAAAATGCCAGTGAATAAATTACAATTAAAATATATACTTTACATGTGTTATATTGTAATTTTTAAGCAGTTGCCTAAAGTTTTTTTTTTTTTTTTTAATAGGCGTGGTGGCCCAGTACGGGATGGTGTTTCCCCATACATTCCTGCCCTGTCAGGCAGTGTCCCTCCGTCTCCCCAGAGCCCCCTGCAGTTGTATCCCCCATGTATATAAGTTGTATATTTTATGTGCATTGTAGCTTTAATAAATTTACCATGTGATTGTTACCCAGGAGGTACTAGTGACCAGCTGACCCCAAAGGTGACCTATGGGCTCCCTACTAGTCTCCCCCATATAAGCCCTGGGTGGAGCTAGCCTCACTCTCTTGTTCCTGAGGTCCAGTCCAGTCAAGACGTCTCAGAGTGCGTGTCCAGAGCATTGTAGGCCTCAAGTCAAGTCCTGCAGCCACAAGTCAAGTGCACAGTAAGCTAAAGTCATAGCCCTGTCAGTCAAGTCAAGTCTAGTGTCTATTCAGTGTGGCCTGCACTAAATTCTGCTGTCTACTACAAGTCCCAGCAATCCTGTGAGGTCTCTGCGTCATTGGTCACCTCCTTGGGCCCTGGCTGTACTGCATAGACTGTAACAACTGTCCACCCTCAGTAAAGCTACCGTTGTTCTGTAACTTGGCGTTGGTGTCTTTATTGCCCCCATGCTTAGCCTGGATCCAGCAGTATACCTTCGGGTAGTTAAGGGTAAACCACGCCCTGGCGTCAACAACACAAGGGGTTAATACCATCTGCCCCTAGGGTAATAACATCTGCCCTGCACCTCACACCCCCACGCCATACCACATAGGCAAGGCTGGGTAAAAAAACAAACAAACAAAAAAAAACTTTAGTCCCCATCTGTCTGTTTCTCCACCACCTCTCCAATTCCCACCACCTCTAAAATCCACCACTATGTCTTAGATTCAATGCTACCTCTCTGATCGCCAGCTACTTCCTTAATATCCCATTTCGTCTCAGATCCCCTTTCACCTTTGCAATTCCCTACTAGGGCTCATATTCCCTTATCACCTCTCTCCAATCCCCCACTATAGCTCTGATCCCCTATTACGTCTCTGATTCCCCAACACCTCTCCAATTCCCCTGTACCCCTCTGATCCCACACTTCGTCTCCGATTTCCCACCACCTCTTCAATTCCCCTGCCACCTCTCTGATCCCCCACTATATCTTTGATTTCCAGCTACCTCTCTGATCCCCTACCACCTCTCCAATCCCTCACTACCTCTCTGATTCCTTGCCACCCCTTCTATCCCCCAATAGGCCTAGAAATCCCTTTCCAACTTTCCGATCTCCCACTAGGTCTCTGATTCCCCACTACCTCTCTGATCCCCTGCCATCTCTCTGATTCCAAGCCACCTCTCCAACCCCCAGTACGTCTGTCTCTTAACCTTATGCTACTTCTCTAATTCCCCACCACCTCTCTGATCCCCCACTGCATCTCTGATTCCCGCCACCTCTCTGATTCTCCGCCACCTCTCTGATCTCTTACTACATCTCTAATTCCCCACCACCTGTCTGACCCCCCACTACATTGCTGATCCCCCACTACCTTTCCGATTGCCCGCCACCTCTCAGATCCCCCTCTAAGTCTATGATTCCCTGACACCTCTCTGATCCTTTGTCACCACTTTCTCCAGCTCTATGTCTCTGATTCCTTACATGCCCCCAAATGTTTCCCATTCTAGTGAACAGGGTCTGGGCCAGTCTATTGTGTGTGTATATCGATGGGTTTTGCCATAAAATATATTTCTAAATGCTGTTTGAAAACAGCCCAGGCAAGATGACTACCCCTATAATAAAGTACAAAAAGGGTAGGTAGAAGTCAATTGGTAGCAAAATACGGACCTGATTTCGCTACCTATTGACTTCATTGGGTAGGAAATTATGCCGCAGCAAATACGCAGCAAAATATGTGTAACCCTACTCAAAATTAAATTAATCTAAGCGATACATTTACTTCTTGCTTCAGATACTTGTGGTATATTTACTAGATATACCGAAAACATCTGATAGGTTTGGGTCCTGGAGGTAGACCCAGATGTATCTCTAGTAAAGCAGTACCCCGACTCCTGTCCCACCTTCTGAGGTCGACCATTGGCCATAATATCCAGAATGAACAGAGGGGTGGCAGCACATTTCATAAATTTCTAGAGCGGTTACACAAACAAAACAGCTGAATATGCTTGTTTAAAAAAGAGACTTTTATTGCTGACACTAATTTCCGCTGTAAAATTCTGCTTGAAGTAATTTCCACAGTATGAATGGGTCCTTACAGGGCTGCACTAGTATCAAGGAGCTCGAAAAACAACCCGTTCTATCACCAATGGGACAGTGGGACAGAATGAATAGTGTATCATACATCTCATACATTTTTCCAGTGCTCCCCCCCCCCTCCAGTCTCTCTAAATAATGTGTATGGAGCCTCTTTAGTGTCACTTATCATAATGGGATTGTTTGCTCCTACACTGCTTTTAGTGTGAAGAAGCCACTTATGGGGATGAGGTCTCTTCACTATGTGTAATGGAGCAGTCTACATCACCCATCGGTAGGCATTATTTTTGGGGTCCCCTCTTCTTTTAGTGACATAGCCCTCCCTCCTCCCCGTCTGGTGGAGGAGTCTCTCAAGGGACCGCTGACTACGCAGCAGATGAGACAGTTACAGATGACACCTGAGAGTTTCCTCTGAGTAATCTTATTACAAAATCCACATCCTCCAAGTCCAGGATCTTCTTTGTGTCCGGTCATATCTGACCACAGCGCAGGACCAGGAGGGTGGCTGCAGGACACTCACAGGGGCACCAGTATAACAGGTGTATGGGGGGGCACATGCATATATTTAGGGTAAACATTATGACCCCATCCTTAAGGTGAAAGGAGTGTGTGTTTCTGTATACAAGACTGCTATAAGGCATTGATTGCTTTCTACATACAGTATAATGTACTGTTCATAAGAGAAAATGTATCAAAATGGACCAGAAAGAACCTGGCACTAATGTGGGGCTGTGCGCTGCAACCTAGGAGTACTCTGTTGCAATGCTGATGGGAGTGGAGGGCTCCATTGTTTGATTGCAGTTTGACGCAGCATAGACTGAGAGTGCATTCACACTACAGAATTTTTAGCTTAATACGGCTTAGAAATTACACTCGTAAATTTGGATGCAGCAGCCTCCCATTATCTTCAAAGCTACACACTACTGAGGTCTGTATGAAGGAAACACTGCTCTGAGGTCTGTGTGATGGTAACACTGCTCTGAGGTCTGTGTGATGGTAACACTGCTCTGAGGTCTGTGTGATGGTAACACTGCTCTGAGGTATATGTGATGGTAACACTGCTCTGAGGTCTGTGTGATGGTAACACTGCTCTGAGGTCTGTGTGATGGTAACACTGCTCTGAGGTCTATGTGATGGTAACACTGCTCTGAGGTCTGTGTGATGGTAACACTGCTCTGAGGTCTGTGTGATGGTAACACTGCTCTGAGGTCTGTGTGATGGTAACACTGCTCTGAGGTCTGTGTGATGGTAACACTGCTCTGAGGTGTATGTGATGGTAACACTGCTCTGAGGTCACACAGACCTCAGAGCAGTGTTACCATCACACAGACCTCAGAGCAGTGTTACCATCACTGTCACGGTGCCGGCTGGCAGGAGGTGGATCCTCTGTGCCAGAGAGGGATTGGCGTGGACCGTGCTAGTGGACCGGTTCTAAGTCACTACTGGTATTCACCAGAGCCCGCCGCAAAGCGGGATGGTCTTGCTGCGGCGGTAGTAACCAGGTCGTATCCACTAGCAACGGCTCAACCTCTCTGACTGCTGAAGATAGGCGCGGTACAAGGGAGTAGACAAAAGCAAGGTCGGACGTAGCAGAAGGTCGGGGCAGGCAGCAAGGATCGTAGTCAGGGGCAACGGCAGGAGGTCTGGAACACAGGCTAGGAACACACAAGGGAACGCTTTCACTAGGCACGATGGCAACAAGATCCGGCGAGGGAGTGCAGGGGAAGTGAGGTATACATAGGTAGTGCACAGGTGAACACACTAATTAGAACCACTGCGCCAATCAGTGGCGCAGTGGCCCTTTAAATCGCAGAGACCCGGCGCGCGCGCGCCCTAGGGAGCGGGGCCGCGCGCGCCGGGCCAGGACCGACGGAGAGCGAGTCAGGTACGGAAGCCGGGGTGCGCATCGCGAGCGGGCGCCACCCGCATCGCGAATCGCATCCCGGCTGGAGGCGGTATCGCAGCGCACTCGGTCAGTGGAACTGACCGGGGCGCTGCCGTAGTGAGAATGTTGCGAGCGCTCCGGGGAGGAGCGGGGACCCGGAGCGCTCGGCGTAACAGTACCCCCCCCCCCCCTTGGGTCTCCCCCTCTTCTTGGAGCCTGAGAACCTGAGGACCAGACTTTTGTCTAGGATATTGTCCTCAGGTTCCCAGGATCTCTCTTCAGGACCACAGTCCTCCCAGTCAACCAAAAAAAAAGTTTTCCCTCTGACCTTTTTGGAGGCCAGTATCTCCTTTACAGGAAAGATGTCTGAAGAACCGGAGACAGGAGTAGGAGAAATAAGTTTGGGAGAGAAACGGTTGATGATGAGTGGTTTAAGAAGAGAGACATGAAAGGCATTAGGAATACGAAGAGAAGGAGGAAGAAGAAGTTTGTAAGAGACAGGATTAATTTGACACAGAATTTTGAAAGGACCAAGATAGCGTGGTCCCAATTTGTAGCTGGGGACACGGAAGCGGACATATTTAGCGGAGAGCCATACCTTGTCTCCGGGAGAAAAAGTGTGGGGAGCTCTTCTTTTCTTATCGGAAAACTTCTTCATGCGAGATGAAGCCTGTAAGAGAGAATTTTGGGTCTCTTTCCATATGGTGGAAAGATCACGAGTTATTTCATCCACAGCGGGCAAACCAGAGGGCAAGGGAGTAGGGAGGGGGGGAAGAGGGTGACGGCCGTACACCACGAAAAATGGGGATTTGGAGGAAGATTTAGAGACTCTGAAGTTGTATGAGAATTCGGCCCATGGTAGAAGATCTGCCCAGTCATCCTGGCGGGAGGAAACAAAATGCCGTAAATAGTCACCCAGGACCTGGTTAACTCTTTCTACTTGCCCATTGGATTGAGGATGATAAGCAGAAGAGAAGTTCAATTTAATCTTGAGTTGTTTACAGAGAGCCCTCCAGAATTTTGACACGAATTGGACGCCTCTATCCGAGACGATCTGCGTGGGCAAACCGTGAAGACGAAAAATGTGTACAAAAAATTGTTTTGCCAACTGAGGCGCTGAAGGAAGACCAGGAAGAGGAATAAAATGTGCCATCTTGGAAAATCGATCAACGACCACCCAAACAACGGTGTTGCCACGGGATGGGGGTAAGTCTGTAATAAAGTCCATACCAATCAGAGACCAAGGCTGTTCGGGGACAGGCAGAGGATGAAGGAGACCAGCAGGCTTCTGGCGAGGAGTCTTATCCCGGGCACAGACAGTACAGGCCCGCACAAAATCAACAACATCCGTCTCCAGAGTCGGCCACCAATAGAAACGAGAGATGAGTTGCAAGGATTTTTTGATGCCCGCATGGCCTGCGAGGTGGGAGGAGTGACCCCATTTGAGAATCCCGAGGCGTTGTCGTGGAGAAACGAAGGTCTTCCCTGGAGGAGTTTGCCTGATGGAGGCTGGAGAAGTGGAGATCAGGCAGTCAGGAGGAATGATGTGTTGCGGAGAGAGCTCTACTTCCGAGGCATCCGAGGAACGAGAGAGAGCATCGGCCCTAATGTTCTTGTCGGCAGGGCGAAAGTGAATTTCAAAATTAAAACGGGCAAAGAACAGAGACCACCTGGCCTGGCGAGGATTCAGCCGTTGGGCAGACTGGAGATAGGAGAGATTCTTGTGATCGGTGTAAATGATAACTGGAAATTTTGATCCCTCCAGCAGATGCCTCCATTCCTCAAGTGCTAATTTAATGGCCAGTAGCTCTCGATCCCCGATGGAGTAGTTCCTCTCCGCCGGAGAGAAGGTCCTAGAAAAAAAACCACAAGTAACAGCATGCCCGGAAGAGTTTTTTTGTAGAAGGACCGCTCCAGCTCCCACTGAGGAGGCATCAACCTCCAATAGGAAGGGTTTAGATGGGTCAGGTCTGGAGAGGACGGGAGCAGAAGAAAAGGCAGACTTGAGGCGTTTAAATGCTTCTTCCGCTTGGGGAGACCAGGACTTAGGATTGGCATTTTTCTTGGTTAAAGCCACGATAGGAGCCACAATGGTGGAAAAATGGGGAATAAATTGTCTGTAATAGTTGGCGAACCCCAAAAAACGTTGGATAGCACGGAGTCCGGAGGGGCGTGGCCAATCTAAGACGGCAGAGAGTTTATCTGGGTCCATTTGTAGTCCCTGGCCAGAGACCAAGTATCCTAGGAAAGGAAGAGATTGACATTCAAACAGACATTTCTCCATTTTGGCATAAAGTTGATTGTCTCGAAGTCTCTGAAGAACCATGCGGACATGCTGGCGGTGTTCTTCTAAGTTGGCAGAAAAAATCAGAATATCGTCCAGATACACAACAACACAGGAATATAAGAGATCACGAAAAATTTCATTAACAAAGTCTTGGAAGACGGCAGGGGCGTTGCACAGGCCAAAGGGCATGACCAAATACTCAAAGTGTACATCTCTAGTGTTAAATGCAGTTTTCCATTCGTCCCCCTCCCTGATGTGGATGAGATTATAAGCACCTCTTAAGTCCAGTTTGGTAAAGATGTGGGCACCTTGGAGGCGATCAAAGAGTTCAGAGATAAGAGGTAGGGGGTAGCGGTTCTTTACCGTGATTTTATTAAGTCCGCGGTAGTCAATACAAGGACGTAGGGAGCCATCTTTCTTGGACACAAAGAAAAATCCGGCTCCGGCAGGAGAGGAGGATTTGCGGATAAACCCCTTTTTTAAATTTTCCTGGATGTATTCAGACATAGCAAGAGTCTCTGGGGCGGACAGAGGATAAATTCTGCCCCGGGGTGGAGTAGTGCCCGGGAGGAGGTCAATAGGACAGTCATAAGGCCTGTGAGGAGGTAAAGTCTCAGCTTGTTTTTTGCAAAATACGTCAGCATAGTCCATATAGGCCTTAGGGAGACCGGTTACAGGGGGAACCACAGGGTCACGGCAGGGAGTACTGGGAACCGGTTTAAGGCAGTCTTTGAAACAAGAGGTACCCCAGCTCTTGATCTCCCCTGTGGACCAATCAAGGGTTGGGGAATGGCGTTGAAGCCACGGTAGTCCAAGGAGAATTTCGGAGGTGCAATTGGGGAGGACCAAAAACTCAATTTTTTCATGATGAGGTCCGATGCACATTAGGAGGGGCTCCGTGCGGTAACGTATGGTACAGTCCAATCTTTCATTGTTAACGCAATTGATGTAGAGGGGTCTGGCGAGACTGGTCACCGGGATGTTGAACCTGTTGGTGAGAGAGGCCAAAATAAAATTTCCTGCAGATCCGGAATCCAAGAAGGCCATAGTAGAGAAGGAGAAGGTAGAGGCAGATATCCGCACAGGCACAGTAAGACGTGGAGAAGCAGAGTTGACATCAAGGACTGTCTCACTTTTGTGCGGAGTCTGCGTACGTCTTTCCAGGCGGGGAGGACGGATAGGACAATCCTTTAGGAAGTGTTCGGTACTAGCACAGTACAGGCAAAGATTCTCCATGCGGCGTCGTGTCCTCTCTTGAGGTGTCAAGCGAGACCGGTCAACTTGCATAGCCTCCACGGCGGGAGGCACAGGAACGGATTGCAGAGGACCAGAGGAGAGAGGAGCCGGGGAGAAAAAACGCCTAGAGCGAACAAAGTCCATATCCTGACGGAGCTCCTGACGCCTTTCGGAAAAACGCATGTCAATGCGAGTGGCTAGATGAATGAGATCATGCAGGTTAGCAGGAATTTCTCGTGCGGCCAGAACATCTTTAATGTTGCTGGATAGGCCTTTTTTAAAGGTCGCGCAGAGGGCCTCATTATTCCAGGATAGTTCAGAAGCAAGAGTACGGAATTGTATGGCGTACTCGCCAACGGAAGAATTACCCTGGACCAGGTTCAGCAGGGCAGTCTCAGCAGAAGAGGCTCGGGCAGGTTCCTCAAAGACACTTCGAATCTCTGTGAAGAAAGAGTGTACAGAGGCAGTGACAGGATCATTGCGGTCCCAGAGCGGTGTGGCCCATGACAGGGCTTTTCCAGACAGAAGGCTGACTACGAAAGCCACCTTAGACCTTTCAGTAGGAAACTGGTCCGACATCATCTCCAAGTGCAGGAAACATTGTGAAAGAAAGCCACGGCAAAACTTAGAGTCCCCATCAAATTTATCCGGCAAGGATAGTCGTAGGCCTGAAGCGGCCACTCGCTGCGGAGGAGGTGCAGGAGCTGGCGGAGGAGATGATTGCTGAAGCTGTGGTAGTAGCTGCTGTAGCATCACGGTCAGTTGAGACAGCTGGTGGCCTTGTTGCGCTATCTGTTGTGACTGCTGGGCGACCACCGTGGTGAGGTCAGCGACAACTGGCAGAGGAACTTCAGCGGGATCCATGGCCGGATCTACTGTCACGGTGCCAGCTGGCAGGAGGTGGATCCTCTGTGCCAGAGAGGGATTGGCGTGGACCGTGCTAGTGGACCGGTTCTAAGTCACTACTGGTATTCACCAGAGCCCGCCGCAAAGCGGGATGGTCTTGCTGCGGCGGTAGTAACCAGGTCGTATCCACTAGCAACGGCTCAACCTCTCTGACTGCTGAAGATAGGCGCGGTACAAGGGAGTAGACAAAAGCAAGGTCGGACGTAGCAGAAGGTCACACAGACCTCAGAGCAGTGTTACCATCA
Organism: Hyla sarda; assembly: GCF_029499605.1. Lineage (NCBI taxonomy): Eukaryota > Metazoa > Chordata > Amphibia > Anura > Hylidae > Hyla > Hyla sarda. Next base: position 174,296,055 of record NC_079197.1, read on the forward strand.
CACCGTCCTCAGAGCAGTGTTACCATCACACAGACCTCAGAGCAGTGTTACCATCACACAGACCTCAGAGCAGTGTTACCATCACACAGACCTCAGAGCAGTGTTACCATCACATACACCTCAGAGCAGTGTTATCATCACACAGTCCTCAGAGCATTGTTACCATCACACAGTCCTCAGAGCAGTGTTACCATCACACAGACCTCAGAGCAGTGTTATCATCACACAGTCCTCAGAGCATTGTTACCATCACACAGACCTCAGAGCAGTGTTACCATCACACAGTCCTCAGAGCAGTGTTACCATCACACAGACCTCAGAGCAGTGTTATCATCACACAGTCCTCAGAGCATTGTTACCATCACACAGACCTCAGAGCAGTGTTACCATCACACAGACCTCAGAGCAGTGTTACCATCACACAGACCTCAGAGCAGTGTTACCATCACACAGTCCTCAGAGCAGTGTTACCATCACACAGTCCTCAGAGCAGTGTTACCATCACACACACCTCAGAGCAGTGTTACCATCACACAGACCTCAGAGCAGTGTTACCATCACACAGACCTCAGAGCAGTGTTACCATCACACAGACCTCAGAGCAGTGTTACCATCACACAGTCCTCAGAGCAGTGTTACCATCACACAGACCTCAGAGCAGTGTTACCATCACACAGACCTCAGAGCAGTGTTACCATCACACAGACCTCAGAGCAGTGTTACCATCACACAGACCTCAGAGGAGTGTTACCATCACACAGACCTCAGAGCAGTGTTATCATCACACAGTCCTCAGAGCAGTGTTACCATCACACAGACCTCAGAGCAGTGTTACCATCACACAGACCTCAGAGCAGTGTTACCATCACACAGACCTCAGAGCAGTGTTACCATCACATACACCTCAGAGCAGTGTTACCATCACACAGACCTAAGAGCAGTGTTACCATCACACACACCTCAGAGCAGTGTTACCATCACACACACCTCAGAGCAGTGTTACCATCACACAGACCTCAGAGCAGTGTTACCATCACACAGTCCTCAGAGCAGTGTTACCATCACACAGTCCTCAGAGCAGTGTTACCATCACACAGACCTCAGAGCAGTGTTACCATCACACAGACCTCAGAGCAGTGTTACCATCACACAGACCTCAGAGCAGTGTTACCATCACATATACCTCAGAGCAGTGTTACCATCACACAGACCTCAGAGCAGTGTTACCATCACACAGACCTCAGAGCAGTGTTACCATCACATATACCTCAGAGCAGTGTTACCATCACACAGACCTCAGAGCAGTGTTACCATCACACAGACCTCAGAGCAGTGTTACCATCACACAGACCTCAGAGCAGTGTTACCATCACACAGACCTCAGAGCAGTGTTACCATCACATATACCTCAGAGCAGTGTTACCATCACACAGACCTCAGAGCAGTGTTACCATCACACAGACCTCAGAGCAGTGTTACCATCACACAGACCTCAGAGCAGTGTTACCATCACACAGTCCTCAGAGCAGTGTTACCATCACACAGACCTCAGAGCAGTGTTACCATCACACAGTCCTCAGAGCAGTGTTACCATCACACACACCTCAGAGCAGTGTTACCATCACACAGACCTCAGAGCAGTGTTACCATCACATAGACCTCAGAGCAGTGTTACCATCACACAGTCCTCAGAGCAGTGTTACCATCACACAGACCTCAGAGCAGTGTTACCATCACACACACCTCAGAGCAGTGTTACCATCACACAGACCTCAGAGCAGTGTTACCATCACACAGACCTCAGAGCAGTGTTACCATCACACAGTCCTCAGAGCAGTGTTACCATCACACAGTCCTCAGAGCAGTGTTACCATCACACAGACCTCAGAGCAGTGTTACCATCACACAGACCTCAGAGCAGTGTTACCATCACACAGTCCTCAGAGCAGTGTTACCATCACACAGACCTCAGAGCAGTGTTACCATCACACAGACCTCAGAGCAGTGTTACCATCACACAGACCTCAGAGCAGTGTTACCATCACACAGTCCTCAGAGCAGTGTTACCATCACACATACCTCAGAGCAGTGTTACCATCACACAGTCCTCAGAGCAGTGTTACCATCACATACACCTCAGAGCAGTGTTACCATCACACAGACCTCAGAGCAGTGTTACCATCACACAGACCTCAGAGCAGTGTTACCATCACACAGACCTCAGAGCAGTGTTACCATCACACAGACCTCAGAGCAGTGTTACCATCACACACACCTCAGAGCAGTGTTACCATCACACAGACCTCAGAGCAGTGTTACCATCACACAGTCATCAGAGCAGTGTTACCATCACACAGACCTCAGAGCAGTGTTACCATCACATATACCTCAGAGCAGTGTTACCATCACACAGACCTCAGAGCAGTGTTACCATCACACAGACCTCAGAGCAGTGTTACCATCACACAGACCTCAGAGCAGTGTTACCATCACACAGACCTCAGAGCAGTGTTACCATCACATATACCTCAGAGCAGTGTTACCATCACACAGACCTCAGAGCAGTGTTACCATCACACAGTCCTCAGAGCAGTGTTACCATCACACAGACCTCAGAGCAGTGTTACCATCACACAGACCTCAGAGCAGTGTTACCATCACACAGACCTCAGAGCAGTGTTACCATCACACAGACCTCAGAGCAGTGTTACCATCACATATACCTCAGAGCAGTGTTACCATCACACACACCTCAGAGCAGTGTTACCATCACACAGTCCTCAGAGCAGTGTTACCATCACACAGACCTCAGAGCAGTGTTACCATCACACAGACCTCAGAGCAGTGTTACCATCACACAGACCTCAGATCAGTGTTACCATCACACAGACCTCAGAGCAGTGTTACCATCACACAGTCCTCAGAGCAGTGTTATCATCACACAGACCTCAGAGCAGTGTTACCATCACACAGACCTCAGAGCAGTGTTACCATCACACACACCTCAGAGCAGTGTTACCATCACATACACCTCAGAGCAGTGTTACCATCACACAGTCCTCAGAGCAGTGTTACCATCACACACAGTCCTCAGAGCAGTGTTACCATCACACAGTCCTCAGAGCAGTGTTACCATCACATACACCTCAGAGCAGTGTTATCATCACACAGACCTCAGAGCAGTGTTACCATCACACAGACCTCAGAGCAGTGTTATCATCACATACACCTCAGAGCAGTGTTACCATCACACAGACCTCAGAGCAGTGTTACCATCACACAGACCTCAGAGCAGTGTTACCATCACACAGTCCTCACAGCAGTGTTACCATCACACAGACCTCAGAGCAGTGTTACCATCACATACACCTCAGAGCAGTGTTACCATCACATACACCTCAGAGCAGTGTTACCATCACACAGACCTCAGAGCAGTGTTACCATCACTTACACCTCAGAGCAGTGTTACCATCACATACACCTCAGAGCAGTGTTACCATCACACAGTCCTCAGAGCAGTGTTACCATCACACAGACCTCAGAGCAGTGTTACCATCACACAGACCTCAGAGCAGTGTTACCATCACACAGACCTCAGAGCAGTGTTACCATCACACAGTCCTCAGAGCAGTGTTACCATCACACACACCTCAGAGCAGTGTTACCATCACACAGACCTCAGAGCAGTGTTACCATCACACAGACCTCAGAGCAGTGTTACCATCACACAGACCTCAGAGCAGTGTTACCATCACACAGACCTCAGAGCAGTGTTACCATCACATACACCTCAGAGCAGTGTTACCATCACACAGACCTCAGAGCAGTGTTACCATCACACACACCTCAGAGCAGTGTTACCATCACACAGACCTCAGAGCAGTGTTACCATCACACAGACCTCAGAGCAGTGTTACCATCACACAGTCCTCAGAGCAGTGTTACCATCACACACACCTCAGAGCAGTGTTACCATCACACAGACCTCAGAGCAGTGTTACCATCACACAGTCCTCAGAGCAGTGTTACCATCACACAGACCTCAGAGCAGTGTTACCATCACACACACCTCAGAGCAGTGTTACCATCACACACACCTCAGAGCAGTGTTACCATCACACAGACCTCAGAGCAGTGTTACCATCACACAGACCTCAGAGCAGTGTTACCATCACACAGACCTCAGAGCAGTGTTACCATCACACAGACCTCAGAGCAGTGTTACCATCACACAGACCTCAGAGCAGTGTTATCATCACACAGACCTCAGAGCAGTGTTACCATCACATACACCTCAGAGCAGTGTTACCATCACACACACCTCAGAGCAGTGTTACCATCACACAGTCCTCAGAGCAGTGTTACCATCACACAGTCCTCAGAGCAGTGTTACCATCACATACACCTCAGAGCAGTGTTACCATCACACAGTCCTCAGAGCAGTGTTACCATCACATACACCTCAGAGCAGTGTTACCATCACATATACCTCAGAGCAGTGTTATCATCACACAGACCTCAGAGCAGTGTTACCATCACACAGACCTCAGAGCAGTGTTACCATCACACAGACCTCAGAGCAGTGTTACCATCACACAGTCCTCAGAGCAGTGTTACCATCACACAGTCCTCAGAGCAGTGTTACCATCACAAAGACCTCAGAGCAGTGTTACCATCACACACACCTCAGAGCAGTGTTACCATCACACAGACCTCAGAGCAGTGTTACCATCACACAGTCCTCAGAGCAGTGTTACCATCACAAAGACCTCAGAGCAGTGTTACCATCACACACACCTCAGAGCAGTGTTATCATCACACAGTCCTCAGAGCAGTGTTATCATCACACACACCTCAGAGCAGTGTTACCATCACACAGACCTCAGAGCAGTGTTACCATCACACAGACCTCAGAGCAGTGTTACCATCACACAGACCTCAGAGCAGTGTTACCATCACACAGACCTCAGAGCAGTGTTACCATCACACAGTCCTCAGAGCAGTGTTACCATCACACACACCTCAGAGCAGTGTTACCATCACACAGACCTCAGAGCAGTGTTACCATCACACATACACCTCAGAGCAGTGTTATCATCACATACACCTCAGAGCAGTGTTACCATCACACAGTCCTCAGAGCAGTGTTACCATCACATACACCTCAGAGCAGTGTTACCATCACATATACCTCAGAGCAGTGTTACCATCACACAGACCTCAGAGCAGTGTTATCATCACACAGACCTCAGAGCAGTGTTACCATCACACAGACCTCAGAGCAGTGTTACCATCACACAGTCCTCAGAGCAGTGTTACCATCACATACACCTCAGAGCAGTGTTACCATCACACAGTCCTCAGAGCAGTGTTACCATCACACAGACCTCAGAGCAGTGTTACCATCACACAGACCTCAGAGCAGTGTTACCATCACACAGACCTCAGAGCAGTGTTACCATCACACAGACCTCAGAGCAGTGTTACCATCACACAGTCCTCAGAGCAGTGTTACCATCACACAGACCTCAGAGCAGTGTTACCATCACACAGACCTCAGAGCAGTGTTACCATCACACAGACCTCAGATCAGTGTTACCATCACACAGACCTCAGAGCAGTGTTACCATCACACAGTCCTCAGAGCAGTGTTATCATCACACAGACCTCAGAGCAGTGTTACCATCACACACACCTCAGAGCAGTGTTACCATCACATACACCTCAGAGCAGTGTTACCATCACACAGTCCTCAGAGCAGTGTTACCATCACACACAGTCCTCAGAGCAGTGTTACCATCAAACACTGCTCTGAGGTGTGTGTGATGGTAACACTGCTCTGAGGTGTATGTGATGGTAACACTGCTCTGAGGTCTGTGTGATGGTAACACTGCTCTGAGGTCTGTGTGATGGTAACACTGCTCTGAGGTCTGTGTGATGGTAACACTGCTCTGAACACTGCTCTGAGGTCTGTGTGATGGTAACACTGCTCTGAGGTCTGTGTGATGGTAACACTGCTCTGAGGACTGTGTGATGGTAACACTGCTCTGAGGTCTGTGTGATGGTAACACTGCTCTGAGGACTGTGTGATGGTAACACTGCTCTGAGGTCTGTGTGATGGTAACACTGCTCTGAGGTGTGTGTGATGGTAACACTGCTCTGAGGTGTATGTGATGGTAACACTGCTCTGAGGTCTGTGTGATGGTAACACTGCTCTGAGGTCTGTGTGATGGTAACACTGCTCTGAGGTCTGTGTGATGGTAACACTGCTCTGAGGTCTGTGTGATGGTAACACTGCTCTGAGGTCTGTGTGATGGTAACACTGCTCTGAGGACTGTGTGATGGTAACACTGCTCTGAGGACTGTGTGATGGTAACACTGCTCTGAGGTCTGTGTGATGGTAACACTGCTCTGAGGTCTGTGTGATGGTAACACTGCTCTGAGGTCTGTGTGATGGTAATACTGCTCTGAGGACTGTGTGATGGTAACACTGCTCTGATGTCTGTGTGATGGTAACACTGCTCTGAGGTCTATGTGATGGTAACACTGCTCTGAGGTCTGTGTGATGGTAACACTGCTCTGAGGACTGTGTGATGGTAACACTGCTCTGAGGTCTGTGTGATGATAACACTGCTCTGAGGTCTGTGTGATGGTAACACTGCTCTGAGGACTGTGTGATGGTAACACTGCTCTGAGGTCTGTGTGATGGTAACACTGCTCTGAGGTCTGTGTGATGATAACACTGCTCTGAGGTCTGTGTGATGGTAACACTGCTCTGAGGTCTGTGTGATGGTAACACTGCTCTGAGGTGTATGTGATGGTAACACTGCTCTGAGGTGTGTGTGATGGTAACACTGCTCTGAGGTCTGTGTGATGGTAACACTGCTCTGAGGACTGTGTGATGGTAACACTGCTCTGAGGTCTGTGTGATGGTAACACTGCTCTGAGGTGTGTGTGATGGTAACACTGCTCTGAGGTGTATGTGATGGTAACACTGCTCTGAGGTCTGTGTGATGGTAACACTGCTCTGAGGTCTGTGTGATGGTAACACTGCTCTGAGGTCTGTGTGATGGTAACACTGCTCTGAGGTCTGTGTGATGGTAACACTGCTCTGAGGTCTGTGTGATGGTAACACTGCTCTGAGGTCTGTGTGATGGTAACACTGCTCTGAGGTCTGTGTGATGGTAACACTGCTCTGAGGACTGTGTGATGGTAACACTGCTCTGAGGACTGTGTGATGGTAACACTGCTCTGAGGTCTGTGTGATGGTAACACTGCTCTGAGGTCTGTGTGATGGTAATACTGCTCTGAGGACTGTGTGATGGTAACACTGCTCTGATGTCTGTGTGATGGTAACACTGCTCTGAGGTCTATGTGATGGTAACACTGCTCTGAGGTCTGTGTGATGGTAACACTGCTCTGAGGACTGTGTGATGGTAACACTGCTCTGAGGTCTGTGTGATGATAACACTGCTCTGAGGTCTGTGTGATGGTAACACTGCTCTGAGGACTGTGTGATGGTAACAATGCTCTGAGGTCAGTGTGATGGTAACACTGCTCTGAGGTGTATGTGATGGTAACACTGCTCTGAGGACTGTGTGATGGTAACACTGCTCTGAGGACTGTGTGATGGTAACACTGCTCTGAGGTCTGTGTGATGGTAACACTGCTCTGAGGTGTATGTGATGGTAACACTGCTCTGAGGTCTGTGTGATGGTAACACTGCTCTGAGGTGTATGTGATGGTAACACTGCTCTGAGGACTGTGTGATGGTAACAATGCTCTGAGGTCAGTGTGATGGTAACACTGCTCTGAGGTCTGTGTGATGGTAACACTGCTCTGAGGACTGTGTGATGGTAACAATGCTCTGAGGACTGTGTGATGGTAACACTGCTCTGAGGACTGTGTGATGGTAACACTGCTCTGAGGTCTGTGTGATGGTAACACTGCTCTGAGGTCTGTGTGATGGTAACACTGCTCTGAGGTGTGTGTGATGGTAACACTGCTCTGAGGTCTGTGTGATGGTAACACTGCTCTGAGGACTGTGTGATGGTAACACTGCTCTGAGGACTGTGTGATGGTAACACTGCTCTGAGGTCTGTGTGATGGTAACACTGCTCTGAGGTCTGTGTGATGGTAACACTGCTCTGAGGTCTGTGTGATGGTAACACTGCTCTGAGGACTGTGTGATGGTAACACTGCTCTGAGGTCTGTGTGATGGTAACACTGCTCTGAGGACTGTGTGATGGTAACACTGCTCTGAGGTCTGTGTGATGGTAACACTGCTCTGAGGTCTGTGTGATGGTAACACTGCTCTTAGGTCTGTGTGATGGTAACACTGCTCTGAGGTCTGTGTGATGGTAACACTGCTCTGAGGTCTGTGTGATGGTAACACTGCTCTGAGGACTGTGTGATGGTAACACTGCTCTGAGGACTGTGTGATGGTAACACTGCTCTGAGGACTGTGTGATGGTAACACTGCTCTGAGGTCTGTGTGATGGTAACACTGCTCTGAGGTCTGTGTGATGGTAACACTGCTCTGAGGACTGTGTGATGGTAACACTGCTCTGAGGACTGTGTGATGGTAACACTGCTCTGAGGTCTGTGTGATGGTAACACTGCTCTGAGGTGTATGTGATGGTAACACTGCTCTGAGGACTGTGTGATGGTAACACTGCTCTGAGGTGTATGTGATGGTAACACTGCTCTGAGGTCTGTGTGATGGTAACACTGCTCTGAGGACTGTGTGATGGTAACACTGCTCTGAGGACTGTGTGATGGTAACACTGCTCTGAGGTCTGTGTGATGGTAACACTGCTCTGAGGTCTGTGTGATGATAACACTGCTCTGAGGTGTATGTGATGGTAACACTGCTCTGAGGACTGTGTGATGGTAACACTGCTCTGAGGACTGTGTGATGGTAACACTGCTCTGAGGACTGTGTGATGGTAACACTGCTCTGAGGTCTGTGTGATGGTAACACTGCTCTGAGGACTGTGTGATGGTAACACTGCTCTGAGGACTGTGTGATGGTAACACTGCTCTGAGGACTGTGTGATGGTAACACTACTCTGAGGTCTATGTGATGGTAACACTGCTCTGAGGACTGTGTGATGGTAACACTGCTCTGAGGTCTGTGTGATGGTAACACTGCTCTGAGGACTGTGTGATGGTAACACTGCTCTGAGGTGTATGTGATGGTAACACTGCTCTGAGGACTGTGTGATGGTAACACTGCTCTGAGGTCTGTGTGATGGTAACACTGCTCTGAGGACTGTGTGATGGTAACACTGCTCTGAGGACTGTGTGATGGTAACACTGCTCTGAGGTGTGTGTGATGGTAACACTGCTCTGAGGTCTGTGTGATGGTAACACTGCTCTGAGGACTGTGTGTTGGTAACACTGCTCTGAGGTGTATGTGATGATAACACTGCTCTGAGGTCTGTGTGATGGTAACACTGCTCTGAGGACTGTGTGATGGTAACACTGCTCTGAGGTCTGTGTGATGGTAACACTGCTCTGAGGTCTGTGTGATGGTAACACTGCTCTGAGGACTGTGTGATGGTAACACTGCTCTGAGGTGTGTGTGATGGTAACACTGCTCTGAGGACTGTGTGATGGTAACACTGCTCTGAGGTCTGTGTGATGGTAACACTGCTCTGAGGTCTGTGTGATGGTAACACTGCTCTGAGGACTGAGTGATGATAACACTGCTCTGAGGTGTATGTGATGGTAACACTGCTCTGAGGTCTGTGTGATGGTAACACTGCTCTGATGTGTATGTGATGGTAACACTGCTCTGAGGACTGTGTGATGGTAACACTGCTCTGAGGTCTGTGTGATGGTAACACTGCTCTGAGGTCTGTGTGATGGTAACACTGCTGTGAGGACTGTGTGATGGTAACACTGCTCTGAGGTCTGTGTGATGGTAACACTGCTCTGAGGTCTGTGTGATGGTAACACTGCTCTGAGGTCTGTGTGATGGTAACACTGCTCTGAGGACTGTGTGATGGTAACACTGCTCTGAGGTCTGTGTGATGGTAACACTGCTCTGAGGTCTGTGTGATGGTAACACTGCTCTGAGGTCTGTGTGATGGTAACACTGATCTGAGGACTGTGTGATGGTAACACTGCTCTGAGGTCTGTGTGATGATAACACTGCTCTGAGGTGTATGTGATGGTAACACTGCTCTGAGGTCTGTATGATGGTAACACTGCTCTGAGGACTGTGTGATGGTAACACTGCTCTGAGGACTGTGTGATGGTAACACTGCTCTGAGGACTGTGTGATGGTAACACTGCTCTGAGGTCTATGTGATGATAACACTGCTCTGAGGTGTATGTGATGGTAACACTGCTCTGAGGTCTGTGTGATGGTAACACTGCTCTGAGGTGTATGTGATGGTAACACTGCTCTGAGGACTGTGTGATGATAACACTGCTCTGAGGTGTATGTGATGGTAACACTGCTCTGAGGTGTATGTGATGGTAACACTGCTCTGAGGTCTGTGTGATGGTAACACTGCTCTGAGGTCTGTGTGATGGTAACACTGCTCTGAGGTCTGTGTGATGGTAACACTGCTCTGAGGTCTGTGTGATGATAACACTGCTCTGAGGTCTGTGTGATGGTAACACTGCTCTGAGGTCTGTGTGATGGTAACACTGCTCTGAGGTGTATGTGATGGTAACACTGCTCTGAGGTCTGTGTGATGGTAACACTGCTCTGAGGTCTGTGTGATGGTAACACTGCTCTGAGGTCTGTGTGATGGTAACACTGCTCTGAGGTCTGTGTGATGGTAACACTGCTCTGAGGTCTGTGTGATGGTAACACTGCTCTGAGGTCTGTGTGATGGTAACACTGCTCTGAGGTGTATGTGATGGTAACACTGCTCTGAGGACTGTGTGATGGTAACACTGCTCTGAGGTCTGTGTGATGGTAACACTGCTCTGAGGACTGTGTGATGGTAACACTGCTCTGAGGACTGTGTGATGGTAACACTGCTCTGAGGACTGTGTGATGGTAACACTGCTCTGAGGTCTGTGTGATGGTAACACTGCTCTGAGGTCTGTGTGATGGTAACACTGCTCTGAGGTGTATGTGATGATAACACTGCTCTGAGGACTGTGTGATGGTAACACTGCTCTGAGGTGTGTGTGATGGTAACACTGCTCTGAGGACTGTGTGATGGTAACACTGCTCTGAGGACTGTGTGATGGTAACACTGCTCTGAGGACTGTGTGATGGTAACACTGCTCTGAGGACTGTGTGATGGTAACACTGCTCTGAGGTCTGTGTGATGGTAACACTGCTCTGAGGTCTGTGTGATGGTAACACTGCTCTGAGGACTGTGTGATGGTAACACTGCTCTGAGGTGTATGTGATGGTAACACTGCTCTGAGGTCTGTGTGATGGTAACACTGCTCTGAGGTGTGTGTGATGGTAACACTGCTCTGAGGACTGTGTGATGGTAACACTGCTCTGAGGACTGTGTGATGGTAACACTGCTCTGAGGTCTGTGTTATGGTAACACTGCTCTGAGGACTGTGTGATGGTAACACTGCTCTGAGGTCTGTGTGATGGTAACACTGCTCTGAGGACTGTGTGATGGTAACACTGCTCTGAGGTCTGTGATGGTAACACTGCTCTGAGGTCTGTGTGATGGTAACACTGCTCTGAGGTCTGTGTGATGGTAACACTGCTCTGAGGTCTGTGTGATGGTAACACTGCTCTGAGGTATATGTGATGGTAACACTGCTCTGAGGTCTGTGTGATGGTAACACTGCTCTGAGGACTGTGTGATGGTAACACTGCTCTGAGGTGTATGTGATGGTAACACTGCTCTGAGGTCTGTGTGATGGTAACACTGCTCTGAGGACTGTGTGATGGTAACACTGCTCTGAGGACTGTGTGATGGTAACACTGCTCTGAGGTCTGTGTGATGGTAACACTGCTCTGAGGTCTGTGTGATGGTAACACTGCTCTGAGGTCTGTGTGATGGTAACACTGCTCTGAGGACTGTGTGATGGTAACACTGCTCTGAGGTCTTTGTGATGGTAACACTGCTCTGAGGACTGTGTGATGGTAACACTGCTCTGAGGTCTGTGTGATGGTAACACTGCTCTGAGGTCTGTGTGATGGTAACACTGCTCTGAGGTCTGTGTGATGGTAACACTGCTCTGAGGTCTGTGATGGTAACACTGCTCTGAGGACTGTGTGATGGTAACACTGCTCTGAGGACTGTGTGATGGTAACACTGCTCTGAGGTATATGTGATGATAACACTGCTCTGAGGACTGTGTGATGGTAACACTGCTCTGAGGTCTGTGTGATGGTAACACTGCTCTGAGGTCTGTGTGATGGTAACACTGCTCTGAGGACTGTGTGATGGTAACACTGCTCTGAGGTCTGTGTGATGGTAACACTGCTCTGAGGACTGTGTGATGGTAACACTGCTCTGAGGTGTATGTGATGGTAACACTGCTCTGAGGTCTGTGTGATGGTAACACTGCTCTGAGGACTGTGTGATGGTAACACTGCTCTGAGGACTGTGTGATGGTAACACTGCTCTGAGGTGTATGTGATGGTAACACTGCTCTGAGGTCTGTGTGATGGTAACACTGCTCTGAGGTGTATGTGATGGTAACACTGCTCTGAGGTCTGTGTGATGGTAACACTGCTCTGAGGACTGTGTGATGGTAACACTGCTCTGAGGACTGTGTGATGGTAACACTGCTCTGAGGTGTATGTGATGGTAACACTGCTCTGAGGTCTGTGTGATGGTAACACTGCTCTGAGGACTGTGTGATGGTAACACTGCTCTGAGGTGTATGTGATGGTAACACTGCTCTGAGGTCTGTGTGATGGTAACACTGCTCTGAGGTGTGTGTGATGGTAACACTGCTCTGAGGTGTATGTGATGGTAACACTGCTCTGAGGTCTGTGTGATGGTAACACTGCTCTGAGGTCTGTGTGATGGTAACACTGCTCTGAGGTCTGTGTGATGGTAACACTGCTCTGAGGTCTGTGTGATGGTAACACTGCTCTGAGGTGTGTGTGATGGTAACACTGCTCTGAGGTGTATGTGATGGTAACACTGCTCTGAGGTCTGTGTGATGGTAACATTGCTCTGAGGTCTGTGTGATGGTAACACTGCTCTGAGGACTGTGTGATGGTAACACTGCTCTGAGGTGTGTGTGATGGTAACACTGCTCTGAGGTGTATGTGATGGTAACACTGCTCTGAGGACTGTGTGATGGTAACACTGCTCTGAGGTCTGTGTGATGGTAACACTGCTCTGAGGACTGTGTGATGGTAACACTGCTCTGAGGACTGTGTGATGGTAACACTGCTCTGAGGACTGTGTGATGGTAACACTGCTCTGAGGACTGTGTGATGGTAACACTGCTCTGAGGTCTGTGTGATGGTAACACTGCTCTGAGGTCTGTGTGATGGTAACACTGCTCTGAGGACTGTGTGATGGTAACACTGCTCTGAGGTGTATGTGATGGTAACACTGCTCTGAGGTCTGTGTGATGGTAACACTGCTCTGAGGTGTGTGTGATGGTAACACTGCTCTGAGGACTGTGTGATGGTAACACTGCTCTGAGGACTGTGTGATGGTAACACTGCTCTGAGGTCTGTGTGATGGTAACACTGCTCTGAGGACTGTGTGATGGTAACACTGCTCTGAGGTCTGTGTGATGGTAACACTGCTCTGAGGACTGTGTGATGGTAACACTGCTCTGAGGTCTGTGATGGTAACACTGCTCTGAGGTCTGTGTGATGGTAACACTGCTCTGAGGTCTGTGTGATGGTAACACTGCTCTGAGGTCTGTGTGATGGTAACACTGCTCTGAGGTATATGTGATGGTAACACTGCTCTGAGGTCTGTGTGATGGTAACACTGCTCTGAGGACTGTGTGATGGTAACACTGCTCTGAGGTGTATGTGATGGTAACACTGCTCTGAGGTCTGTGTGATGGTAACACTGCTCTGAGGACTGTGTGATGGTAACACTGCTCTGAGGACTGTGTGATGGTAACACTGCTCTGAGGACTGTGTGATGGTAACACTGCTCTGAGGACTGTGTGATGGTAACACTGCTCTGAGGTCTGTGTGATGGTAACACTGCTCTGAGGACTGTGTGATGGTAACACTGCTCTGAGGTCTTTGTGATGGTAACACTGCTCTGAGGACTGTGTGATGGTAACACTGCTCTGAGGTCTGTGTGATGGTAACACTGCTCTGAGGTCTGTGTGATGGTAACACTGCTCTGAGGTCTGTGTGATGGTAACACTGCTCTGAGGTCTGTGATGGTAACACTGCTCTGAGGACTGTGTGATGGTAACACTGCTCTGAGGACTGTGTGATGGTAACACTGCTCTGAGGTATATGTGATGATAACACTGCTCTGAGGACTGTGTGATGGTAACACTGCTCTGAGGTCTGTGTGATGGTAACACTGCTCTGAGGTCTGTGTGATGGTAACACTGCTCTGAGGACTGTGTGATGGTAACACTGCTCTGAGGTCTGTGTGATGGTAACACTGCTCTGAGGTCTGTGTGATGGTAACACTGCTCTGAGGACTGTGTGATGGTAACACTGCTCTGAGGTGTATGTGATGGTAACACTGCTCTGAGGTCTGTGTGATGGTAACACTGCTCTGAGGACTGTGTGATGGTAACACTGCTCTGAGGACTGTGTGATGGTAACACTGCTCTGAGGTGTATGTGATGGTAACACTGCTCTGAGGTCTGTGTGATGGTAACACTGCTCTGAGGACTGTGTGATGGTAACACTGCTCTGAGGTGTATGTGATGGTAACACTGCTCTGAGGTCTGTGTGATGGTAACACTGCTCTGAGGTCTGTGTGATGGTAACACTGCTCTGAGGTCTGTGTGATGGTAACACTGCTCTGAGGTCTGTGTGATGGTAACACTGCTCTGAGGTGTGTGTGATGGTAACACTGCTCTGAGGTGTATGTGATGGTAACACTGCTCTGAGGACTGTGTGATGGTAACACTGCTCTGAGGTCTGTGTGATGGTAACACTGCTCTGAGGTGTGTGTGATGGTAACACTGCTCTGAGGTGTATGTGATGGTAACACTGCTCTGAGGTCTGTGTGATGGTAACACTGCTCTGAGGTCTGTGTGATGGTAACACTGCTCTGAGGTCTGTGTGATGGTAACACTGCTCTGAGGTCTGTGTGATGGTAACACTGCTCTGAGGTGTGTGTGATGGTAACACTGCTCTGAGGTGTATGTGATGGTAACACTGCTCTGAGGTCTGTGTGATGGTAACACTGCTCTGAGGTCTGTGTGATGGTAACACTGCTCTGAGGTGTGTGTGATGGTAACACTGCTCTGAGGTGTATGTGATGGTAACACTGCTCTGAGGTCTGTGTGATGGTAACACTGCTCTGAGGTCTGTGTGATGGTAACACTGCTCTGAGGTCTGTGTGATGGTAACACTGCTCTGAGGTCTGTGTGATGGTAACACTGCTCTGAGGTGTGTGTGATGGTAACACTGCTCTGAGGTGTATGTGATGGTAACACTGCTCTGAGGTCTGTGTGATGGTAACACTGCTCTGAGGTCTGTGTGATGGTAACACTGCTCTGAGGACTGTGTGATGGTAACACTGCTCTGAGGTCTGTGTGATGGTAACACTGCTCTGAGGTGTGTGTGATGGTAACACTGCTCTGAGGTGTATGTGATGGTAACACTGCTCTGAGGACTGTGTGATGGTAACACTGCTCTGAGGTCTGTGTGATGGTAACACTGCTCTGAGGTGTGTGTGATGGTAACACTGCTCTGAGGTGTATGTGATGGTAACACTGCTCTGAGGTCTGTGTGATGGTAACACTGCTCTGAGGTCTGTGTGATGGTAACACTGCTCTGAGGTCTGTGTGATGGTAACACTGCTCTGAGGTCTGTGTGATGGTAACACTGCTCTGAGGTGTGTGTGATGGTAACACTGCTCTGAGGTGTATGTGATGGTAACACTGCTCTGAGGTCTGTGTGATGGTAACACTGCTCTGAGGTCTGTGTGATGGTAACACTGCTCTGAGGTGTGTGTGATGGTAACACTGCTCTGAGGTCTGTGTGATGGTAACACTGCTCTGAGGTGTATGTGATGGTAACACTGCTCTGAGGTCTGTGTGATGGTAACACTGCTCTGAGGTCTGTGTGATGGTAACACTGCTCTGAGGTCTGTGTGATGGTAACACTGCTCTGAGGTCTGTGTGATGGTAACACTGCTCTGAGGTGTGTGTGATGGTAACACTGCTCTGAGGTGTATGTGATGGTAACACTGCTCTGAGGTCTGTGTGATGGTAACACTGCTCTGAGGTCTGTGTGATGGTAACACTGCTCTGAGGTGTATGTGATGATAACACTGCTCTGAGGTCTGTGTGATGGTAACACTGCTCTGAGGTCTGTGTGATGGTAACACTGCTCTGAGGTCTGTGTGATGGTAACACTGCTCTGAGGACTGTGTGATGGTAACACTGCTCTGAGGTCTGTGTGATGGTAACACTGCTCTGAGGTCTGTGTGATGGTAACACTGCTCTGAGGTCTGTGTGATGGTAACACTGCTCTGAGGTGTGTGTGATGGTAACAATGCTCTGAGGTCTGTGTGATGGTAACACTGCTCTGAGGACTGTGTGATGGTAACACTGCTCTGAGGACTGTGTGATGATAACACTGCTCTGAGGACTGTGTGATGGTAACACTGCTCTGAGGACTGTGTGATGGTAACACTGCTCTGAGGACTATGTGATGATAACACTGCTCTGAGGTGTATGTGATGGTAACACTGCTCTGAGGTCTGTGTGATGGTAACACTGCTCTGAGGTCTGTGTGATGGTAACACTGCTCTGAGGTCTGTGTGATGGTAACACTGCTCTGAGGACTGTGTGATGATAACACTGCTCTGAGGACTGTGTGATGGTAACACTGCTCTGAGGACTGTGTGATGATAACACTGCTCTGAGGTCTGTGTGATGATAACACTGCTCTGAGGACTGTGTGATGGTAACACTGCTCTGAGGACTGTGTGATGGTAACACTGCTCTGAGGTCTGTGTGATGGTAACACTGCTCTGAGGACTGTGTGATGGTAACACTGCTCTGAGGACTGTGTGATGGTAACACTGCTCTGAGGTCTGTGTGATGGTAACACTGCTCTGAGGTCTGTGTGATGGTAACACTGCTCTGAGGTGTGTGTGATGGTAACAATGCTCTGAGGTCTGTGTGATGGTAACACTGCTCTGAGGACTGTGTGATGGTAACACTGCTCTGAGGACTGTGTGATGATAACACTGCTCTGAGGACTGTGTGATGGTAACACTGCTCTGGGGACTGTGTGATGGTAACACTGCTCTGAGGTGTATGTGATGGTAACACTGCTCTGAGGTCTGTGTGATGGTAACACTGCTCTGAGGTCTGTGTGATGGTAACACTGCTCTGAGGTCTGTGTGATGGTAACACTGCTCTGAGGTCTGTGTGATGGTAACACTGCTCTGAGGTCTGTGTGATGGTAACACTGCTCTGAGGTCTGTGTGATGGTAACACTGCTCTGAGGTCTGTGTGATGGTAACACTGCTCTGAGGTGTGTGTGATGGTAACACTGCTCTGAGGTCTGTGTGATGGTAACACTGCTCTGAGGTCTGTGTGATGATAACACTGCTCTGAGGTCTGTGTGATGGTAACACTGCTCTGAGGTCTGTGTGATGGTAACACTGCTCTGAGGTCTGTGTGATGGTAACACTGCTCTGAGGTCTGTGTGATGGTAACACTGCTCTGAGGTCTGTGTGATGGTAACACTGCTCTGAGGTCTGTGTGATGGTAACACTGCTCTGAGGTCTGTGTGATGGTAACACTGCTCTGAGGTGTGTGTGATGGTAACACTGCTCTGAGGTCTGTGTGATGGTAACACTGCTCTGAGGACTGTGTGATGGTAACACTGCTCTGAGGACTGTGTGATGGTAACACTGCTCTGAGGACTGTGTGATGGTAACACTGCTCTGAGGACTGTGTGATGGTAACACTGCTCTGAGGACTGTGTGATGGTAACACTGCTCTGAGGACTGTGTGATGGTAACACTGCTCTGAGGTCTGTGTGATGGTAACACTGCTCTGAGGTCTGTGTGATGGTAACACTGCTCTGAGGTCTGTGTGATGGTAACACTGCTCTGAGGTCTGTGTGATGGTAACACTGCTCTGAGGTCTGTGTGATGGTAACACTGCTCTGAGGACTGTGTGATGGTAACACTGCTCTGAGGTGTATGTGATGATAACACTGCTCTGAGGTCTGTGTGATGATAACACTGCTCTGAGGACTGTGTGATGGTAATACTTTTATCCAGTCACTGTATGATGCTTTTATGTATTTATTGTACAGTGATGTTATACCAGGACCTGGCGGAACGCTGTGTATGGTATCACTAAGAGCAGCATTTACATTTATCATTTGTTTTATTTTTGATCTTCTTTGTTAGCACTGACAAGTTATTATTACGACGGCTGAGAAGAATGGGACTCATTATGATAATAAGTGTATATAAACCTTTAATGGTAAAATGTTATGGCCCTGGATACAAAAACAATATAATTCACAATGTAAAAACACACAGTATATGCACATATACTGTATTTACTATGTAGGATTTACACTGTACCATTTTATGACCTGAACGTAGCCTGTCTGAGTTTTGGTTCGGGGTAATATGGTTTGCTATGTTGTAACTCGGTTACACTCCAAAAATGACCCGAACGTAGTCACCGGCCGCATATACTGTAGGTTGTTGGAGGCTCCTGGTGCCTTGCAGTTAGTGGTGGGGCCCTTTCTATTACTCAGCGTATTGGGGGGGGGGAGGGGTTCTCACCATTAGATGAGTTGGGGGTTGGGCTGGTAATGTATCTGAAGAGTTTAATAATTGGAGGAGAGATGATGGAATCGTGACAAGTGTTTGGTAGAAGAGACACTCAGGGTGAATCGCGTAGGTGATTCCTGGAAATGGGGGGCTGTGTACCTCATGGAGTTGTATACAGAGGCAGCCGGTGCTTGGCATTACACTGTCAGACTATTGTCTCTTTACAACCTATTGATTGGCTGATCAATAATATGACAAGGTCTGGACATCACCCAAAAGAGATGCCCGGACCACACAGCGAGAAATGGAGGAACAACTCCATATGACACCAACAACAATCCTGATGGGGGGAGTAGTCCCACGTGCTTCTGTTATGCACCCACATGGCATCAGACAAGATTAGATACAGCAGCTCGCAAACAGTATCATACATGATAGGATTAGGAAAGGAGATGTCCAGCGCCAAATTCGTGCAAAGGAACTTCTTTATTGTGTCGCCATGAGAAACGACAAGGACTCAGATACAGCGACGCGTTTCGGCCCGCAGGGCCGAAACGCGTCGCTGTATCTGAGTCCTTGTCGTTTCTCATGGCAACACAATAAAGAAATTCCTTTGCACGAATTTGGCGCTGGACATCTCCTTTCTTTTGCATGTTATACGGACTATCCCCGGTCCAGTCCGAGCGCAGCAACAGAGGGTGAGCTGGATTACTATCTTTGCTTCATGATAGGATTAGATACCGCAGTGGGGGTTTAGGCGCAGTGGGGGTTTTTTTAGTGCCTTTTTTACGACGTTTCAAATAGACATTCTTCAAAATGTTGCAGACTTGCATTATACCATTTATCCTTTTTCACTATGCAGCGGTCAAGTATTTATCAACTCTGCAACTTTTGTGAAAAGTCGCACATTTTTGCGCAAACACTTCCAGAATGTCCCCAAAATACACCAGCCCAGACCTAGCTTAGCTTTTTTTGTGTATGTGTAGAAATTTTGATGCAGTAGGATAAAAAATTAACCAGAAAAAAATCCAGGAAATGTGTATCTGCACAAAATGCACCTACACATTACATTAAGGTGTAAAAAATGCTTTACCTACACCTACAATGATAATGTCCCCCCATGATATTATCATGCAGGAAATGCTTATATACACCAGGTATGTATTAGACGTGACGGGATAAAATACATCATGTGAGAGGCTTAGATACACCAGGTTAGTATCATACATGAGAGACATAGACACATCAGAACAGCATCGCACATGAAAGTCTTAGCTTTTTCCTTAACATCATTGTCAAGTTTTTAGCCAGAGCACTGACGGGAGTAGTAGTGGTGCTGTCTGCTTCAATAGCAGGGTGTACACACATGTATATAAGCACTGATGAGAGTAGTAGTGGTGCTGTTTTCTCCTCCGACAGGATGTATATATATGTATATGAGCACTGGTGAGAGTAGTAGTGGTGCCGTCTTCTCCTCCGACAGGATGTATACATATGTATATGAGCACTGGTGAGAGTAGTAGTAGTGCTGTTTTCTCCTCCGACAGGATGTATACATATGTATATGAGCACTAGTGAGAGTAGTAGTGGTGCTGTTTTCTCCTCCGACAGTATGTATACATATATATATGAGCACTGGTGAGAGTAGTAGTGTTGCTGTCTTCTCCTCTGACAGGATGTATACATATGTATATGAGCACTAGTGAGAGTAGTAGTGGTGCTGTCTTCTCCTCCGACAGTATGTATACATATGTATATGAGCACTGGTGAGAGTAGTAGTGGTGCTGTCTTCTCCTCCGACAGTATGTATATATATGTATATGAGCACTGGTGAGAGTAGTAGTGGTGCTGTCTTCTCCTCCGACAGTATGTATACATATGTATATGAGCACTGGTGAGAGTAGTAGTGTTGCTGTCTTCTCCTCCGACAGGATGTATACATATGTATATGAGCACTGGTGAGAGTAGTAGTGGTGCTGTCTTCTCCTCCGACAGGATGTATACATATGTATATGAGCACTGGTGAGAGTAGTAGTGGTGCTGTCTTCTCCTCCGACAGGATGTATACATATGTATATGAGCACTGGTGAGAGTAGTAGTGGTGCTGTCTTCTCCTCCGACAGTATGTATATATATGTATATGAGCACTGGTGAGAGTAGTAGTGGTGCTGTCTTCTCCTCCGACAGTATGTATACATATGTATATGAGCACTGGTGAGAGTAGTAGTGGTGCTGTTTTCTCCTCCGACAGTATGTATACATATGTATATGAGCACTGGTGAGAGTAGTAGTGGTGCCGTCTTCTCCTCCGACAGTATGTATACATATGTATATGAGCACTGGTGAGAGTAGTAGTGGTGCTGTCTTCTCCTCCGACAGTATGTATACATATGTATATGAGCACTGGTGAGAGTAGTAGTGGTGCTGTTTTCTCCTCTGACAGTATGTATACATATGTATATGAGCACTGGTGAGAGTAGTAGTGGTGCTGTCTTCTCCTCCGACAGGATGTATACATATGTATATGAGCACTGGTGAGAGTAGTAGTGGTGCCGTCTTCTCCTCCGACAGGATGTATACATATGTATATGAGCACTGGTGAGAGTAGTTGTGGTGCCGTCTTCTCCTCCGACAGGATGTATACATATGTATATGAGCACTGGTGAGAGTAGTAGTGGTGCTGTTTTCTCCTCCGACAGTATGTATACATATGTATATGAGCACTGGTGAGAGTAGTAGTGGTGCTGTTTTCTCCTCCGACAGTATGTATACATATGTATATGAGCACTGGTGAGAGTAGTAGTGGTGCTGTCTTCTCCTCCAGCAGGTGGTATACATATGTATATGAGCACTGGTGAGAGTAGTAGTGGTGCTGTTTTCTCCTCCGACAGTATGTATACATATGTATATGAGCACTGGTGAGAGTAGTAGTGGTGCTGTCTTCTCCTCCAGCAGGTGGTATACACACAAATATATGTCATACTGAGACCCACCCTCAATATATACATGGATCCTCCTCGTACACCTCTCCTCCCTTTCGGCTCCGAGGATCCTCAGTCACAGAGCAGAAGCAGAAGTGCGATCACCGTGTGGAGACTTTGTCAGTAAACCTAAGGATGTTTGCTTATTTCAGGTATGTACTTTATATGTGTGTGTACATATATATTTGATGTATATCCAAATGCTGCCCTAATACATAAATATACTGCACCTCATACATACACCTCTCATTCTTTATAGATACATACACACATACACTACCCCTCATACATTCATATGCTGTCCTTTATACATATATATATATATATACTACACACCTGATACATACAATTCATTCATTTTGTTATGTGGCTTCTTGAAAAAAATAAGTTTCCACATCATTCTGCATTTAATCCCCCATACCAACAGAATGTTCCAAATCTTTACTAATTTATTAAATAGGAAAACTTAAATCTTACAGTGACATAAGTCCAGTTTGGAGATTTTTTGGCATTCTTCTCTGCCGTCCCCATCCTACCGCTCTGATCGGTTGGGTACGGTCTGTAGAAGCCATTTTCAGGTCTCTCCAAAGATGTTCTATTGGGTTCGGGCTCTGGCAGGGACCACTCATGGGCATTCACAAAGTTGTCACTAAGCCGCTCCCGTATTGTCTTAGCTGTGTGCTTAGGGTCATTGTCTAGTTAAAAGGTGCAACTCTGCATCAGTTTTCTGTACTTTGCTCTATTCGACTTTCTCTCAACCAGTCTCTCTGTCCCCACAGCATGATGCCACCCCCACCATACTTCACTGTAGGGATGGTATTGGGCAGGTGATGGGCAGTGCCTGGTTTCCTCCAGACATGATGCTGCCCCCACCATACTTCACTGTAGGGATGGTATTGGGCAGGTGATGGGCAGTACCTGGTTTCCTCCAGACATGATACTTCCCCCACCATGATCACTGTAGGGATGGGATTGGGCAGGTGATGGGCAGTGCCTGGTTTCCTCCAGACATGATGCTGCCCCCACCATGATCACTGTAGGGATGGTATTGGGCAGGTGATGGGCAGTGCCTGGTTTCCTCCAGACATGATGCTGCCCCCACCATGATCACTGTAGGGATGGTATTGGGCAGGTGATGGGCAGTGCCTGGTTTCCTCCAGACATGATGTTGCCCCCACCATGATCACTGTAGGGATGGTATTGGGCAGGTGATGGGCAGTACCTGGTTTCCCCCAGACATGATGCTGCCCCCACCATGATCACTGTAGGGATGGTATTGAGCAGGTGATGGGCAGTGCCTGGTTTCCACCAGACATGATGTTGCCCCCACCATGATCACTGTAGGGATGGTATTGGGCAGGTGATGGGCAGTACCTGGTTTCCCCCAGACATGATGCTGCCCCCACCATGATCACTGTAGGGATGGTATTGGGCAGGTGATGGGCAGTACCTGGTTTCCCCCAGACATGATGCTGCCCCCACCATGATCACTGTAGGGATGGTATTGGGCAGGTGATGGGCAGTGCCTGGTTTCCTCCAGACATGATGCTGCCCTCAACATGATCACTGTAGGGATGGTATTGGGCAGGTGATGGGCAGTGCCTGGTTTCCTCCAGACATGATGCTGCCCCCACCATGATCACTGTAGGGATGGTATTGGGCAGGTGATGGGCAGTGCCTGGTTTCCTCCAGACATGATGCTGCCCCCACCATGATCACTGTAGAGATGGTATTGGGCAGGTGATGGGCAGTGCCCGGTTTCCACCAGACATGATGCTGCCCCCACCATGATCACTGTAGGGATGGTATTGGGCAGGTGATGGGCAGTACCTGGTTTCCCCCAGACATGATGCTGCCCCCACCATGATCACTGTAGAGATGGTATTGGGCAGGTGATGGTCAGTGCCTGGTTTCCTCCAGACATGATGCGGCCCCCACCATGATCACTGTAGGGATGGTATTGAGCAGGTGATGGGCAGTGCCTGGTTTCCTCCAGACATGATGCTGCCCCCACATGATCACTGTAGGGATGGTATTGGGCAGGGGATGGGCAGTACCTGGTTTCCTCTATACATAATGCTGCCCCCACCATGATCACTGTAGGGATGGTATTGGGCAGGTGATGGGCAGTACCTGGTTTCCTCCAAACATGATGCTGCCCCCACCATGATCACTGTAGGGATGGTATTGGGCAGGTGATGGGCAGTGCCTGGTTTCCTCCAGACATGATGCTGCCCCCACCATGATCACTGTAGGGATGGTATTGGGCAGGTGATGGGCAGTACCTGGTTTCCCCCAGACATGATGCTGCCCCCACCATAATCACTGTAGGGATGGTATTGGGCAGGTGATGGGCAGTGCATGGTTTCCTCCAGACATGATGTTGCCCCCACCATGATCACTGTAGGGATGGTATTGGGCAGGTGATGAGCAGTACCTGGTTTCCCCCAGACATGATGCTGCCCCCACCATGATCACTGTAGGGATGGTATTGAGCAGGTGATGGGCAGTGCCTGGTTTCCTCCAGACATGATGCTGCCCCCACCATGATCACTGTAGGGATGGTATTTGGCAGTGATGGGCAGTGCCTGGTTTCCCCCAGACATGATGCTGCCCCCACCATGATCACTGTAGGGATGGTATTGGGCAGGTGATGGGCAGTGCCTGGTTTCCTCCAGACATGATGCTGCCCCCACCATGATCACTGTAGGGATGGTATTGGGCAGGTGATGGGCAGTGCCTGGTTTCCTCCAGACATGATGCTGCCCCCACCATGATCACTGTAGGGATGGTATTGGGCAGGTGATGGGCAGTGCCTGGTTTCCTCCAGACATGATGCTGCCCCCACCATGATCACTGTAGGGATGGTATTGGGCAGGTGATGGGCAGTGCCTGGTTTCCTCCAGACATGATGCTGCCCCCACCATGATCACTGTAGGGATGGTATTGGGCAGGTGATGGGCAGTACCTGGTTTCCCCCAGACATGATGCTGCCCCCACCATGATCACTGTAGGGATGGTATTGGGCAGGTGATGGGCAGTGCCTGGTTTCCTCCAGACATGATGCTGCCCTCACCATGATCACTGTAGGGATGGTATTGGGCAGGTGATGGGCAGTGCCTGGTTTCCTCCAGACATGATGCTGCCCCCACCATGATCACTGTAGGGATGGTATTGGGCAGGTGATGGGCAGTGCCTGGTTTCCCCCAGACATGATGCTGCCCCCACCATGATCACTGTAGGGATGGTATTGGGCAGGTGATGGGCAGTGCCCGGTTTCCCCCAGACATGATGCTGCCCCCACCATGATCACTGTAGGGATGGTATTGGGCAGGTGATGGGCAGTGCCTGGTTTCCCCCAGACATGATGCTGCCCCCACCATGATCACTGTAGGGATGGTATTGGGCAACTGATGGGCAGTGCCTGGTTTCCTCCTCACATGATGCTTAGAATTGAGGCCAAAAAGTTAAAATTTGGTTTTATCAAACAAGAAAATCTTGTTGCCCACAGTCTGATGCTTTTTTTGTAAATTCCAGGCATCTTCCATGTGTTATTACTGAGGAGGCTTCTTTCTGACCACTCTACCATAAATCCCAGATTGTGGAGGCTTCAGTGATTGTTCTGGACCTTCCGGACGTTACTTCCATCTGCTCACAGGATCTTTGGAGCTCAGCCAGAATGACCATTAGGTTCTTGATCACCAAGGCTCTCCCCCCCCCCCCCCCCCCCACCAGATTGCTTAGTTTGGTAAAGCGGCAGCTCTAGGAAGATTTGATTTCATGCAAATTTAGAAATATTAATTGTAAAATGGCCTATACTCGTAATTTGAAAAACAACTTTTGCAGACTCTCCTTATAACAGCGCCATAGTAATCAAAAGCATAGATAAAAGCGTAGGCATAAAAATAGAGAGATCTCTGTCACTGAAGTCCATCATATTTTGTCTGACCATGAGTTTTACCAAACACTTGACCCTACATTGTTTGCTGTCAAATTTGATAAACTTATAGAAGTTGCATACATGACAGCTGTATGGAGCAGTCACTTCCACCCTCCATATATTGGTCTCATATACGTGTATACCTGTATAGAGCAGTCACTTCCACCCTCCATATATTGGTCTCATATACGTGTGTACCTGTATAGAGCAGTCACTTCCACCCTCCATATACTGGTCTCATATACGTGTGTACCTGTATAGAGCAGTCACTTCCACCCTCCATATATTGGTCTCATATATGTGTGTACCTGTATAGAGCAGTCACTTCCACCCTCCATATATTGGTCTCATATACGTGTATACCTGTATAGAGCAGTCACTTCCACCCTCCATATTCTGGTCTCATATACGTGTATACCTGTATAGAGCAGTCACTTCCACCCTCCATATATTGGTCTCATATACGTGTGTACCTGTATAGAGCAGTCACTTCCACCCTCCATATACTGGTCTCATATACGTGTATACCTGTATAGAGCAGTCACTTCCACCCTCCATATACTGGTCTCATGTATGTGTGTACCTGTATAGAGCAGTCACTTCCACCCTCCATATACTGGTCTCATGTACGTGTGTACCTGTATAGAGCAGTCACTTCCACCCTCCATATATTGGTCTCATATACGTGTGTACCTGTATAGAGCAGTCACTTCCACCCTCCATATACTGGTCTCATATACGTGTATACCTGTATAGAGCAGTCACTTCCACCCTCCATATACTGGTCTCATATACGTGTATACCTGTATAGAGCAGTCACTTCCACCCTCCATATATTGGTCTCATATACGTGTGTACCTGTATAGAGCAGTCACTTCCACCCTCCATATATTGGTCTCATATACGTGTGTACCTGTATAGAGCAGTCACTTCCACCCTCCATATACTGGTCTCATATACGTGTATACCTGTATAGAGCAGTCACTTCCACCCTCCATATATTGGTCTCATATACGTGTATACCTGTATAGAGCAGTCACTTCCACCCTCCATATACTGGTCTCATATACGTGTGTACCTGTATAGAGCAGTCACTTCCACCCTCCATATACTGGTCTCATGTACGTGTGTACCTGTATAGAGCAGTCACTTCCACCCTCCATATATTGGTCTCATATACGTGTGTACCTGTATATAGCAGTCACTTCCACCCTCCATATACTGGCCTCATATACGTGTGTACCTGTATAGAGCAGTCACTTCCACCCTCCATATACTGGTCTCATGTACGTGTGTACCTGTATAGAGCAGTCACTTCCACCCTCCATATACTGGTCTCATATACGTGTGTACCTGTATAGAGCAGTCACTTCCACCCTCCATATATTGGTCTCATATACGTGTATACCTGTATAGAGCAGTCACTTCCACCCTCCATATTCTGGTCTCATATACGTGTATACCTGTATAGAGCAGTCACTTCCACCCTCCATATACTGGTCTCATATACGTGTATACCTGTATAGAGCAGTCACTTCCACCCTCCATATACTGATCTCATATACGTGTGTACCTGTATAGAGCAGTCACTTCCACCCTCCATATACTGATCTCATATACGTGTATACCTGTATAGAGCAGTCACTTCCACCCTCCATATACTGGTCTCATATACGTGTGTACCTGTATAGAGCAGTCACTTCCACCCTCCATATACTGGTCTCATATACGTGTATACCTGTATAGAGCAGTCACTTCCACCCTCCATATACTGGTCTCATATACGTGTATACCTGTATAGAGCAGTCACTTCCACCCTCCATATTCTGGTCTCATATACGTGTGTACCTGTATAGAGCAGTCACTTCCACCCTCTATATACTGGTCTCATATACGTGTATACCTGTATAGAGCAATCACTTCCACCCTCCATATACTGGTCTCATATACGTGTATACCTGTATAGTGCAGTCACTTCCACCCTCCATATACTGGTCTCATATACGTGTGTACCTGTATAGAGCAGTCACTTCCACCCTCCATATATTGGTCTCATATATGTGTGTACCTGTATAGAGCAGTCACTTCCACCCTCTATATACTGGTCTCATATACGTGTGTACCTGTATAGAGCAGTCACTTCCACCCTCCATATACTGGTCTCATATACGTGTATACCTGTATATAGAAGTCACTTCCACCCTCCATATTCTGGTCTCATATACGTGTGTACCTGTATATAGCAGTCACTTCCACCCTCCATATATTGGTCTCATATACGTGTGTACCTGTATAGAGCAGTCACTTCCACCCTCCATATACTGGTCTCATATACGTGTGTACCTGTATAGAGCAGTCACTTCCACCCTCCATATATTGGTCTCATATACGTGTATACCTGTATAGAGCAGTCACTTCCACCCTCCATATACTGGTCTCATATACGTGTATACCTGTATAGAGCAGTCACTTCCTCTCCATATATTGGTCTCATATACGTGTGTACCTGTATAGAGCAGTCACTTCCACCCTCCATATACTGGTCTCATATACATGTATACCTGTATAGAGCAGTCACTTCCACCCTCCATATACTGGTCTCATATACGTGTGTACCTGTATAGAGCAGTCACTTCCACCCTCCATATACTGGTCTCATATACGTGTATACCTGTATAGAGCAGTCACTTCCACCCTCCATATACTGGTCTCATATACGTGTATACCTGTATAGAGCAGTCACTTCCACCCTCCATATTCTGGTCTCATATACGTGTGTACCTGTATAGAGCAGTCACTTCCACCCTCCATATACTGGTCTCATATACGTGTGTACCTGTATAGAGCAGTCACTTCCACCCTCCATATACTGGTCTCATATACGTGTGTACCTGTATAGAGCAGTCACTTCCACCCTCCATATATTGGTCTCATATACGTGTGTACCTGTATAGAGCAGTCACTTCCACCCTCCATATACTGGTCTCATATACGTGTGTACCTGTATAGAGCAGTCACTTCCACCCTCCATATACTGGTCTCATATACGTGTGTACCTGTATAGAGCAGTCACTTCCACCCTCCATATACTGGTCTCATATACGTGTATACCTGTATAGAGCAGTCACTTCCACCCTCCATATATTGGTCTCATATACGTGTGTACCTGTATAGAGCAGTCACTTCCACCCTCCATATACTGGTCTCATATACGTGTATACCTGTATAGAGCAGTCACTTCCACCCTCCATATACTGGTCTCATATATGTGTGTACCTGTATAGAGCAGTCACTTCCACCCTCCATATATTGGTCTCATATACGTGTGTACCTGTATAGAGCAGTCACTTCCACCCTCCATATACTGGTCTCATATACGTGTGTACCTGTATAGAGCAGTCACTTCCACCCTCCATATACTGGTCTCATATACGTGTGTACCTGTATAGAGCAGTCACTTACACCCTCCATATACTGGTCTCATATACGTGTATACCTGTATAGAGCAGTCACTTCCACCCTCTATATTCTGGTCTCATATACGTGTGTACCTGTATAGAGCAGTCACTTCCACCCTCCATATACTGGTCTCATATACGTGTATACCTGTATAGAGCAGTCACTTCCACCCTCCATATACTGGTCTCATATATGTGTGTACCTGTATAGAGCAGTCACTTCCACCCTCCATATATTGGTCTCATATACGTGTGTACCTGTATAGAGCAGTCACTTCCACCCTCCATATACTGGTCTCATATACGTGTGTACCTGTATAGAGCAGTCACTTCCACCCTCCATATACTGGTCTCATATACGTGTGTACCTGTATAGAGCAGTCACTTACACCCTCCATATACTGGTCTCATATACGTGTATACCTGTATAGAGCAGTCACTTCCACCCTCCATATACTGGTCTCATATACGTGTATACCTGTATAGAGCAGTCACTTCCACCCTCCATATACTGGTCTCATATACGTGTATACCTGTATAGAGCAGTCACTTCCACCCTCCATATACTGGTCTCATATACGTGTGTACCTGTATAGAGCAGTCACTTCCACCCTCCATATACTGGTCTCATATACGTGTATACCTGTATAGAGCAGTCACTTCCACCCTCCATATACTGAGTCTCATATACGTGTGTACCTGTATAGAGCAGTCACTTCCACCCTCCATATACTGGTCTCATATACGTGTGTACCTGTATAGAGCAGTCACTTCCACCCTCCATATATTGGTCTCATATACGTGTGTACCTGTATAGAGCAGTCACTTCCACCCTCCATATACTGGTCTCATATACGTGTATACCTGTATAGAGCAGTCACTTCCACCCTCCATATACTGGTCTCATATACGTGTATACCTGTATAGAGCAGTCACTTCCACCCTCCATATACTGATCTCATATACGTGTGTACCTGTATAGAGCAGTCACTTCCACCCTCCATATACTGATCTCATATACGTGTGTACCTGTATAGAGCAGTCACTTCCACCCTCCATATACTGGTCTCATATACATGTATACCTGTATAGAGCAGTCACTTCCACCCTCCATATACTGGTCTCATATACGTGTATACCTGTATAGAGCAGTCACTTCCACCCTCCATATACTGATCTCATATATGTGTGTACCTGTATAGAGCAGTCACTTCCACCCTCCATATACTGATCTCATATACGTGTGTACCTGTATAGAGCAGTCACTTCCACCCTCCATATACTGATCTCATATACGTGTATACCTGTATAGAGCAGTCACTTCCACCCTCCATATACTGATCTCATATACGTGTGTACCTGTATAGAGCAGTCACTTCCACCCTCCATATACTGGTCTCATATACGTGTATACCTGTATAGAGCAGTCACTTCCACCCTCCATATACTGATCTCATATACGTGTGTACCTGTATAGAGCAGTCACTTCCACCCTCCATATACTGATCTCATATACGTGTGTACCTGTATAGAGCAGTCACTTCCACCCTCCATATACTGATCTCATATACGTGTGTACCTGTATAGAGCAGTCACTTCCACCCTCCATATACTGGTCTCATATACGTGTATACCTGTATAGAGCAGTCACTTCCACCCTCCATATACTGGTCTCATATACGTGTATACCTGTATAGAGCAGTCACTTCCACCCTCCATATACTGGTCTCATATACGTGTATACCTGTATAGAGCAGTCACTTCCACCCTCCATATACTGGTCTCATATACGTGTGTACCTGTATAGAGCAGTCACTTCCACCCTCCATATACTGGTCTCATATACGTGTGTACCTGTATAGAGCAGTCACTTCCACCCTCCATATACTGGTCTCATATACGTGTGTACCTGTATAGAGCAGTCACTTCCACCCTCCATATACTGGTCTCATATACGTGTGTACCTGTATGGAGCAGTCACTTCCACCCTCCATATACTGGTCTCATATACGTGTATACCTGTATAGAGCAGTCACTTCCACCCTCCATATACTGGTCTCATATATGTGTGTACCTGTATAGAGCAGTCACTTCCACCCTCCATATACTGGTCTCATATACGTGTATACCTGTATAGAGCAGTCACTTCCACCCTCCATATACTGATCTCATATACGTGTGTACCTATATAGAGCAGTCACTTCCACCCTCCATATACTGGTCTCATATACGTGTATACCTGTATATAGCAGTCACTTCCACCCTCCATATATTGGTCTCATATACGTGTGTACCTGTATAGAGCAGTAGATGATATGTGGCGTCAGCCTCTCCATGCATTGTCTATGGAAGAGTTCAGCACTTGGGCATCTCCCTGCTCCAATAGACAATGTATGGAGTGACAGGCGGCACATGTTGTCTACCGCTCCATACAGCTGAGAGAACCGGGGGCCCGTTTTGAAGATCAGATGCTTATTTTTTATTCTGTGGATAAGTAATTTTTGGCCGGATAACCACTGTTAAGATAAAAAATTTATCTTTTTCTTTTTACTATAATTTGCCATAAAGGGGTACAACAGAGCTCTCTGCTGACACCTCTGCTTGTCTCAGGAACTGTCCTAAGCAGGAGAGGTTTGCTATGGGTGATTTGCTCCTACTCTGGACAGTTCCCGAGACAAGCAGAGGTGTCAGCAAAGAACACTGTTGTCAGACAGAAATGAACAACTCAACTTCAGCAGCTGATAAGTACTGAAAGGATTAAGATTTTTTTAATAGAAGTAATTTACAAATCTGTTTAACTTTCTGGAGCCAGTTGATATATAAAAAAAAATAAAAAAAAGTTTTTATCCTGGAATACCCCTTTAAGTCCACAAGGTCTTCAAGAGCCTCCCAGGGTGACCCATTATTATGAGGATTCATTTCACTTCGACCAATGTGTCATTGTATCTTTCTTGATCTCCAGGTGCCAAAATATGTGTCCAGTTTGAGCCGGCTTATGCATAGCTTTAAGTGGTCTCTAACCTTTCAATGGATTACGTTGGATGTAGCATCATAACATACCACATGACAAAGGGTTAAGTTCTATTGACCATTACTATTGTTTGCCAACGCGTACATGTGTAATTTTGAGCCCAAATATATCCAGCATTTTCAATATTTCCAGACTAAATTAAGTTTACAAGGGTTAATAAACACGGCTCTAATGTTTCTAGAGTAGAAGGTATATAGTACATCCAGGCAGGCTGCGCTGCGTGTTACGATAATGATTTTTCAGATTAACCCTATTGATTACATTCCAGCAAATGTCCCCAATAGATTTAAGATTCTACACAAACGGGAGATGAACTGGATTTATTGTCAAATACATTGGTCTCTAATGGACTAGACAAAACCATTGAAAGTCATTTTTAGTGAGTGATTACCTATAAATAATATTTACATTTGTGTGTGTATATATATATATATATATATATATATATGTCTTACAACTGAGGTGAGGGCTATATTTATTAGGATTATTTCTGTTCAGCTCTGTATATGTTTGCATCCTATATTGAGCTTTCTCCATTCTTTAGCTCATTGATGTATTTATTAATACTTTTTAGACAATTATATGCGGTTGTTTTTATGCATATACATCAGTGTTAATGCATCATATACTTATCTGTATAGGTTATCAATTTATAACCCCCCAGTAATATTATTACTGGTGACATATAATCTTTAACCCCTTAAAGGGGAACTCCGGCCCAAAGACATCTTATGAGAAACCAGTGATCAATGATGAAGATCAGTGTGTGCAGTGTTATAGGTCCCTATGGGATAACAATGATCAGTGTGTGCAGTGTTATAGGTCCCTATGGGATAACAATGATCAGTGTGTGCAGTGTTATATAACACTGCAAAAAAAAAGTGGAAAAAAAAGTGAATAAAGATAATTTAACTCCTCCCCTATTAAAAGTTTGAATCACCCCCCTTTTCCAATAAAAAAAAAACACAGTGTAAATAAAAATAAAAATAAACATATGTGCTATCACCGCGTGTGGAAATGTCCGAATTATAAAAATATATAATTAATTAAACCGCTCGGTCAATGGCGTGCGCGCAAAAAAATTCCAAAGTCCAAAATAGTGCATTTTTGGTCACTTTTTATATCATTTAAAAATGAATAAAAAGTGATCAATAAGTCCTATCAATGCAAAAATGGTACCGTTAAAAACTTCAGATCACGGCGCAAAAAATGAGCCCTCATACTGCCCCATACACGGAAAAATAAAAAAGTTATAGGGGTCAGAAGATGACAATTTTAAACGTATTAATTTTCCTGCATGTAGTTATGATTTTTTCCAGAAGTCCGACAAAATCAAACCTATATAAGTAGGGGATCATTTTAATTGTATGGACCTACAGAATAAAGATAAGGTGTCATTTTTACCGAAAAATGTACTACATAGAAACGGAAGCCCCCAAAAGTTACAAAACAGCGTTTTTTTTTTTCAATTTTGTCGCACAATGATTTTTTTTCCCGCTTCACCATAGATTTTTGACGTCATTACAAAGTAGAATTGGTGGCACAAAAAATAAGCCATCATATGGATTTTTAGGTGTAAATTTGAAAGAGTTATGATTTTTTAAAGGCAAGGAGCAAAAAACGAAAATGCAAAAACGGAAAAACCTCCGGTCCTTAAGGGGTTTTAATGTGCCCTGGTACTTGACGCTCAAAGACGTAAATTTATGACCTGTCCATGGAACGAGCTAAGGAGCTATCAGCAGATATCAGCTATCGCACTGATGTCCACCATTAACCCTTCAGATGCCATGATCAATAGTAATCACCATTACTGGGGTCCAATGAGTCAAGATGGCCGCAGGAGATCCTCTCACCTGCCTCCCTGCGGCTCCGGCGATCTTCTCCACTGGTCTGCCTTCTAGCAGACCAGAGAAGTAGATCGCTGTTGCGTCTGATCAGTGCTATACCTATGCATAGCACTGAACAGTAATAGCAGTCTAATGATTGCTATAAATTGTCCCCTATGGGGGACATAAAATGAAATTATAATGAATAGATATAGCTGATAAAATCAACTAAAAGACCAGTCCTCAAGGTATATATATATATAGGGGAGAAATTGAGGATAGTACAAGATAATAGATGATCCAGGTGGTATTAATAAAAATATAATATTTATTAAATAATATATATTAGTGGCTACTGTTCGCTGTCCCTGCAGGGCCGTTGCATGGGACATAAAACAGCAAAATAGATGTACGGTACATAAAATAAGCACTTAATGAGGCGAATAGTAAAATCAAATGATAAAATCAAATATTGAATCGACAACTTGCATCTAAAGTAATAGATGCTCAAATAATAATACTGAGTCAATGGGAAGTCAAAGAAATCAATGTCTCTCAATATCAGAGCATTCCAATGGCTGGATGTGATGTCCGCTTTTCTATACGCTGCCGATCTGAATTTAATGAATAGTAACAGTGTTTGATGCAGTGTGTCCAGCGTTGGTGGTACAGTCTTTACGTACGATAGTCTTTATGCACAATGTACTGATTGTGGTAGCACAATGTTACAAATTGTATTGGCAAGATCAGGGTCCGGTGCACAGCACCACTCACCACTCCTGGGATCGTTCTTAGAGCCGGCTCGGCGGTGTGGCACGGAGGTGTCAGGTCTCCGGCAATAACTGGTCACGGTCCCCAGTAACTTGTTAGCGCTGCAAGTCTCCTCCTTCAGAGGTCCGCGGCTGGCACGGATGGCGCCGGCGTAGCAGGTATACCGTGGGTCTGTGGGTGATGTATAGAGACAGCGGTAGTGCAGCGGTGCATGTAGGAGCGGCGTCCCTCGTGTGGACTGAGCGCTAATGCGCGCGTAGAGCAGCAGTAGGTAGTAGTGGTCCCGGAACTGGGGACTTCCAGCAGTTCCAAACAGAGTTCTGAATAAAGCTGGATTAATAATAATTTGAGGTAGATAAGGCTATATGCAAGTATTAAATGGGCTTCTAGACGCGTTTCAAGGCCACGGCCTTTTCTTCAGTAGAAATATAGTTAGATAAAAAATTGAAATAAAGTTTTTAAAATGTGAATAAGCCAATCACCCAATAAAAATTAAAAGCCCACCTTTTCCCATTTTACAAAAAAAAAGTGTAAAAAAATAAAATAAACATATTTTGGTATCGGCAAGTGCATAAATGTCTGAAATATTAAAATATACTATTAATGGTAATGTAAGGTAATGTGTTTTGGTCACATCACCGAGAAATTAAATAAAAAAGTGATTAAGAAGTCATATACAGTGATCCCTCAACCTACAATGGCCTCAACATACAATAGTTTCATTATACAATGGTCCTTTCTGGACCATTGTAAGTTGAAACCAGACTCAACATACAATGCTACGGACAATCCAGATCTGTGCAATGTGTCAATGGCTGGAAGAACCGACCAATCAGAATGGGCAATTTACTGGTAAAACACCTGTATTACTGAAGTGTATGCACTGACTGGTGTCTGGTAGTGTCCCCTACAGTACAGGGAGGTATTACATGTTCTGTACTCTTTACCTGTATTACTGAAGTGTATGCACTGACTGATGTCTGGTAGCGTCCCCTACAGTACAGGGAGGTATTACATGTTCTGTACTCTTTACCTGTATTACTGAAGTGTATGCACTGACTGGTGTCTGGTAGCGCCCCCTACAGTACAGGGAGGTATTACATGTTCTGTACACTTTACCTGTATTACTGAAGTGTATGCACTGACTGATGTCTGGTAGCGTCCCCTACAGTACAGGGAGGTATTACATGTTCTGTACTCTTTACCTGTATTACTGAAGTGTATGCACTGACTGGTGACTGGTAGCGCCCCCTACAGTACAGGGAGGTATTACATGTTCTGTACACTTTACCTGTATTACTGAAGTGTATGCAATGACTGATGTCTGGTAGCGCCCCCTAGAGTACAGGGAGGTATTACATGTTCTGTACTCTTTACCTGTATTACTGAAGTGTATGCACTGACTGGTGTCTGGTAGCGCCCCCTACAGTACAGGGAGGTATTACATGTTCTGTACTCTTTACCTGTACCAGGGTTACCTGCTTCTTTGGACACCAGGTGAGGGCGGCTCCATTTAACTTTTTTAGGATATTGCGTGTACTGTACAGGACCCTGAAGAAGCTTCTGTCCTCTACATAGACCAGTGTTTCCTAAGCAGGGTGCCCCCAGCTAATGCAAAACTACAACTCCCAGCATGCCCGGACAGCCTTTGGCTGTCCGGGCATACTGGGAGTTGTAGTTTTGCAACAGCTGGAGGCACCCTACTTAGGAAACGCTTATCTACTTATTTTTCTTTAATCCTCACTTTTTCCTATTTTTCGGATGACATTTTGGGGGCTTCAGAACCAATTACCAGGTTTCCATAGAGTTCTGGTCTCAACATACAATGGTTTCAACATACAATGGTCGTCCTGGAACCAATTAATATTGCAACTTGAGGGACCACTGTATAGGCAAGAGTGGAACCAATAAAAACTACAGATCACAGCGCAAAAAATTAGCCTTCATACAGCCCCATATACAGAAAAATTAGGAAGTTATTGGGGGGTCAGAATAGGGAGATTTTAAACATACTAATTTAAAAATAAAAATAAAGTTTGAGTTTTTAAAAGTAGTACAATAATAAAAAATCGTGTAAACATGGGGATCATTTTAATTGTTATCAAGCCACAGACAAAAGAAAACATGTCGTGTTTTACCATGAAGTGAACTGTGTAAAAACTAAACCCTCCAAAAGCTGCTAAATTGTGGTTTTCTTTTTATTTCCTTCCAAAATTATATATTTTTTTGTTGCACCGTACATTTTATGGTAAAATGAAAGGTGTCATTACAAGGTACAATTGGTGGCGCAAAAAACAAGCCTCATATGTGTCTGTGAATGAGAAAATAGAAGAGTTATGGCTCTTAGAAGGGCGAGGGGGGGAGGGGGGGGGGGGGTAGAAACAGAAATGCCAAAATGAATCTGGCTGTGTCCATATCGCCTCCCTACTTATGTTTTGTATATTTTTTAGCAACTTTTATTTATGTCCTATTCTGACCCCTATAACTTTTTTTATTTCTCCCTATACCGGCCTGTATGAGGGTCCTTTTTTGCATCCCGATCTTTAGTTTTTAACGATACCATATTTGTTTTGATGTGACTTTTTGATCGTTTTTTTTTCTATAAAATTCAGGAGTTGCTGTTAGTTACTAACTACAACTCCCAGCATACCCTGATGCAGCCTGCAGCTCAGCAGCTGCCCCAAACGACAAACTACAACTCCCAGCATGTTGGACTATATAGTAGTATATAGTATAGGTCAGTGTTTCCCAAACTGGGTGCCTCCAGCTGTTGCAAAACTACAACTCCCAGCATGTTGGACTATATAGTAGTATATAGTATAGGCCAGTGTTTCCCCACCAAGGGTGCCTCCAGCTATTGCAAAACTACAACTCCCAGCATGTTGGACTATATAGTAGTATATAGTATAGGTCAGTATTTCCCAACCAGGGGTGCCTCCAGCTGTTGCAAAACTACAACTCCCAGCATGTTGGACTATATAGTAGTATCTAGTATAGGTCAGTGTTTCCCAACCAGGGTGCCTCCAGCTGTTGCAAAACTACAATTCCCAGTATGTTGGACAATATAGTAGTATATAGTATAGGTCAGTGTTTCCCAACCAGGGTGCCTCCAGCTGTTGCAAAACTACAATTCCCAGTATGTTGGACTATATAGTAGTAGATAGTATAGGTATGTGTTTCCCAACCAGGGGTGCCTCCAGCTGTTGCAAAACCAGAATTCCCAGCATGTTGGACTATATAGTAGTATATAGTATAGGTCAGTGTTTCCCAACCAGGGTGCCTCCAGCTGTTGCAAAACTACAACTCCTAGCATGTTGGACTATATAATAGTATAGGTCAGTGTTTCCCAACCAGGGGTGCCTCCAGCTGTTGCAAAGCTACAACTCCTAGCATGCCCGGACAGCCGTTGGCTGTCCGGGCATGTTAGGAGTTTTATTTTGCAACAGCTGGAGGTCCCCTGGTTGGGAAACACTGGTATAGTATATGGTGTAACATTCCGGGAGTTGGAGGATTGGTTGGATAAATACCGGCCATTGCATTGCCGGTATTTTTAATATAAGAATACCGTCAGGGTCACCAAAATACCGGCCAGGTAACAACCCTACTGTGTACCAAAAACTCTGATAAGTGACTCCAGCACAACTATATTGTCTATTAGGGTCTGAGGTAGTCTAATATCTCCCTCCTGTCTCATCAGAGGCTCAGCCTGTTCCTATGCATCTCCCCTATGCTTTACACTGCAGCTCTGCTTCATCAAAGTGACTGCAGCAAGTCAGTGCATAAAGAGATCATTTCTATTACAGGAAGGACAAAAGATTCTAAATGACAAGTTAGTAAAGACCTCCAATAAGAAGATTATCAGGAAACTACCGTACATAGTCTGTGGGTAAAAGTCTTTAAAAAGAAGGAGGTTCCTCAATAAGGGAACACCACCATTGGCCCCCATTTTCACTGAATCACACAGCATAGAGAAGGAGCATGGTCCTTCCATTTAGTGAATGACCCCCGCCGTCATCTGTGTTGTGTTTTGTTTCCGCAGCAATGTTCTGAAGCCACCCAGTCAGCAGGTAAAGTGGGCGCAGCGGACTACACTGCTTCTGTTGTGGTTGGAGGTAAAAAATGGTGAAGCCATCATTCTGTTATAGTAATAATATGAGTGCACGACCGTACTGATACCAAGTGGACACACAACATCCATACTAGACTCTCAGTTAAAGGAACAGTGAAACGTCTACAGAAGACCACCTCCTTAGATCTCAGACCAGATTTTGTGTAACATATTTTTGTCTACCATACATTATATATAGTGTCTATTTTCTTTGAGAAGACCACTTTTCAATGTAATTTTCCGTGATCTTCTCAAAGACGTTTCACTGAATCTATAAAAAAACAAAAAACAAAACATGAAATACAATAAAAGTTGTGAAGCTTCAAGAAATATCCAGAAATATGGAAACCAACCCAACTATCACCTTCTGGACTGCTGTGTTGTGTTGGTAATGAGGGTGCCTTATTGAGTTTGTGGTGGGCTTTGTGTGTGACATGTATTTGTAGTGTGCTTTGTGAGTGATGTGTTGTCTTGGTGGTGTGCTTTGTGGGTGACGTGTTGTATTAGCGGTGGGCTTTGTGGATAATGTCTTGAGTTGGTGGTGTGCTTTGTGGGTGATGTGTTGTGTTGGTGGTGTGCTTTGTGGCTGACGTGTTATGTTGGTGGTGTGCTTTGGGGGTGATGTGTTGTTTTGGTGGTGTGCTTTGTGGGTGATGTGTTGTGTTGGTGGTGTGCTTTGTGGGTGACGTGTTATGTTGGTGGTGTGCTTTGTGGGTGATGTGTTGTGTTGGTGGTGTGCTTTGTGGGTGATGTGTTGTGTTGGTGGTGTGCTTTGTGGGTGATGTGTTGTGTTGGTGGTGTGCTTTGTGGGTGACGTGTTATGTTGGTGTTGTGTTGGTGGTGTGCTTTGTGGGTGACGTGTTGTGTTGGTGGTGTGCTTTGTGGGTGATGTTTTATGTTGGTGGTGTGCTTTGTGGGTGATGTGTTGTGTTGGTGGTGTGCTTTGTGGGTGACGTGTTATGTTGGTGGTGTGCTTTGGGGGTGATGTGTTGTTTTGGTGGTGCGCTTTGTGGGTGATGTGTTGTGTTGGTGGTGTGCTTTGTGGGTGACGTGTTATGTTGGTGGTGTGCTTTGTGGGTGATGTGTTGTGTTGGTGGTGTGCTTTGTGGGTGATGTGTTGTGTTGGTGGTGTGCTTTGTGGGTGACATGTTGTGTTGGTGGTGTGCTTTGTGGGTGACATGTTATGTTGGTGGTGTGCTTTGTGGGTGA
Organism: Hyla sarda; assembly: GCF_029499605.1. NCBI lineage: Eukaryota > Metazoa > Chordata > Amphibia > Anura > Hylidae > Hyla > Hyla sarda. The sequence goes on from NC_079197.1 coordinate 174,336,251, forward strand.
TGTGTTGTGTTGGTGGTGTGCTTTGTGGGTGACGTGTTATGTTGGTGTCGTGTTGGTGGTGTGCTTTGTGGCTGACGTGTTATGTTGATGGTGTGCTTTGTGGGTAACTTGTTATGTTGGTGGTGTGCTTTGTGGGTGACGTGTTGTGTTGGTGGTGTGCTTTGTGGCTGACGTGTTATGTTGGTGGTGTGCTTTGTGGGTGACATGTTGTGTTGGTGGTGTGCTTTGTGGGTGACATGTTATGTTGGTGGTGTGCTTTGTGGGTGACGTGTTGTGTTGGTGGTGTGCTTTGTGGGTGATGTGTTGTGTTGGTGGTGTGCTTTGTGGGTGATGTGTTGTGTTGGTGGTGTGCTTTGTGGGTGATGTGTTGTGTTGGTGGTGTGCTTTGTGGGTGACGTGTTATGTTGGTGTCGTGTTGGTGGTGTGCTTTGTGGGTGACGTGTTGTGTTGGTGGTGTGCTTTGTGGCTGACGTGTTATGTTGGTGGTGTGCTTTGTGGGTGACATGTTGTGTTGGTGGTGTGCTTTGTGGGTGACATGTTATGTTGGTGGTGTGCTTTGTGGGTGACGTGTTGTGTTGGTGGTGTGCTTTGTGGGTTACGTGTTCTGTTGGTGGTGTTCTTTGAGGGTGACATGTTATGTTATTGGTGTGCTTTGTGTGTGACGTGTTATGTTGGTGGTGTGCTTTGTGGGTGATGTGTTGTGTTGGTGGTGTGCTTTGTGGGTGATGTGTTGTGTTGGTGGTGTGCTTTGTGGGTGATTTGTTATGTTGGTGGTGTGCTTTGTGGGTGATTTGTTATGTTGGTGGTGTGCTTTGTGGGTGACGTGTTATGTTGGTGGTGTGCTTTGTGGGTGACATGTTGTGTTGGTGGTGTGCTTTGTGGCTGACGTGTTATGTTGGTGGTGTGCTTTGTGGGTGATTTGTTATGTTGGTGGTGTTCTTTGTGGGTGACTTGTTATGTTTGTGGTGTGCTTTTTAGGTGACGTGTAGTGTTGGTGGTGTGCTTTGTGGGTGACGTGTTATGTTGGTGGTGTTCTTTGTGGGTGACTTGTCATGTTGGTGGTGTGCTTTTTGGGTGACATGTTGTGTTGGTGGGGTTCTTTGTGGGTGACGTGTCGTGTTGGTGGTGTGCTTTGTGGGTGATGTGTTGTGTTGGTGTTGTGCTTTGTTGCTGACGTGTCGTGTTGGGGGTGTGCTTTGTGGGTGATGTGTTGGTGGTGTGCTTTGTGGGTGATGTGTTGTGTTGGTGTTGTGCTTTGTTGCTGACGTGTCGTGTTGGGGGTGTGCTTTGTGGGTGATGTGTTGGTGGTGTGCTTTGTGGGTGATGTGTTGTGTTGGTGGTGTGCTTTGTGGGTGACATGTTGTGTTGGTGGGGTTCTTTGGGGGTGACGTGTTGTGTTGGTGGGGTTCTTTGTGGGTGACGTGTTGTTTTGGATGTGTACTTTGTGGGTGACTTGTCGTGTTGGTGGTGTGCTTTGTGGGTGACGTGTTATGTTGGTGTTGTGTTAGCGGTGTGCTTTGTGGGTGACTTGTTATGTTGGTGGTGTGCTTTGTGTGTGACGTGTTGTGTTGGTGGTGTGCTTTGTGGCTGACGTGTTATGTTGGTGGTGTGCTTTGTGGGTGACGTGTTGTGTTGGTGGTGTGCTTTGTGGGTGACATGTTATGTTGGTGGTGTGCTTTATGGGTTACGTGTTCTGTTGGTGGTGTTCTTTGTGGGTGACGTGTTATGTTGGTGGTGTTCTTTGTGGGTGACTTGTCGTGTTGGTGGTGTGCTTTTTGGGTGACATGTTGTGTTGGTGGGGTTCTTTGTGGGTGACGTGCCGTGTTGGTGGTGTGCTTTGTGGGTGATGTGTTGTGTTGGTGGTGTGCTTTGTTGCTGACGTGTCGTGTTGGGGGTGTGCTTTGTGGGTGATGTGTTGTGTTGGTGGTGTGCTTTGTGGGTGACATGTTGTGTTGGTGGTGTTCTTTGTGGGTGACATGTTGTGTTGGTGGGGTTCTTTGTGGGTGACGTGTTGTGTTGGTGGGGTTCTTTGTGGGTGACGTGTTGTGTTGTTGGGGTTCTTTGTGGGTGACGTGTTGTGTTGGTGGTGTACTTTGTGGGTGACGTGTTATGTTGGTGGTGTGCTTTGTGGGTGATGTGTTCTGTTGGTGGTGTGCTTTGTGGGTGATGTGTTATGTTGGTGGTGTGCTTTGTGGGTGAAGTGTTGTGTTGGTGGTGTGCTTTTTGGGTTACGTGTTTTGTTGGTGGTGTTCTTTGTGGGTGACGTGTTATGTTGGTGGTGTGCTTTGTGGCTGACGTGTTATGTTGATGGTGTGCTTTGTGGGTGACGTGTTATGTTGGTGGTGTGCTTTGTGGGTGACGTGTTATGTTGGTGGTGTGCTTTGTGGGTGACATGTTGTGTTGGTGGTGTGCTTTGTGGGTAACTTGTTATGTTGGTGGTGTGCTTTTTAGGTGACGTGTTGTGTTAGTGGTGTGCTTTGTGGGTGACGTGTTGTGTTGGTGGTGTGCTTTGTGGGTGACGTGTTGTGTTGGTGGTGTACATTGTGGGTTACTTGTCATGTTGGTGGTGTGCTTTGTGGGTGACGTGTTATGTTGGTGGTGTTCTTTGTGAGTGACTTGTCATGTTGGTGGTGTGCTTTTTGGGTGACATGTTGTGTTGGTGGGGTTCTTTGTGGGTGACGTGTCGTGTTGGTGGTGTGCTTTGTGGGTGATGTGTTGTGTTGGTGGTGTGCTTTGTTGCTGACGTGTCGTGTTGGGGGTGTGCTTTGTGGGTGATGTGTTGTGTTGGTGGTGTGCTTTGTGGGTGACATGTTGTGTTGGTGGTGTTCTTTGTGGGTGACATGTTGTGTTGGTGGGGTTCTTTGTGGGTGATGTGTTGTGTTGGTGGTGTGCTTTGTGGGTGATGTGTTGTGTTGGTGGTGTGCTTTGTGGGTGACATGTTGTGTTGGTGGGGTTCTTTGTGGGTGACGTGTTGTGTTGGTGGTGTACTTTGTGGGTGATGTATTGCCATGTAAGTGATGATATTTTTCCCATCACTACTATAGGTATGCAAAGCTAACACTGTTCAGGAGACTGTGCAGGCTTGGAAGAAGTATCAGGAAGATTGTGAGATAAGAATGAGGACGGTTCCTCCACTGGCCGGTGAGAAAAATAGTAAAAAATAAGAAGTGTTATAAGGAAAGAAAAAGATGGTTGTAACAGTTGTTGAGAGCAGAGTCTGTCATATGTCTACAGAATGATCCACTGGTCACCCAAAGATTTACAGATTGCCTGGACTATACACACCAACTCAGACCATGTGATCTATACACACCAACTCAGACCATGTGGACTATACACACCAACTCAGACTATGTGGTCTATACACACACCAACTCAGACTATGTGGACTATACACACACCAACTCAGACTATGTGGACTATACAGACACCAACTCAGACAATGTGGTCTATACACACCAACTCAGACTATGTGGACTATACACACCAACTCAGACTATGTGGACTATACACACCAACTCAGACTATGTGGACCATACATACCAACTCAGACTATGTGGACTATACACACACCAACTCAGACTATGTGGACTATACACACCAACTCAGACTATGTGGACTATACACACCAACTCAGACTATGTGGTCTATACACACCAACTCAGACTATGTGGTCTATACACACACCAACTCAGACTATGTGGTCTATACACACACCAACTCAGACTATGTGGACTATACACACCAACTCAGACTATGTGGACTATACACACACCAACTCAGACTATGTGGTCTATACACACACCAACTCAGACTATGTGGTCTATACACACCAACTCAGACTATGTGGTCTATATACACACCAACTCAGACTATGTGGTCTATACACACACACCAACTCAGACTGTGTGGACTATACACACACACCAACTCAGACTATGTGGACTATACATGTGGACTATACACACCAACTCAGTCTATGTGGACTATACACACACCAACTTAGACTATGTGGACTATACACACCAACTCAGACTATGTGGTCTATACACACACCCACTCAGACTATGTGGTGTATACACACCAACTCAGACTATGTGGCCTATACACACACCAACTCAGACTATGTGGCCTATACACACACCAACTCAGACTATGTGGTCTATACACACACCAACTCAGTCTATGTGGACTATACACACCAACTCAGACTATGTGGACTATATACACACCAACTCAGACTATGTGGACTATACACACACCAACTCAGACTATGTGGTCTATACACACCAACTCAGACTATGTGGACTATACACACACCAACTCAGACTATGTGGACTATACACACACCAACTCAGACTATGTGGTCTATACACACCAACTCAGACTATGTGGACTATACACACACCAACTCAGACTATGTGGACTATACACACCAACTCAGACTATGTGGACTATACACACCAACTCAGACTATGTGGACTATACACACACCAACTCAGACTATGTGGACTATACACACACCAACTCAGACTATGTGGACTATACACACACCAACTCAGACTATGTGGACTATACACACCAACTCAGACTATGTGGACTATACACACCAACTCAGACTATGTGGACTATACACACACCAACTCAGACTATGTGGACTATACACACCAACTCAGACTATGTGGTCTATACACACCAACTCAGACTATGTGGACTATACACACACCAACTCATACTATGTGGACTATACACACACCAACTCAGACTATGTGGACTATACACACACCAACTCAGACTATGTGGACTATATACACACCAACTCAGACTATGTGGACTATACACACCAACTCAGACTATGTGGACTATACACACACCAACTCAGACTATGTGGACTATACACACCAACTCAGACTATGTGGTCTATACACACCAACTCAGACTGTGTGGTCTATACACACCAACTCAGACTATGTGGACTATACACACACCAACTCAGACTATGTGGACTATATACTCACCAACTCAGACTATGTGGACTATACACACCAACTCAGACTATGTGGACTATACACACACCAACTCAGACTATGTGGACTATACACACACCAACTCAGACTATGTGGACTATACCCACCAACTCAGACTATGTGGACTATACTCAGACTATGTGGACTATACTCAGACTATCTGGACTATACTCAGACTATCTGGACTATACTCAGACTATCTGGACTATACTCAGACTATCTGGACTATGCACATACTCAGACTATCTGGACTATACACATACTCAGACTATCTGGACTGTACTCAGATTATCTGGACTGTACTCAGACTATCTGGACTATACACATACTCAGACTATCTGGACTGTACTTAGACTATCTGGACTGTACTCAGACTATCTGGACTATACACATACTCAGACTATCTGGACTATACATATACTTAGACTATCTGTACTATACTCAGACTATCTGGACTATACACATACTCAGACTATCTGGACTATACACATACTCAGACTATCTGGACTATACATATACTTAGACTATCTGTACTATACTCAGACTATCTGGACTATACACATACTCAGACTATCTGGACTATACATATACTCAGACTATCTGGACTATACATATACTCAGACTATCTGGACTATACATATACTCAGACTATCTGGACTATACTCAGACTATCTGGACTGTACTCAGACTATCTGGACTGTACTCAGACTATCTGCACTATACTCAGACTATCTGGACTATACTCAGACTATCTGGACTATACACATACTCAGACTATCTGGACTATATACATACTCAGACTATCTGGACTATACACATACTCAGACTATCTGGACTATACTCAGACTATCTGGACTATACATATACTCAGACTATCTGGACTATACTCAGACTATCTGGACTATACATATACTCAGACTATCTGGACTATACTCAGACTATCTGGACTATACATATACTCAGACTATCTGGACTATACTCAGACTATCTGGACTGTACTCAGACTATCTGGACTGTACTCAGACTATCTGGACTATACACATACTCAGACTATCTGGACTATACACATACTCAGACTATCTGGACTATACACATACTCAGACTATCTGGACTATACTCAGACTATCTGGACTATACATATACTCAGACTATCTGGACTATACTCAGACTATCTGGACTATACATATACTCAGACTATCTGGACTATACTCAGACTATCTGGACTGTACTCAGACTATCTGGACTGTACTCAGACTATCTGCACTATACTCAGACTATCTGGACTATACTCAGACTATCTGGACTATACACATACTCAGACTATCTGGACTATATACATACTCAGACTATCTGGACTATACACATACTCAGACTATCTGGACTATACTCAGACTATCTGGACTATACATATACTCAGACTATCTGGACTATACTCAGACTATCTGGACTGTACTCAGACTATCTGGACTGTACTCAGACTATCTGCACTATACTCAGACTATCTGGACTATACTCAAGACTATCTGGACTATACACATACTCAGACTATCTGGACTATACACATACTCAGACTATCTGGACTATACACATACTCAGACTATCTGGACTATACTCAGACTATCTGGACTATACATATACTCAGACTATCTGGACTATACTCAGACTATCTGGACTATACATATACTCAGACTATCTGGACTGTACTCAGACTATCTGGACTATACTCAGACTATCTGGACTATACATATACTCAGACTATCTGGACTATACTCAGACTATCTGGACTATACATATACTCAGACTATCTGGACTGTACTCAGACTATCTGGACTATACTCAGACTATCTGGACTATACTCAGACTATCTGGACTATACATATACTCAGACTATCTGGACTATACTCAGACTATCTGGACTGTACTCAGACTATCTGGACTGTACTCAGACTATCTGCACTATACTCAGACTATCTGGACTATACACATACTCAGACTATCTGCACTATACTCAGACTATCTGCACTATACTCAGACTATCTGGACTATACCCATATAAGGTTCTTTATGCACTAGGATGCCATGTATAAGAGATTCTTGTCATATCTGTCACATCTCTGTCCTGTGTTGCAGGCGTTTACTGTAATCGCACATTTGACATGTACGTGTGCTGGGGAGATGCTGCTGCTAACACAACCCACACAGAGTCCTGCCCATCCTACCTGCCCTGGTACCCACAAGGTGAGAGGACACGGGGGGTGAAGAGCTACTTGGGGGGTAAATGATAGATAACTACAACTAACCCATCTGCATCTCTGCTCCATTTGTCAGTGAGGGACGGCCTTGTATTCCGGCGCTGTGGTTCCGATGGTCAGTGGGTTCGGGATGAGACAGACATGCCTTGGAGAGACCACTCTCAGTGTGAGAACATCGACCCGGAACAGGATCAGTCACATGTAAGAGAATCTACAACCATAGATACTAACATAGATAAATACTGTAGATCCTAATGAGGACAGTCCTGATTATGTGATGAGGACAGTCCTGATTATGTGATGAGGACAGTCCTGATTATGTGATGAGGACAGTCCTGATTATATGATGAGGACAGTCCTGATTATGTGATGAGGACAGTCCTGATTATGTGATGAGGACAGTCCTGATTATGTGATGAGGACAGTCCTGACTATATGATGAGGACAGTCCTTATTATGTGATGAGGACAGTCCTGATTATGTGGTGAGGACAGTCCTGATTATGTGATGAGGACAGTCCTGATTATGTGATGAGGACAGTCCTGATTATATGATGAGGACAGTCCCGACTATGTGATGAGGACAGTCCTGATTATGTGATGAGGACAGTCCTGATTATGTGATGAGGACAGTCCCGACTATGTGATGAGGACAGTCCTGATTATGTGATGAGGACAGTCCTGATTATGTGATGAGGACAGTCCTTATTATGTGATGAGGACAGTCCTTACTATATGATGAGGACAGTCCTTATTATGTGATGAGGACAGTCCTGATTATGTCATGAATACAGTCCTGATTATGTGATGGGGACAGTCCTGATTATGTGATGAGGACAGTCCTGATTATGTGATGAGGACAGTCCTGATTATGTGATGAGGACAGTCCTGACTATATGATGAGGACAGTCCTTATTATGTGACGAGGACAGTCCTGATTATGTGGTGAGGACAGTCCTGACTATGTGATGAGGACAGTCCTTATTATGTGATGAGGACAGTCCTGATTATGTGATGAGGACAGTCCTTATTATGTGATGAGGACAGTCCTTACTATATGATGAGGACAGTCCTTATTATGTGATGAGGACAGTCCTGATTATGTCATGAATACAGTCCTGATTATGTGACGAGGACAGTCCTGATTATGTGATGAGGACAGTCCTTATTATGTGATGAGAACAGTCCTTATTATGTGATGAGGACAGTCCTGATTATGTGATGAGGACAGTCCTTATTATGTGATGAGGACAGTCCTTACTATATGATGAGGACAGTCCTTATTATGTGATGAGGACAGTCCTGATTATGTCATGAATACAGTCCTGATTATGTGACGAGGACAGTCCTGATTATGTGATGAGGACAGTCCTTATTATGTGATGAGAACAGTCCTTATTATGTGATGAGGACAGTCCTGATTATGTGATGAGGACAGTCCTTATTATGTGATGAGGACAGTCCTTATTATGTAATGAGGACAGTCCTTATTATGTAATGAGGACAGTCCTTATTATGTGATGAGAACAGTCCTGATTATGTGATGAGGACAGTCCTGATTATGTGATGAGGACAGTCCTGATTATGTGATGAGGACAGTCCTGATTATATGATGAGGACAGTCCCGACTATGTGATGAGGACAGTCCTGATTATGTGATGAGGACAGTCCTTATTATGTGATGAGGACAGTCCTTACTATATGATGAGGACAGTCCTTATTATGTGATGAGGACAGTCCTGATTATGTCATGAATACAGTCCTGATTATGTGATGGGGACAGTCCTTACTATATGATGAGGACAGTCCTGATTATGTGATGAGGACAGTCCTGATTATGTGATGAGGACAGTCCTGATTATATGATGAGGACAGTCCTGATTATGTGATGAGGACAGTCCTGATTATGTGATGAGGACAGTCCTGATTATGTGATGAGGACAGTCCTGACTATATGATGAGGACAGTCCTTATTATGTGACGAGGACAGTCCTGATTATGTGGTGAGGACAGTCCTGACTATGTGATGAGGACAGTCCTTATTATGTGATGAGGACAGTCCTGATTATGTGATGAGGACAGTCCTGATTATGTCATGAATACAGTCCTGATTATGTGACGAGGACAGTCCTGATTATGTGATGAGGACAGTCCTTATTATGTGATGAGAACAGTCCTTATTATGTGATGAGGACAGTCCTGATTATGTGATGAGGACAGTCCTGATTATGTGATGAGGACAGTCCTTATTATGTGATGAGGACAGTCCTTATTATGTAATGAGGACAGTCCTTATTATGTGATGAGGACAGTCCTGATTATGTGATGAGGACAGTCCTGATTATGTGATGAGGACAGTCCTGATTATGTGATGAGGACAGTCCTGATTATGTGATGAGGACAGTCCTGACTATGTGATGAGGACGGTCCTGATTATATGATGAGGACAGTCCTGATTATATGATGAGTACAGTCCTGATTATGTGATGAGGACAGTCCTGATTATGTGATGAGGACAGTCCTGACTATGTGATGAGGACAGTCCTGATTATGTGATGAATACAGTCCTGATTATGTGATGAGAACAGTCCTGATTATGTGATGAATACAGTCCTGATTATGTGATGAGGACAGTCCTGATTATGTGATGAATACAGTCCTGATTATGTGATGAGGACAGTCCTTATTATGTGATGAGGACAGTCCTGACTATATGATGAGGACAGTCCTTATTATGTGATGAGGACAGTCCTTATTATGTGAGGAGGACAGTCCTGACTATATGATGAGGACAGTCCTGATTATGTGATTTTGGACAGTCCTGATTATGTGGTGAGGACAGTCCTGACTATATGATGAGGACAGTCCTGATTATGTGATGAGGACAGTCCTTATTATGTGATGAGGACAGTCCTTACTATATGATGAGGACAGTCCTTATTATGTGATGAGGACAGTCCTGATTATGTCATGAATACAGTCCTGATTATGTGACGAGGACAGTCCTGATTACGTGATGAGGACAGTCCTTATTATGTGATGAGAACAGTCCTTATTATGTAATGAGGACAGTCCTGATTATGTGATGAGGACAGTCCTTATTATGTGATGAGGACAGTCCTTATTATGTAATGAGGACAGTCCTTATTATGTAATGAGGACAGTCCTTATTATGTGATGAGAACAGTCCTGATTATGTGATGAGGACAGTCCTGATTATGTGATGAGGACGGTCCTGATTATATGATGAGGACAGTCCTGATTATATGATGAGTACAGTCCTGATTATGTGATGAGGACAGTCCTGATTATGTGATGAGGACAGTCCTGACTATGTGATGAGGACAGTCCTGATTATGTGATGAATACAGTCCTGATTATGTGATGAGAACAGTCCTGATTATGTGATGAATACAGTCCTGATTATGTGATGAGGACAGTCCCTATTATGTGATGAATACAGTCCTGATTATGTGATGAGGACAGTCCTTATTATGTGATGAGGACAGTCCTGACTATATGATGAGGACAGTCCTTATTATGTGATGAGGACAGTCCTTATTATGTGAGGAGGACAGTCCTGACTATATGATGAGGACAGTCCTGATTATGTGATTTTGGACAGTCCTGATTATGTGGTGAGGACAGTCCTGACTATATGATGAGGACAGTCCTGATTATGTGATGAGGACAGTCCTTATTATGTGATGAGGACAGTCCTTATTATGTGATGAGGACAGTCCTGACTATATGATGAGGACAGTCCTGATTATGTGATGAGGACAGTCCTGATTATGTGATGAGGACAGTCCTTATTATGTGATGAGGACAGTCCTGACTATGTGATGAGGACAGTCCTGATTATGTGATGAGGACAGTCCTGATTATGTCATGAATACAGTCCTGATTATGTGATGAGGACAGTCCTGATTATGTGACGAGGACGGTCCTGATTATGTGATGAGGACAGTCCTGATTATGTGATGAATACAGTCCTGACTATATGATGAGGACAGTCCTGATTATGTGGTGAGGACAGTCCTGATTATGTGACGAGGACAGTCCTGATTATGTGATGAGGACAGTCCTGACTATATGATGAGGACAGTCCTGATTATGTGACGAGGACAGTCATGATTATGTGAGGAGGACAGTCCTGACTATGTGATGAGGACAGTCCTGATTATGTGGTGAGGACAGTCCTGATTATGTGGTGAGGACAGTCCTGATTATGTGAGGAGGACAGTCCTGACTATGTGATGAGAACAGTCCTGATTATGTGGTGAGGACAGTCCTGATTATGTGGTGAGGACAGTCCTGATTATGTGAGGAGGACAGTCCTTATTATGTGATGAGGACAGTCCTGATTATGTGAGGAGGACAGTCCTGATTATGTGGTGAGGACAGTCCTGATTATGTGGTGAGGACAGTCCTGATTATGTGAGGAGGACAGTCCTGACTATGTGATGAGAACAGTCCTGATTATGTGGTGAGGACAGTCCTGATTATGTGGTGAGGACAGTCCTGATTATGTGAGGAGGACAGTCCTGACTATGTGATGACAACAGTCCTGATTATGTGGTGAGGACAGTCCTGATTATGTGGTGAGGACAGTCCTGATTATGTGAGGAGGACAGTCCTGATTATGTGATGGGGACAGTCCTGATTATGTGGTGAGGACAGTCCTGATTATGTGGTGAGGACAGTCCTGATTATGTGATGAGGACAGTCCTGATTATGTGATGAGGACAGTCCTGATTATGTGGTGAGGACAGTCCTGATTATGTGGTGAGGACAGTCCTGATTATGTGATGAGGACAGTCCTGATTATGTGATGAGGACAGTCCTGATTATGTGGTGAGGACAGTCCTGATTATGTGATGAGGACAGTCCTGATTATGTGGTGAGGACAGTCCTGATTATGTGGTGAGGACAGTCCTGATTATGTGGTGAGGACAGTCCTGATTATGTGGTGAGGACAGTCCTGATTATGTGATGAGGACAGTCCTGATTATGTGTTGAGGACAGTCCTGATTATGTGGTGAGGACAGTCCTGATTATGTGGTGAGGACAGTCCTGATTATGTGGTGAGGACAGTCCTGATTATGTGGTGAGGACAGTCCTGATTATGTGATGAATACAGTCCTGATTATGTGATGAGGACAGTCCTGATTATGTGGTGAGAACAGTCCTGATTATGTGGTGAGGACAGTCCTGATTATGTGATGAGGACAGTCCTGATTATGTGGTGAGGACAGTCCTGATTATGTGGTGAGGACAGTCCTGATTATGTGGTGAGGACAGTCCTGATTATGTGGTGAGGACAGTCCTGATTATGTGATGAATACAGTCCTGATTATGTGGTGAGGACAGTCCTGATTATGTGATGAATACAGTCCTGATTATGTGGTGAGGACAGTCCTGATTATGTGGTGAGGACAGTCCTGATTATGTGATGAATACAGTCCTGATTATGTGGTGAGGACAGTCCTGATTATGTGGTGAGGACAGTCCTGATTATGTGATGAGGACAGTCCTGATTATGTGGTGAGGACAGTCCTGATTATGTGGTGAGGACAGTCCTGATTATGTGATGAATACAGTCCTGATTATGTGGTGAGGACAGTCCTGATTATGTGTTGAATACAGTCCTGATTATGTGGTGAGGACAGTCCTGATTATGTGGTGAGGACAGTCCTGATTATGTGTTGAATACAGTCCTGATTATGTGGTGAGGACAGTCCTGATTATGTGGTGAGGACAGTCCTGATTATGTGGTGAGGACAGTCCTGATTATGTGATGAGGACAGTCCTGATTATGTGATGAATACAGTCCTGATGTGGTGAGGACAGTCCTATGTCTGTGTTCTGGGTTCTGTATATTTTCAGGACCACATCTCTACTGGTTCTGGACTCCTCTATAATCATGAATAAAAACCCTTTCTTTGTTATAATGATACAGAACGTATAATAACCGGACTCTGACTCCTATATAGTACCCGTCCCCTGTGTATAACATCACTAACTCCTTTATGAGGTTGTGTATTATATATATATATACAGGGCCCTTTGATCCTCTGTATTAGTTAAATGAATGATAAATATTTATGGTTGGAGCAGCAGCGCCCTCTGGTGACAGTCAGTAGCTCCTGCACTGGGTATAGTTATGATTGTTGCTCTCTTTTTCTCGCAGCATCAGGCCTGGATCCTGTCGCAGCTGCGAGTCATGTACAGTGTGGGATACGGCATCTCCCTGGCTGCCCTTGTGGTGGCGCTCTGCATCCTGACTCTGCTCAGGTCTGTGCACTCCCTTTAATTTCGATGTACCGTGTATCTGTTAATGATTGGAGCTGTGCACTGTACTTTACACACCAGCTTCTCTCCACACCAGTGTTACCCAACCAGTGTGCCTCCAGGGAGCAGTGTTTTCAGACCAGGGTGCCTCCAGCTGTGGCAAAACTACAACTCCCAGCATGCTGGGAGTTGTAGTTTTGCAACAGCTGGAGTCACCCTGGTCTGAAAACACTGCTCCACACAGACGGTTGGCACATTAGAGTTGGCAGAGTGATTTCTTTCAGATATGGCACAGTATTTAACATAGTTCATAAGGTTGAAAAAAGACCAGAGTCCATCAAGTTCAACCTAAAATCCCTAATGAGTCCCTATTGAGTTGATCCAGATAAAGGCAAAAAACCCTCATACTAGAGGTAAAAATTCCTTCCCAATATGTCATCAGAATAAATCCCTGGATCAACGTTCTGTCCCTATAAATCTAGTATACATAACCACCAATGTTATTATTCTCCAAAAATGCATCCAGACCTCTTTTGAGTTCACCATGACACCTCCTTAGGCAGAGAATTCCACGGTCTCACTGCTCTTACAGTAAAGAACCCCCGTCTGTGCTGGTGTAGAACCCTTCTTTCCTCTAGACGTAGAGGATGCCCCCTTTTTATAGATACAGTCCTGGGTATAAATAGATCATGGAGAGATCTCTGTACTGTCCCCTGATATATTTATACATAGTTATTAGGTCGCCCCTAAGCCTTCTTGTTTCTCAACTAAATAACCCTAATTCTGATAATCTTTCTGGGTACTGTAGTCCTCCCATTCCCCGTATTACTCTGGTTGCCCGTCTTTTAACTCTCTCCAGCCCCACTATATCTTTCTTGTACACTGGTGCCCAGTACTGTACACAGTATTCTATGTGTGGTTTGACCAGTACTGTACACAGTATTCCATGTGTGGTCTGACCAGTACTGTACACAGTATTCTATGTGTGGTTTGACCAGTACTGTACACAGTATTCCATGTGTGGTCTGACCAGTACTGTACACAGTATTCCATGTGTGGTCTGACCAGTACTGTACACAGTATTCTATGTGTGGTCTGACCAGTACTGTACACAGTATTCTATGTGTGTTCTGACCAGTACTGTACACAGTATGCCATGTGTGGTCTGACCAGTACTGTACACAGTATTCTATGTGTGGTCTGACCAGTACTGTACACAGTATTCCATGTGTGGTCTGACCAGTACTGTACACAGTATTCTATGTGTGGTCTGACCAGTACTGTACACAGTATTCCATGTGTGGTCTGACCAGTACTGTACACAGTATTCTATGTGTGGTCTGACCAGTACTGTACACAGTATTCCATGTGTGGTCTGACCAGTACTGTACATAGTATTTTATGTGTGGTCTGACCAGTACTGTACACACTATTCTATGTGTGGTCTGATCAGTACTGTACACAGTATTCCATGTGTGGTCTGACCAGTACTGTACATAGTATTCTATGTGTGGTCTGACCAGTATTGTACACAGTATTCTATGAGTGATCTGACCAGTACTGTACACAGTATTCTATGTGTGGTCTGACCAGTACTGTACACAGTATTCTATGTGTGGTCTGACCAGTACTGTACACAGTATTCCATGTGTGGTCTGACCAGTACTGTACACAGTATTCTATGTGTGGTCTGACCAGTACTGTACACAGTATTCCATGTGTGGTCTGACCAGTACTGTACATAGTATTTTATGTGTGGTCTGACCAGTACTGTACACACTATTCTATGTGTGGTCTGATCAGTACTGTACACAGTATTCCATGTGTGGTCTGACCAGTACTGTACATAGTATTCTATGTGTGGTCTGACCAGTATTGTACACAGTATTCTATGAGTGATCTGACCAGTACTGTACACAGTATTCTATGTGCGGTCTGACCAGTACTGTACATAGTATTCTATGTGTGGTCTGACCAGTACTGTACACAGTATTCTATGTGTGGTCTGACCAGTACTGTACACAGTATTCTTTGTGTGGTCTGACTAGTGATTTGTACAGCGGTAGAAATATTTCCTTGTCGTGAGATTCTATGCCCATATTGATGCCACCCATGATTTTATTTGCTTTGGCAGCAGCTGCCCGAAACTGGTCTCTACAGCTAAGTTTACTGTTAACTAAGACTCCTAAGTCCTTTTCCACGTCAGTCGTCCCAAGTGTGCTCCCATTTAATACATAATCCCAGCCCGGATTTTTCTTCCCCATGTGCATTACCTTACATTTATCAGTGTTGAACCTCATCTGCCACTTCCCAACCCAAACCTCCACCCTATCCAGATCCATTTGTAACAGTGCACTGTCCTCTATTGTGTTATCTACTATATACAGTGCACTGTCCTCTATAGTGTTTACTACTTTACAGAGTTTAGTATCATCTGCAAAGATTGCTACTTTACTATTAAACCCCTCTACAAGGTCCTTAATGAAAAATATAAAATAGAACAGGACCCAAGACTGACAGCCTGTGGTCCCCACTAATAACAGTCACCCAATCAGAATAAGTACCAATAATAACCACCCTCTGTTTCCTATCACTGAGCCAGGTACTTACCCACTTACACAGGGTTCAAAGACGGGCAACATCTGGGGCCCCATCACTAAACAACAAGGAATACTAACATCTGGGGCCCCATCACTAAACAACAAGGAATACTAACATCTGGGGCCCCATCACTACACAACAAGGAATACTAACATCTGGGGCCCCCATCACTACACAACAAGGAATACTAACATCTGGGGCCCCATCACTACACAACAAGGAATACTAACATCTGGGGCCCCCATCACTACACAACAAGGAATACTAACATCTGGGGCCCCATCACTACACAACAAGGAATACTAACATCTGGGGCCCCATCACTACACAACAAGGAATACTAACATCTGGGGCCCCCATCACTACACAACAAGGAATACTAACATCTGGGGCCCCCATCACTACACAACAAGGAATACTAACATCTGGGGCCCCATCACTACACAACAAGGAATACTAACATCTGGGGCCCCCATCACTACACAACAAGGAATACTAACATCTAGGGCCCCATCACTACACAACAAGGAATACTTGTTAGTAGTGATGGGGCCCCAGATGTTAGTATTCCTTGTTGTGTAGTGATGGGGGCCCCAGATGTTAGTATTCCTTGTTGTGTAGTGATGGGGCCCCAGATGTTAGTATTCCTTGTTGTGTAGTGATGGGGCCCCAGATGTTAGTATTCCTTGTTGTGTAGTGATGGGGGCCCCAGATGTTAGTATTCCTTGTTGTGTAGTGATGGGGCCCCAGATGTTAGTATTCCTTGTTGTGTAGTGATGGGGGCCCCAGATGTTAGTATTCCTTGTTGTGTAGTGATGGGGGCCCCAGATGTTAGTATTCCTTGTTGTGTAGTGATGGGGGCCCCAGATGTTAGTATTCCTTGTTGTGTAGTGATGGGGGCCCCAGATGTTAGTATTTCTTGTTGTGTAGTGATGGGGCCCCAGATGTTAGTATTCCTTGTTGTGTAGTGATGGGGGCTCCAGATGTTAGTATTCCTTGTTGTGTAGTGATGGGGGCCCCAGATGTTAGTATTCCTTGTTGTGTAGTGATGGGGGCCCCAGATGTTAGTATTCCTTGTTGTGTAGTGATGGGGGCCCCAGATGTTAGTATTCCTTGTTGTGTAGTGATGGGGCCCCCAGATGTTGGGGTTCGGGTTAGTTTTCCTGATTGTGATCTAATTGAGGCCCCTGATCTTGTACTGACTCTTGTGTTTCAGGCGTCTTTGCTGCACACGGAATCTCATCCACTGTAACCTGTTTGTGTCGTTCATCCTGCGCGCGGTGTCTCTGCTGTCCCGTGATGCTCTGCTGGATCATCCACACTCCACCATCCACGGCGAGGAAGACCTGAACGCTCTGCTGAGAGAAAGAGTGAGGCGGGGCTAACATGCCAAACACATGTATGAGGCGACGCTACACATAACACACACATGTATGAGGCGACGCTACACATAACACACACATGTATGAGGTGGGGCTACACATAACACACACATGTATAAGGTGGGGCTACACATAACACACACATGTATGAGGTGGGGCTACACATAACACACACATGTATGAGGTGGGGCTACACATAACACACACATGTATGAGGTGGGGCTACACATAACACACACATGTATGAGGTGGGGCTACACATAACACACACATGTATGAGGTGGGGCTACACATAACACACACATGTATGAGGTGGGGCTACACATAACACACACATGTATACGGTGGGGCTACACATAACACACATGTATATGGTGGGGCTACACATAACACACACATGTATGAGGCGAGGCTACACATAACACACACATGTATGAGGTGGGGCTACACATAGCACACACACATGTATGAGGTGGGGCTACTCATAACACACACATGTATACGGTGGGGCTACACATAATACATACATGTATGAGGTGATGCTACACATGACACATACATATGAGGTGGGGCTACACATGACACTCACATGTGTGGAGTTACAAATGACATATGTATGAGGTGGGGCTACACATGACACATATGTATGAGGTGGGGCTACACATGACATATGTATGAGGTGGGGCTACACATGACACATGTATGAGGTGGGGCTACACATGACATATGTATGAGGTGGGGCTACACATGACACATATGTATGAGGTGGGGCTACACATGACACATATGTATGAGGGGGGCTACACATGACACATATGTATGAGGTGGGGCTACACATGACACATATGTATGAGGTGGGGCTACACATGACATATGTATGAGGTGGGGCTACACATGACACATATGTATGAGGTGGGGCTACACATGACACATATTTATGAGGTGGGGCTACACATGACACATATGTATGAGGTGGGGCTACACATGACACATATGTATGAGGTGGGGCTACACATGACACATATGTATGCGGTGGGGCTACACATGACACATATGTATGAGGTGGGGCTACACATGACACATGTATAAGGTGGGGCTACACATGACACATATGTATGAGGTGGGGCTACACATGACACATATGTATGAGGAGGGGCTACACATGACATATGTATGAGGTGGGGCTACACATGACATATGTATGAGGTGGGGCTACACATGACATATGTATGAGGTGGGGCTACACATGACATATGTATGAGGTGGGGCTACACATGACACATATGTATGAGGTGGGGCTACACATGACACATATGTATGAGGGGGGCTACACATGACACATCTGTATGAGGTGGGGCTACACATGACATATGTATGAGGTGGGGCTACACATGACACATATGTATGAGGTGGGGCTACACATGACATATGTATGAGGTGGGGCTACACATGACACATATGTATGAGGTGGGGCTACACATGACACATATTTATGAGGTGGGGCTACACATGACACATATGTATGAGGTGGGGCTACACATGACACATATGTATGAGTTGGGGCTGCACATGACACATGTATGAGTTGGGACTACACATGATACATATGTATGAGGTGGGGCTACACATGACACATATGTATGAGGTGGGGCTACACGTGACACATGTATGAGGTGGGGCTACACATGACACATATGTATGCGGTGGGGCTACACATGACACATATATATGAGGTGGGGCTACACATGACACATGTATGAGGTGGGGCTACACATGACACATATGTATGAGGTGGGGCTACACATGACACATATGTATGAGGAGGGGCTACACATGACATATGTATGAGGTGGGGCTACACATGACATATGTATGAGGTGGGGCTACACATGACATATGTATAAGGTGGGGCTACACATGACATATGTATGAGGTGGGGCTACACATGACATATGTATGAGGTGGGGCTACACATGACACATATGTATGAGGGGGCTACACATGACATATGTATGAGGTGGGGCTACACATGACACATATGTATGAGGTGGGGCTTTATGTGACACATGTATGAGCAGGGGCTACACATGACACATATGTATGAGGTGGGGCTACACATGACACATATGTATGAGGTGGGGCTTTATGTGACACATGTATGAGCAGAGGCTACACATGACACATATGTATGAGGTGGGGCTTTATGTGACACATGTATGAGCAGGGGCTACACATGACACATATGTATGAGGTGGGGCTTTATGTGACACATGTATGAGCAGAGGCTACACATGACACATATGTATGAGGTGGGGCTTTATGTGACACATGTATGAGCAGGGGCTACACATGACACATATGTATGAGGTGGGGCTTTATGTGACACATATGTATGAGGTGGGGCTTTATGTGACACATGTAAGAGGTGGGGCTAGACATGACACATATGTATGAGGTGGGGCTAGACATGACACATGTAAGAGGTGGGGCTAGACATGACACATATGTATGAGGTGGGGCTTTATGTGACACATGTAAGAGGTGGGGCTAGACATGACACATATGTATGAGGTGGGGCTAGACATGACACATGTAAGAGGTGGGGCTAGACATGACACATGTAAGAGGTGGGGCTAGACATGACACATATGTATGAGGTGGGGCTAGACATGACACATGTAAGAGGTGGGGCTAGACATGACACATGTAAGAGGTGGGGCTACACATGACACATATGTATGAGGTGGGGCTTTATGTGACACATGTATGAGCAGAGGCTACACATGACACATATGTATGAAGTGGGGCTTTATGTGACACATATGTATGAGGTGGGGCTTTATGTGACACATGTAAGAGGTGGGGCTAGACATGACACATATGTATGAGGTGGGGCTACACATGACACATGTATGAGGTGGGGCTTTATGTGACACATGTATGAACAGGGGCTAATTATAACACATGTATAAGGTGGGGTTACATTAGAGTCATACAGAACGTATGAGGTAGAGCTACACAGTGACCCAGTTGTACCTGTATAAAGCAGACCACGCAAACAACACATGTAGGTAGGGAGGGGTTTAAAGTGATACACACATGTGAGGGTATGTTTGTTGTCTGGAGATGGGGCAAGTTGCTGTATGTGATTTAACCCATTGTTTCCCTGTTTCCTGATCAGACCCTGGTTGGTTGTCGGGTGGCTCAAACCATCACCCAGTACTGTGTAGCCGCCAATTACTACTGGCTGCTGGTGGAGGGGCTGTACCTGCACAACCTGCTGCTGGTGCTGTCCTTCTCCGAGGAGGCCGCGCTGCCGCGATACATGCTGCTGGGCTGGGGTGAGTTCACTCTCTGCACTGACTTTATTATAGATTTGGGCCTAGATTTGTCAATATGTATGGTTTTCCCATAGCAACCAATCACAGCTCAAAACAACTAGTTGCTTTGGTCAAATCAGACAGTTTTTGTTCTCAGATTAATTGATAAATCTAGGCCTTTATGTTTTCATTCCTACACTTATATCTGATTATAAGATTTCTGCTTGCTGAAACCATCCTGACCTAGTCCTGCTTATGTGGTATGGAAGGAATCAGAGGTAGTTAAAGGGGTACTCCGCTGCTCAGAATCTGGAACAAACTGTTCTGAACGGTGGAGCCAGTGCTGGGAGCTGTGACACCATAGCCCCGCCCCCCTCATGACGTCACACCCCGCCCCCTCAATGCAAGTCTATGGGAGGGGGCGTGACGGCTATCACGCCCCCTCCCATAGACTTGCATTGAAGGGGCGGGGCATGACATCACAAGCTCTCGGCACTGGCTCCAGCGTTCAGAACAGTATGTTCCAAACGCTGAGCAGCGAAGTACCCCTCTAATATGGATACTTAGCTGGCAAGGTTGTCAGGTTTGCCAGAAGTAGGGTCGTGATTAGGATGAATGGCAGATGGTTGTAGTGTCCGGTGGCTGGAGTGTAACAACCCTGTAGTTAGGCAGCTATCCATATCAAAGCCCCAGGAATAAATACCTCAAAAGCCAGGATTTACGGATAACACCTTGTTCTTTACTGAAGTCTGGTAACTTGTCACTGTCACAATCCTTTAGTAATTTAACACACTTACGAATTGGCACTATATGACTTGTAGTCCTCCTAAATAAACTGCAGGAGATCAGTGGCGTGCAGCGGGTTTGGCCTCTTCTACACTGCACTTTCATGATGAGACTTCACACTTACAGGGGAATTCCAGGCAAAACCTTTATATATATATATATATATATATATATATATATATATATATATATATATATATATATATCAACTGGCTCCGGAAAGTTAAACAGATTTGTAAATTACTTATATTAAAAAATCTTAATCCTTCCAATAGTTATTAGCTTCTGAAATTTTCTGTCTAACTGCTCAATGATGATGTCACGTCCCGGGAGCTGTGCATGATGGGAGAATATCCCCATAGGAACTGCACAGCTCCCGGGACGTGAGTCATCAGAGAGCAGTTAGACAGAAAACAACAACTCAACTGCAGAAGCTAATAACTATTGTAAGGATTAAAAAATTTTAATAGAAGTAATTTACAAATCTGTTTAACTTTCCGGAGCCAGTTGATATATAAAAAAAAAGTTTTGGCCTGGAATACCCCTTTAAGGCTTGAGACTACGACTTAAAACTTGACTACTCACTTTTCCCTTGTAGCGCGTGCTGGCTCAGAGACTTACCGAGTTTCTGCCTGGCTTGTCCCTCACTGTACTCAGGAAACACTAGTTGATAACAAGTTAGTCTTTAGCATAGAGGTGTACCTCTGCTCTGGCATTTGTCCAATTTACAAGGGTCACACGTATCGGATCCTCAGCGTATTTTATGCTGTGGATCCGCCAGTGACCCGACCCTATATTGTGCCTCCAGCTGTTCCCCCCCGTGTCCTGCTCACAGCAGCAATGCGCCACTCCGAGCAGCCACATGAGCCTGCTAGTCCCCACTCGTACTCACAGTATACTCACAGACATCGCGGAGCGGGCATGATGTCTGAGTACACTGTGCATGTGCACGGTGACTCGCAAGTCCCTGTGTGGCTGTTCGGAGCGGTGCATTGCTGCTGTGAGCAGGACACGGGGGAAACAGCTGGAGGCACAATATAAGGTCGGGTCATCAGCGGATCCACAGCGTAAATATGCTGCGGATCTGTTACATGTGACCCTGCCCTTAAACAGGATTACTTCTGGGGTTTTTACTGGGGAGTGTGTCTTGGTAAACTTGCAAATATCTCCTCTCTCACGTACGTTTCCTTGGGCTGCTCTGAGATGTCACTATCTTTGAGGGCATCTAGAAGGGGGTCTCCAAATGTTAGTCCACCGCTTGGACAGGCCTGCCCTGAGGATACCTGAACCTAGTCCTTACTTGGCTAGAGGGCCCTAGGTTTTGCTCTTGTCCCTAAAGCATCTACCTATGATAGTATCATTCCTGTAGCAGGACAGACCACAATGGATGCAGCTTTGTTGCCTTGACTTGAAATGTTGTGGTTTGGGGCAGAATTCCACTGATGTTGATGAAGGACAGCCCTTAGCCCTTATCTTGCTGAAGGGTTGGACATGTGACATATTACCATTTCTTTTACAGAAAGCATTGACTCTTGGGTAAAGAAAGTTAACCCCTTAGACTTACATTTAGGATTGGTGTATGCAGGAAAAATATATAGACATAGAAAACACATCTGCATAGAAATACATAGAAAATAGACCTGAGACAGAGCTGGAGACCTTTAAAGGGGTACTCCGGTGGAAAAAAAAATTCAAATCAACTGGTGCCAGAAACAGATTTGTAAATTCCTTCTATTTAAAAATGTTAATACTTCTAGTACTTATCAGCTGCTGTATGCTCTAGAGGAAGTTGTGTAGTTCTTTCCCTCTGACCACTGTTCTCTCTGCTGACACCTCTGTCTATGTCAGAAACCTTTCCAGAGTACAAGCAAATCCCCATAGCAAACCTCTGCTACTCTGGATAGTTCCTGACATGGACAGAGGTGTCAGCAGAGAGCACTGTGGTCATACTGGAAATAACTACACAACTTTCTCTGGAGCATACAGCAGCTGATAAATACTATAAGGATTAAGATTTTTAAATAGAAGTCATTTACAAATCTGTTTAACTTTCTGGCACTAGTTCATTTAAGCAAATGGTTTTCCAGCCTGAGTACCCCTTTAAGGCTACAGCCACCCGAACAGTGTTCAGAGTAGCAAAGGCTGACCCTGCTCCAGGACACCACACTCACATATGTTCTCATCTCTCTTGTTTGCCGCAGGGGCACCGATCCTATTTGTCATCCCGTGGGTGGTCATGCGACAGCTGTATGAGAACACACAGTGAGTGCGACCCATTTCATGTTTAAGTCACAAGGGCCACTGTCTTAGCATCTTGACCACTGACATCTGACTCAACAAACAGGGTGGAACCACGGCGCCAATGTGGAGACTGAGCTCATTTCCCCTATAGGTCCTCCTTAAGGTCCACGTATGCATTTTGCATGGACATCAGTGTTTTTGTGCTAAAACTAACCCCAACTGATGCGAATGCTTTGGTGAAATTGTCATCGGACTTTTTCACATCTACTGAACCAAATAGAAAATACACTGTTCTATTCAGCGTCTGGGCTGGTCCGTCATTACAACTGACAAGACGGATGCCATGAACAACAACAATGGGTCAGTTCTGGTACCAGTTTCCCTCCGGCATTTTACTGCCACACCAGAGCAAAACTTCATTGGACCAACATATAAATATGGGAAGGAGCCCTAATTCCTTATCTGTGTGGGTTCTAGATCTGTCCTGGAGGAGCAAAGTGTGAGGTGCCGCCTAACTTCTGCTCCTTGTCTTTTAGCTGTTGGGAAAGAAACGACAACCGCTCGTACTGGTGGATAATCCGCTCCCCCATCCTCCTGGCCGTGCTGGTAAGTTCCGTGGTGCTAGAGTCACTGCAGCCGCACTGCACAGACTCGTTTAGTCCTCATCATTGCCCCAGTTACAGCATCCTTGTTATTTGCTGTTGTGGTGGACCACTGGTGTATGTCGGGACCACGGGTGTAGCGGTGTTAGTGGTGGGATCAGATGGTATTAACCCCTAGTGTTCGTGACGCCAGTGTGGTTTTAGGGTTCCGGAACACCACACGCCCGTTGCTAGTAGTGAAATGAGAGTCCACAACCAGTTATGGTCAAACGGAGGCTTCACTGAGTATAAGACGGATGGATTTATCTTCACAGCTACTGTAAGGTCCAAATTCCCAGAGAGGTGGCCAGGACCCAGAAGGACCTCGCAGCTTGCTGGACCAATATACTTGTAATTAACGTGACTCGAGGTTGGACTTGACTATGTGCAGGACTTGACTAGTTTCAGTGACAGCAGACATAGACTTGAGACTTACTGGAATGACTGTAGCTTTTGGGGTGTTCCAGATGCTGATCACTGTCACTGAGATCTCTGTACTTGCTGGTTCTCAGTAAAGGATGAGAAGAAGTGAATTGTAATGGCCGCCCCTTTATATAGTGGGGGGGCTTGACTAAAGCCCATTGGTCAAGGTGAGGGTCATAGGTTAAGCTGGTGCTCTCTGGGAGAACATGTGACAACAAATCATGTGACTGCATAACATAACTGTGACAGACTCACAGGTCCTTGAGACCTACCAAAGCAACTCTGCTCTATCTATACATTAGGAGACTGTCTAGGCATTAAAATGATATACACAACATTATGGAACAACAGGGGGAGACCATGCAGGAGAGCCCCCAGGTCACTGAGGGTCTCAACCTGACAGGGCCTAAAGGTAGTACAGGACCATGTCCTGTACTGGGACATCACCCTATTATTCACAGAATATTTCTTGCATCATTATGTGTGTATAGTTGCAAGAAAAAGTTTGTGAACTTTTGGGAATTACCTGGACTTCTAAATGGATACTAATACATTGGTCTGATTGTTCTCGAGGCCATTGAAAATTGGCCTATTATCTAGAAATGCTCATTCCCAATAATCGTCCCTGTAAAAGAGTCAACTGTTACATTTGTCGGCTTTTTTTAATCTTTTGTTCGGCCAATAAAAATTATCATCATTGGCCGCACATCTCCCTGTCGATACAGAGCGTCTGCAGCCGATACCAATGAATTTAATGGGCCGCACGATTGATCCAACGATTGCTTGTGCAGCCCGGTAGTGCGATTGATTGAGTCTTGTTAAGGCTGTGTCAACGAGCACCAATCTCACTGATCGGCACTTGTTTGCTTCCTCTTCCTCGTTTGTTTCCCCCTCGTGACGTCACACCACACCCCCTCCATTCATGTCTATGGGAGGGTGCACGCCCCCTCCCATAGACATGAATGGAGGGGGCGTGGCATGATGTCATGACCAATGACGCAGGAACCCGGCGTTTGTTTAGAACACCAGGTGCTGCGGGAGATCGCGGGGGGCCCAACAGCGGGATCCCTGTGATCAGACATCTTATCCCCTATCCATTGGATAGGGGATAAGATGTCTAGCAGCGGAGAACCCCTTTTAAACACATAAGGAAATCAGCTAAAGGCTTGAGGAAAAAGAAGAGTCGTGTTTTGGAATTACCTTATGGAGATGCTGTGGCCTGACCTACAGAGGGCGCTGCACACAGGCAACCCATACAGGTGAACCAAAACACATTTTTAAAGGGGTACTCCCATGGCAAACTTTTTTTTTTTTTTTTTTTATCAACTGGTGCCAGAAAGTTAAACAGATTTGTAAATTACTTCTATTAAAAAATCTTAAGCCTTTCAGTAATTTTTAGGGGCTGTATGATACAGAGGAAATGCTTTTCTTTTTGGATTTCTCTTCTGTCACAACCACAGTGCTCTCTGCTGTCCATTTTAGGAACTGTCCAGATCCCCATAGCAAACATATGCTGCTCTGAACAGTTCCTAAAATGGACAGCAGAGGTCAGCAGAGAGCACTGTGGTCGTGACTGAAGATAAATCCAAAAAGAAAAGCATTTCCTCTGTAGTGTACAGCACCTAAAAAGTACTGGAATAGAAGTAATTTACAAATCTGTTTAACTTTCTGGCATCAATTGATTAAAAAAAAAACAAAAAAAAAACATTTTTCCACGGGAGTACCCCTTTACGGAGAAATGATCCAAAGTTGTTCTTTAGCCTTGAGCAAATGTTATTTGCAGGTACAGAAAACTTTTGTTAGGAGTGATTGCTGCTAAAGGGAGATATATAGGTTAAGAAATGTAAGGGTTCATATACTTTTTCTCCCTGCACGGTGGATGTGTACATAGTATAGGGCATGACTAATGAAACTGTGTGTTATTGGTTTACTTACATTGCGTTTGTTTCTAATGGTACCGTATATACTCGAGTATAAGCCGAGTTTTTCAGCACGGTTTTTCGTGCTGAAAACGCCCCCCTCGGCCTATACTCTAGTGAACTCTCTACCTTCTCAGTAGTCTTCAACCTGCGGACCTCCAGATGTCCGCAGGTTGAAGACCACCGGCTGTCCGGGCATGCTGGGAGTTGTAGTTTTGAAACATCTGGAGGTCCGCAGGTTGAAGACCACTGCGACCTTCGTCATCATCCAGACCCCCCCTTTAGTTTTCTACTCACCTCCCCTCGGTGGGAAGGAAGGGTGTGCTGGTCCGGGCCATCTATGCTGCAGGGACCGTCCGGTGGGAGGGTTAGTCGTTCCGGGCTGTCCATTTTCACCGGGAGGCCCTCTTCTCCGCTCCGGGCCCGGCCCGGGCCTAGTGATGTTGCCTTGACGACGACGCACAGGGACGTTCGTGCGCAGCAGACATACCTGCGCATGAACGTCCCTGTGCGTCGTCGTCAAGGCAACGTCACTATTCCTGGCGGCCCGGAGCGGAGAAGAGGGCCTCCCTGTGAAAATGGAGAGCCCAGAACGACTAACCCTCCCCACCGGACGGTCCCTGCAGCATAGATGGCCTGGACCAGCTCACCCTTCCTTCCCACCCTTCCTTACATTTACTCTATCAGACAGGTATTCTACTTTTTGCATGGTGTGTACTCAATTGTTTTATCCAGTTTCTTTAGGTTTTGCAGGCAAAAAGACATGGGGGGTCTGGATGATGACGAAGGCCGCAGTGGTCTTAAACCTGCGGACCTCCAGAGGTTTCAGAACAGCAACTTCCAGCATGCCCGGACAGCCGATGGCTGTCCGGGCATGCTGGGAGTTGTAGTTTTGCAACATCTGGAGGTCTGCAGGTTGAAGACCACTGATGAAGGGATTGACAAGCGGTGATGATGAAGGGGGGGGGATGATGACGGGGTGATGGTGATGATGACGGGGGTGATAATGACTGGGGTTTGGATGATGACAGGGGGGTGATGTATTTCCCACCCTAGGCTTATAGTCGAGTCAATAACTTTTCCTGGGTTTTTGGGGTAAAATTAGGGGCCTTGGCTTATATTCGGGTCGGCTTCTACTCGAGTATATACGGTATATAACCTGCACAACTGGCAGTAATGGGCCCCACATTATAAACACACACAAATGAAGCATTAATAGAAAAATATATTTATTTTTATTTTACATCACGATACAAGAAAAAAGAATTGTTGTTAATATTATTTTACAACACACAGATAAAGATGACAGTGGCGCGATGGGAAAAAAAAGGAGGATATAAATAATGGACACTGAAAACCTCTGTAGTGAGAATAATAAAGTGCAATGTGCCACAAATCATTAAAAATATATGATGTCAAGCTCTATTGTGCTGCTCAGTGCTACCATCAATTATGCATATGGGTTTAAAAAAAATAAAAATAGGGTGTGTGTATGTTTATCACTGTGTGGGGACGTGTAGGGGTCAGAGTGACCTACAGTTTATATAAAAGGTCTACACACCCTTCTAAATGTCAGGTTCTTGTGATATAAAAAAAAAATTAGACAAAGATAAATCATGTCAGAACTTTTCAGACATTTAATGTGACCTATAGGGGGAATAATTCAGTTGCACAACAAACTGAAATTTTTGAGAGCAAGAGAAAAAAAAACAACACCCTACTACCTGGTTGTATAAGTGTGCACACCCTTTATATATATCTACTGGTTCCTGAAAGTTAAAAAGGTTTGCAAATTACTTCTATTAAAAAATCTTAATCCTTCCTGTACCTATCAGCTGCTGTATGCTGCAGAGGACGTTGTGTAGTTGTTTTCTGTCTGGCCACAGTGCTCTCTGCTGACACCTCTGTCCATGTCAGGAACTGTCCTGAGTAGGAGCACATCCCCATAGCAAACCTCTTCTGCTCTGGACAGTTCCTGACATGGAAATAGGCCAGAGACCACTGTGGTCAGGCTGAAAAGAACTACACAACTTCTTCTGGAGCATACAGCAGCTCATAAGTACTGGAAGGATTAAGATTTTTTTAATAGAATAAATTTACAAACTTGTTTAATTTTCTGCAACCAGTTGATTTGAAAAAAAAAATTTGTTTTCCACTGGATTACCCCTTTAAACTAATACTTTGTTGAAGCACTTTGTGATGTTATTACAGGAATCAGTCTTTTTGGGTAAGAGTCTATTATCATGACACATCTGGAATTGGTAATATTTTCGCACTCTTTCTTGCTCCAAATCTATCAGATTATGAGGACATCTCCTGTGCACGACCTCTTCAGATCACCCCACAGATGTTCAATCGGATTAAGGTCTGGGACATTCCAAAACATGAATCTTCTTCTGGTGAAGCCATGCTTTTGTGGATTTGAATGTGAGCTTTGGGTTGTTGTCCTGCTGAACAGTGAACTTCGTCTTCATCTTTCAAAATTGCCATGGATCAGGAACTGGCCATAATTCCCTCCACTGTGACTAAGGCCCTGGTTTCAGCTGAACAAAAACAGCCCCAAAGCCTGATGCTATCCCCACCATGTGTCACTGTGGGTGTAGTGTAATCTGGGTCATGTGCAGTGTTGTTTTGAGCCAAACATACCTTTTAGAATTATGGCCAAAAAGATCCATCATGGTTCCATCAGTCCGTTGTTACGCCGAGCGCTCCGGGTCCCCGCTCCTCCCCGGAGCGCTCGCTTCACTCCCTCCGCTGCAGCGCTCCGGTCACGTCCTCTGACCCGGGGCGCTGCGATCCTGCTGCCAGCCGGGATGCGATTCGCGATGCGGGTAGCGCCCGCTCGCGATGCGCACCCCGGCTTCCCTACCTGACTCGCTCCCCGTCTGTTCTGTCCCGGCGCGCGCGGCCCCGCTCCCTAGGGCGCGCGCGCGCCGGGTCTCTGCGATTTAAAGGGCCACTGCGCCGCTGATTGGCGCAGTGGTTCCAATTAGGGTTTTCACCTGTGCACTTCCCTATATTACCTCACTTCCCTTGCACTCCCTTGCCGGATCTTGTTGCCTTAGTGCCAGTGAAAGCGTTCCTTGTGTGTTCCTTGCCAGTGTTTCCAGACCTTCTGCCGTTGCCCCTGACTACGATCCTTGCTGCCTGCCCCGACCTTCTGCTACGTCCGACCTTGCTTCTGCCTACTCCCTTGTACCGCGCCTATCTTCAGCAGCCAGAGAGGTGAGCCGTTGCTAGTGGATACGACCTGGTCACTACCGCCGCAGCAAGACCATCCCGCTTTGCGGCGGGCTCTGGTGAAAACCAGTAGTGGCTTAGAACCGGTCCACTAGCACGGTCCACGCCAATCCCTCTCTGGCACAGAGGGTCCACTACCTGCCAGCCGGCATCGTGACAGTAGATCCGGCCATGGATCCCGCTGAAGTTCCTCTGCCAGTTGTCGCTGACCTCACCACGGTGGTCGCCCAGCAGTCACAACAGATAGCGCAACAAGGCCAACAGCTGTCTCAACTGACCGTTATGCTACAACAGTTGCTACCACAGCTTCAGCAGTCATCTCCTCCGCCAGCTCCTGCACCTCCTCCGCAGCGAGTGGCCGCTCCTGGGATACGCTTATCCTTGCCAGATAAATTTGATGGGGACTCTAAGTTTTGCCGTGGCTTTCTCTCCCAATGTTCCCTGCATCTGGAGATGATGTCGGACCTGTTTCCCACTGAAAGGTCTAAGGTGGCTTTCGTAGTCAGCCTTCTGTCCGGAAAAGCCCTGTCATGGGCCACACCGCTCTGGGACCGCAATGACCCCGTCACTGCCTCTGTACACTCCTTCTTCTCGGAAATCCGAAGTGTCTTTGAGGAACCTGCCCGAGCCTCTTCTGCTGAGACTGCCCTGTTGAACCTGGTCCAGGGTAATTCTTCCGTTGGCGAGTACGCCGTACAATTCCGTACACTTGCTTCAGAATTGTCCTGGAATAATGAGGCCCTCTGCGCGACCTTCAAAAAAGGCCTATCCAGCAACATCAAAGATGTTCTGGCCGCACGAGAAATTCCTGCTAATCTACATGAACTTATTCACCTAGCCACTCGCATTGACATGCGTTTTTCTG
This sequence comes from Hyla sarda, assembly GCF_029499605.1. NCBI lineage: Eukaryota > Metazoa > Chordata > Amphibia > Anura > Hylidae > Hyla > Hyla sarda. The sequence goes on from NC_079197.1 coordinate 174,367,241, forward strand.
AAAGGCGTCAGGAACTCCGCCAAGATATGGACTCTGTTCGCACAAGGCGTTTCGTCTCCTCGGCTCCTCTCTCCTCTGGTCCCCTGCAATCTGTTCCTGTGCCCCCCGCCGTGGAGGCTATGCAGGTCGACCGGTCTCGCCTGACACCCCAAGAGAGGACACGACGCCGTATGGAGAACCTCTGCCTGTACTGTGCTAGTACCGAACACTTCCTGAGGGATTGTCCTATCCGTCCTCCCCGCCTGGAAAGACGTACGCTGACTCCGCACAAAGGTGAGACAGTCCTTGACGTCTACTCTGCTTCTCCACGTCTTACTGTGCCTGTGCGGTTGTCTGCCTCTGCCTTCTCCTTCTCTACAGTGGCTTTCTTGGACTCTGGATCTGCAGGAAATTTTATTTTGGCCTCTCTCGTCAACAGGTTCAACATCCCAGTGACCAGTCTCGCCAGACCCCTCTACATCAATTGTGTAAATAATGAAAGATTGGACTGTACCATACGTTTCCGCACGGAGCCCCTTCTTATGAGCATCGGATCTCATCATGAGAGGATTGAACTTTTGGTCCTCCCCAATTGCACCTCGGAGATTCTCCTTGGACTTCCCTGGCTTCAACTTCATTCCCCAACCCTGGATTGGTCCACTGGGGAGATCAAGAGTTGGGGGTCCTCTTGTTCCAAGAACTGTCAAAAACCGGTTCCCAGTAACCCTTGCCGTAACTCTGTGGTTCCTCCTGTAACCGGTCTCCCTAAGGCCTATATGGACTTCGCGGATGTTTTCTGCAAAAAACAAGCTGAGACTCTACCTCCTCACAGGCCTTATGATTGCCCTATCGACCTCCTCCCGGGTACTACTCCACCCCGGGGCAGAATTTATCCTCTCTCTGCCCCAGAGACTCTTGCCATGTCCGAATACGTCCAGGAGAATCTAAAAAAGGGCTTTATCCGTAAATCCTCCTCTCCTGCCGGAGCCGGATTTTTCTTTGTGTCCAAAAAAGATGGCTCCCTACGTCCTTGCATTGACTACCGCGGTCTTAATAAAATCACGGTTAAGAACCGCTACCCCTTACCCCTCATCTCTGAACTCTTTGATCGCCTCCAAGGTGCCCACATCTTCACTAAATTGGACTTAAGAGGCGCCTATAACCTCATCCGCATCAGAGAGGGGGACGAGTGGAAAACGGCATTTAACACCAGAGATGGACACTTTGAGTATCTGGTCATGCCCTTTGGACTGTGTAATGCCCCTGCCGTCTTCCAAGACTTTGTCAATGAAATTTTTCGTGATCTATTATACTCCTGTGTTGTGGTATATCTGGACGATATCCTAATTTTTTCTGCCAATCTAGAAGAACACCGCCAGCATGTCCGTATGGTTCTTCAGAGACTTCGTGACAACCAACTCTATGCCAAAATTGAGAAATGTCTGTTTGAATGCCAATCTCTTCCTTTTCTAGGATATTTGGTCTCTGGCCAGGGACTACAGATGGATCCAGACAAACTCTCTGCCGTCTTAAATTGGCCACGCCCCTCCGGACTCCGTGCTATCCAACGCTTTTTGGGGTTCGCCAATTATTACAGGCAATTTATTCCACATTTTTCTACCATTGTGGCTCCTATCGTGGCTTTAACCAAGAAAAATGCTGATCCCAAGTCCTGGCCTCCTCAAGCCGAAGACTCCTTTAAACGACTCAAGTCTGCCTTTTCTTCGGCTCCCGTGCTCTCCAGACCTGACCCTTCCAAACCCTTCCTATTGGAGGTTGATGCCTCCTCAGTAGGAGCTGGAGCTGTTCTTCTACAAAAAAATCCTTCCGGGCATGCTGTCACTTGTGGTTTTTTTTCTAGGACCTTCTCTCCAGCGGAGAGGAACTACTCCATCGGGGATCGAGAGCTTCTAGCCATTAAATTAGCACTTGAGGAATGGAGGCATCTGCTGGAGGGATCAAGATTTCCTGTTATTATCTACACCGACCACAAGAACCTCTCCTACCTCCAGTCGGCCCAACGGCTGAATCCTCGCCAGGCCCGGTGGTCTCTGTTCTTTGCCCGATTTAATTTTGAGATTCACTTTCGTCCTGCCGATAAGAACATTAGGGCCGATGCTCTCTCTCGTTCCTCGGATGCCTCAGAAGTTGATCTCCCTCCGCAACACATCATTCCACCTGACTGCCTGATCTCCACTTCTCCTGCCTCCATCAGGCAGACTCCTCCAGGAAAGACCTTTGTTTCTCCACGCCAACGCCTCGGAATCCTCAAATGGGGTCACTCCTCCCATCTCGCAGGTCATGCGGGCATCAAGAAATCTGTGCAACTCATCTCCCGCTTCTATTGGTGGCCGACTCTGGAGACGGATGTTGGGGACTTTGTGCGAGCCTGCACTATCTGTGCCCGGGATAAGACTCCTCGCCAGAAGCCCGCTGGTTTTCTTCATCCTCTGCCTGTCCCCGAACAGCCTTGGTCTCTGATTGGTATGGATTTTATTACTGATTTACCCCCTTCCCGTGGCAACACCGTTATTTGGGTGGTCGTTGATCGATTCTCCAAAATGGCACATTTCATCCCTCTTCCTGGTCTTCCTTCTGCGCCTCAGTTGGCTAAACAATTTTTTGTACACATTTTTCGTCTTCACGGGTTGCCTACGCAGATTGTCTCGGATAGAGGGGTCCAATTCGTGTCTAAATTCTGGAGGGCTCTCTGTAAACAACTCAAGATTAAATTAAATTTTTCCTCTGCATATCATCCCCAGTCCAATGGACAAGTAGAAAGAATTAACCAGATCCTGGGTGATTATTTGCGACATTTTGTTTCCTCCCGCCAGGATGACTGGGCAGATCTCCTTCCATGGGCCGAATTTTCGTATAACTTCAGGGTCTCTGAATCTTCCTCCAAATCCCCATTTTTCGTGGTGTACGGTCGTCACCCTCTTCCCCCCCTCCCTACCCCCTTGCCCTCTGGTCTGCCCGCTGTGGATGAAATTTCTCGTGACCTTTCCATTATATGGAGAGAGACCCAAAATTCTCTTTTACAGGCTTCTTCACGCATGAAGAGGTTCGCGGATAAGAAGAGAAGAGCTCCCCCCGTCTTTTCCCCTGGAGACAAGGTATGGCTCTCCGCTAAATATGTCCGCTTCCGTGTCCCTAGCTACAAGTTGGGACCACGCTATCTTGGTCCTTTCAAAATTTTGTGTCAAATTAATCCTGTCTCTTATAAACTTCTTCTTCCTCCTTCTCTTCGTATCCCTAATGCCTTTCACGTCTCTCTTCTCAAACCACTCATCCTCAACCGTTTTTCTCCCAAATCTGTTCCTCCCACTCCTGTTTCCGGCTCCTCGGACGTCTTCTCGGTCAAGGAAATTTTGGCTGCCAAAAAGGTCAGAGGGAAAAATTTTTTTTTAGTTGACTGGGAGGGTTGTGGTCCTGAAGAGAGATCCTGGGAACCTGAGGACAACATCCTTGACAAAAGTCTGCTCCTCAGGTTCTCAGGCTCCAAGAAGAGGGGGAGACCCAAGGGGGGGGGTACTGTTACGCCGAGCGCTCCGGGTCCCCGCTCCTCCCCGGAGCGCTCGCTTCACTCCCTCCGCTGCAGCGCTCCGGTCACGTCCTCTGACCCGGGGCGCTGCGATCCTGCTGCCAGCCGGGATGCGATTCGCGATGCGGGTAGCGCCCGCTCGCGATGCGCACCCCGGCTTCCCTACCTGACTCGCTCCCCGTCTGTTCTGTCCCGGCGCGCGCGGCCCCGCTCCCTAGGGCGCGCGCGCGCCGGGTCTCTGCGATTTAAAGGGCCACTGCGCCGCTGATTGGCGCAGTGGTTCCAATTAGGGTTTTCACCTGTGCACTTCCCTATATTACCTCACTTCCCTTGCACTCCCTTGCCGGATCTTGTTGCCTTAGTGCCAGTGAAAGCGTTCCTTGTGTGTTCCTTGCCAGTGTTTCCAGACCTTCTGCCGTTGCCCCTGACTACGATCCTTGCTGCCTGCCCCGACCTTCTGCTACGTCCGACCTTGCTTCTGCCTACTCCCTTGTACCGCGCCTATCTTCAGCAGCCAGAGAGGTGAGCCGTTGCTAGTGGATACGACCTGGTCACTACCGCCGCAGCAAGACCATCCCGCTTTGCGGCGGGCTCTGGTGAAAACCAGTAGTGGCTTAGAACCGGTCCACTAGCACGGTCCACGCCAATCCCTCTCTGGCACAGAGGGTCCACTACCTGCCAGCCGGCATCGTGACATCCGTAACACATTTTGGGGACTTGATGTTAATTTTTACCAACTTCAGCCAGGCTTGGATGTTTTCCTTTGTAACAAAAGGCTTACGTCTTGCCACCCTAGCCCATTCATATGGAGAATACGGGAGATTGTTGTGACATGTAGCACACAGACAGTACTTGCCAGAAATTCCTGCAGTTCCTTTAACCTGTTAAAAACCAAGGACGTTTATACACGTCCTTGTGCTGTTAACTGTGTATGTCATGGGCTTCTGACCTTTAGGCTTCTCCTAAAAGTCCCTTAAGGGGACTAATAAAGTTTAAAAAAAAAAAACACCCATTAACCCCTTCCATATTAAAAGTTTAAATCACCCCCCTTTTCCCAAATTCCATATAAAAAATATATAAACATAATAAAAATAAACATATGCGGTATCGCCACGTGTGGAAATGTCTTGACTATAAAAAATATTATGTTAATTAAACCGCACGGTCAATGGCGATTACGTAAAAAATACCAAAGTCCAAAATTGGATATTTTTGGTCACTTTGTATACCCTAAAAATTTTTCTAAAAAACTATCAAAAAGTCACAAGAAAACAAAAATGGCACTGATAAAAACTAAAGATCATGGCGCACGAAATGAGCCCTGAGAGTCTTCTCTGTCCTCCACTCATTACCTGTATTAATGGCTCCTGTTTGAACTTGTTATTAGTGTAAAAGACTCCTGTCCACAACCTCAAACAGTCACACTCCAAACTCCACTATGGCCAAGAACAAAGAGCTGTCGAAGGACACCAGAAACAAAATTGCAGACCTGTATCGGGCTGGGAAGACTGAATCTGCAATAGGCAAGCAGCTTGCTGTGAAGAAATCAACTGTGGGAGTAAATATTAGAAAATGGAAGACATATAAGACCACTGATAATCTCCCTTGATCTGGGGCTCCACTCAAGATCCCACCCTGTGGTGTCAAAATGATCACATGAACGGTGAGCAAAAATCCCAGAACCCCACACGGGGGGGGGGGGGGGGACGGACGACCTAGTGAATGACCTGCAGAGAGCTGGGACCAAAGTAACCAAGGCTGCCATCAGTAACACACTACGCCGCCAGGGACTCAAATCATGCAGTGCCATACATGTCCCCCTGCTTAAGCCAGTACATGTCTAGGCCTGTCTGAAGTTTTCTAAAGAGCATTTGGATGATCCAGACGAGGATTGGGAGAATGTAATATGGTCAGATGAAACCAAAGTAAAACTTTTTGGTAAAAACTCGTCTTGTTTGGAGGAGAAAGAATGCTGAGTTGCATCCAAAGAACACCATACCTACTGTGAAGCATGGGGGAGGAAACATCATGCTTTGGGTCTGTTTTTCTACTAAGGAACCAGGACCACTGATCCGTGTAAAGGGAAGAAGGAATGGGGCCATGTATCGTGAGATTTTGAGTTAAAACCTCCTTCCATCAGCAAGGGCATTGAAGATGAAACGTGGCTGGGTCTTTCAGCATGACAATGATCCCAAACACACCGCCCCGGCAATGAAGGAGTGGCTTCATAAGAAGCATTTCAAGGTCCTGGAGTGGCCTAGCCAGTCTCCAGATCTCAACCCCATAGAAAACCTTTGGAGGGAGTTGAAAGTCTGTGTTGCCCAGCGACAGCCCCAAAACATCACTGCTCTAGAGGAGATCTGCATGGAGGAACGGGCCAAAATACCAGCAACAGTGTGTGAAAACCTTGTGAAGACAGGAAACATGTGACCTCTGCCATTACCAACAAAGGGTATACAACAAAGTATTGAGGTGAACTTTTGTTATTGACCAAATACTTATTTTCCACCATAATTTGCAAATAAATTCTTTAAAAATCAGACAATGTGATTTTATGGATTTTTTTCTCATTCTGTCTCTCATAGTTGAGGTTATAACCTATGATGGAAATTACAGGACCTCATCTTTATAAAGGGGAGAACTTGTACAATTGGTGGCTGACTAAATACTTTTTTTGCCCCACTGTATGTTGTGCTTTGCAAATTCTTTTGTTCCCTTCTCCTGACACATATCTCTGAGATCCCTCTGATTATACAGAATCTCTCTTTGGACCTTGGCTTGTGCTCTGAGACACAACTAAGCAAATGTTAGGAAAAGCTGAACTTTATTTGTGATTATTCAGTCACTTTAAAGGGGTATTCCAGGAAAAAACTTTTTTATATATATCATCTGGCTCCAGAAAGTTAAACAGATTTGTAAATTACTTCTAATAAAAAATCTTAATCCTTTCAGTACTTATGAGCTTCTGAAGTTAAGGTTGTTCTTTTCTGTCTAAATCCTCTCTGATGACACCTGTCTCGGGAAATGCCCAGTTTAGAAGAGGTTTGCTATGGGGATTTGCTTCTAAACTGGGTGTTTCCCGAGACAGGTGTCATCAGAGAGGATTTAAACAGAAAAGAACATCCTTAATTTCAGAAACTCATAAGTACTAAGATTTTTTAATAGAAGTCATTTACAAATTTGTTTAACTTTCTGGAGCCAGTTGATATATATATATAAAAAAAAGTTTTTTCCTGGAATACCCCTTTAAATGATAGTGTATTGACTTCTATTTAACATGAAATAGAATGTGATTGGTTAAAGGGGTATTCCAGGAAAAAACTTTTTTTTTTATATATACCAACTGGATCCAGAAAGTTAAACAGATTTGTAAATTACTTCTATTAAAAAATCTTAATCATTTCAATAATTATCAGCTGCTGAAGTTGAGTTGTTGTTTTCTGTCTGGCAACAGTGCTCTCTGCTGACATCTGTGCTTGTCTCGGGAACTGCACAGAGTAGAAGAGGTTTGCTTTGGGGATTTGCTTCTAAACTGGGCGGTTCCCGAGACACGTGTCATCAGAGAGCACTTAGACAGAAAAGAACAACTCAACTTCAGCAGCTTATAAGTACTGAAAAGATTAAGATTTTTTAATAGAAGTAATTTACAAATCTGTTTAACTCTCTGAAGCCAGTTGATATGTAAAAAAAAAAATTTTTTTCCTGGATAACTCCTTTAATTCTGAACACAGCTACATTTTAGTTTTTAGAGGGTGTGCACACTTATGCCACCAGGTTACTGTGAGGGTTTATTTGTTTTGTCCCCCTCCCCCACTCAAAGATTTCGGTTTGTTTTGCAATTGAATTGTTCAGATTATAGGTCACGTTAAATAAAAGGTGGAAAAGTTATTACGAGATTTATTGTTATATTATTCTTTAACATCACAAGAACCTGCCATTTTACTTGGGGTATGTAGACTTTTTATAACCAATGGAAAGTCCGCTTTCGGGCCTGAGCGTTGGAGAGGTCTATTACATTATCCATCTGATTGGTTCTCCTTGTATGATGTCATCAGGTGAACTTCATCATTTTCCTGCGCATACTGCGCATCCTGGTCCTGAAACTTCGAGCCAATCAGATGAAGAGGAGCGATCGCAAGTACAGGTGACAGTACCCCCTGCAGCATATTGCATCCTGTGTACTGATGACGTGTGGCCTGCAGAACATCACCCCTACACAATAGAATACACTGCCTTGCAGAACATTCACCCCTGTGTAATGCAGAACACTACTGTTCCGAAGAGCATCGTCCTACACACAATACGAACAATGGCCTGCAGAGCATTGCCCCACACACGGCATAGAACACTACCCTGCAGAGAATCACTCTTTACACGATACAGATATATGACCTGCAGAGAATCATCTCACTCACAATATAGATCAGTACCCTGCAGAGCATTCATCTCTACACAATACAGAACACTGCCCTGCAGAGTAACATCCTACACACAATACAGAACAATGCTCTGCAGCACATCTTCCTCTACATCAGTGGTCTCCAAACTGTGAACCTCAAGCTGGTGCAGAACTACAACTCCCGGCATGCCCGGACAGCCGTTGGCTGTCCAGGCATGTCGGGAGTTGTAGTTTTGCAACATCTGGAGGGCCACAATTTGGAGACCACTGCTGTACAGAACAATGACCTGTAGAGCATGACTTCCCATACACCCTGCAACATCTCTCCACGTACGCTAGAATCTCATACACCTTCTCATTCTTCTTCCTCAGGTTGGCCAAGTCTACCTTGACGCTGATTCCACTTCTTGGGATCCATGAAGCCGTCTTCAACCTAATTCCTGAGGAAAGTGCAACGGGCCGAGTGAGATACAGTAAACTTGGCCTGGAACTCCTGCTCAGCTCCTTCCATGTATGACATAAGTGCTCTCACACGCTGGTTAAAAAGTATTCTCTGCCACTTGCACATTGGGAGTTTTCCTTTCCTCCCCTCTGTCATTAACACACAATGGCCCTCATTTACTTAGAAAATCGGGTTGTAAGTCTATCTTGCTTTCTTACCCGATTGCTTTTTTCCCCTGGTATTTATTATTATGTCGCATCCTGTTTGTCGCACATGGTTTTTGTTGGTTTTGGTTTCCAACTCCTCTGAGTTGTCGGGAAAAAATCCACAACAATTCAACAAATTCGTGTTGGAAACCTTTATAAATACGTGGGAAAGCTCAGAAATGTCGGGTTACGCCCCTTTTTCGGGTTTGGGAGAATCCACAACGGGTCTGTCGGGAAAAAATTTCGCATCCTGTCGCAGACTGGCGCACGATGTCTGTGACATGTCGCAGACAAAGATGCGCCAAAAAAAAAAACGACAAAACAAGTAGTAAATAGTAAAACAAATAGTAAATGAGGGCCATTGGGGGTTTTCCTTTTCTCTCCTCTGCCAGTAACATACATTGGGAGTTTTCCTTACCTCTCCTCTGTCATTAACATACATTGGGGGCTTTCCTTTTCTCTCCTCTGCCAGTAACATACATTGGGAGTTTTCCTTACCTCTCCTCTGTCAGTAACATACATTGGGAGTTTTCCTCTCCTCTCCTTTTCTCTTCTCTGCCAGTAACATACATTGGGAGTCTTCCTTACCTCTCCTCTGCCAGTAACATACATTGGGAGTTTTCCTTACCTCTCCTCTGTCAGTAACATACATTGGGAGTTTTCCTCTCCTCTCCCAGTAACATACATTGGGAGTCTTCCTTACCTCTCCTCTGCCAGTAACATACATTGGGAGTCTTCCTTACCTCTCCTCTGTCATTAACATACATTGGGGGCTTTCCTTTTCTCTCCTCTGCCAGTAACATACATTGGGAGTCTTCCTTACCTCTCCTCTGCCAGTAACATACATTGGGAGTTTTCCTTACCTCTCCTCTGTCAGTAACATACATTGGGAGTTTTCCTCTCCTCTCCCAGTAACATACATTGGGAGTCTTCCTTACCTCTCCTCTGCCAGTAACATACATTGGGAGTCTTCCTTACCTCTCCTCTGTCATTAACATACATTGGGGGCTTTCCTTTTCTCTCCTCTGCCAGTAACATACATTGGGAGTCTTCCTTACCTCTCCTCTGCCAGTAACATACATTGGGAGTTTTCGTTACCTCTCCTCTGTCAGTAACATACATTGGGAGTTTTCCTCTCCTCTCCCAGTAACATACATTGGGAGTCTTCCTTACCTCTCCTCTGCCAGTAACATACATTGGGAGTCTTCCTTACCTCTCCTCTGTCATTAACATACATTGGGGGCTTTCCTTTTCTCTCCTCTGCCAGTAACATACATTGGGAGTTTTCCTTACCTCTCCTCTGTCAGTAACATACATTGGGAGTTTTCCTCTCCTCTCCTTTTCTCTCCTCTGCCAGTAACATACATTGGGAGTCTTCCTTACCTCTCCTCTCCCAGTAACATACATTGGGAGTTTTCCTTACCTCTCCTCTGTCAGTAACATACATTGGGAGTTTTCCTCTCCTCTCCTTTTCTCTCCTCTGCCAGTAACATACATTGGGAGTCTTCCTTACCTCTCCTCTGCCAGTAACATACATTGGGAGTTTTCCTTACCTCTCCTCTGTCAGTAACATACATTGGGAGTTTTCCTCTCCTCTCCCAGTAACATACATTGGGAGTCTTCCTTACCTCTCCTCTGTCAGTAACATACATTGGGAGTTTTCCTTACCTCTCCTTTGTCATTTACACACATTGGGTTTTTTCCTTTTCTCTCCTCTGCCAGTCACATACATTGGGAGTTTTCCTCTCCTCTTGCTGTGTAAGTTAAACACACTGGAAGTTTTCCTGGCTCTGTTAGGTTTGGGTCAGGAACTGGACATCCCTCCCTGAGTCTTCATCAATTAGGGTGGGTTCACACTATGTTTTGAATATACGGTCACCAGCTCATTAATTTGTATGAGCCGATCGGAGTCAGATCGGCTCATTTTTGCCCAAATCCAGTTTTCTGACCAGACCTAGAACAGTGGAATTATAACCTTAGGCGAACAATCTTTAGGCTGCCTACTATCAGTGAATTACCATACCATCAGTGACCATAGTGGCTTATTTGTTAGCACTGTTGCCTTACACCGCTGGGGTCCTTTTTTATTTTTTTCCACCAAAGAGAACAGGAGTCTGTATGTTCTCCCCATGTTTGTGTGGGTTTCCTGCGGGTACATCAGTTTCCTCCCACATTCCAAAACATACTGATTAATTAGAAATTTAGATTGTTAGCCCCAATGGGAATAGGGGCCAATTTAAGTGATGGCAGTGATGGGATTCTCTATATACAGTATATAGGTTGGGCCTTAGGCTATGTGCTGAGTATTCTAGCCCCGCCCATTAAGTGTCTCCTCTGAAAGGGGGCGGGCCGAACTACACAGCCCAGTCACTGATCCCTGGATCCCCCTGTATCAGGTTCACCTAGGGGCCCAACATGCTGCATTGTGTGTAGATTGTCAAAAACATAGTCCAGAGTACAGGGCCCCACAGTTATCCGGGGAGCAGCTACTTTAGCACATTTGATCTGGTGGCCCTGTACACTGTATATAGTTATTATTATTACAGATGTGCAATGACAGGAGAGGGGTGAATCCTTTTTTACAGCATTGTAGACTCTAATTTCATCAAGTCCTATTACTGATGTATCTATCTGTCTATCCTGCAGGGGCTGCTGGTCGCCGTGCTGTACTGTATCTGTAATAAAGAGGTGAGTGCCCCCTCCATCTGCCCCTACACCTCATTTCTACACTGCCCCCCCGGTTCTCATGTTATGTCTCCGACAGGTTCAGGCTGAGCTGCGCAGGAAGCTACGAGACACTTTCAGAGGAGAACACCCATCATGCACCTCCAGATCCCTGCGACCCCCCCTCCCAGAAGAGCCCACGCTGCCAAAGACCTGATGTCTGAGGGGTCAGGGGGCCTGGACCAGTTAAGAGCCCAGAATAGCCTGTGTTATCGCCTCCTACTACTTATTTATTGTTTGTATAGTGACTATAAAGTAAAACCTGCTACAGCGCAGTGATCAGTGAGTGATTCTTACCTATCGCAGCAAGACTTACCTGTGTCAGATACTAATACCAGGATTTAGGGTGTCATACTAATGCTGGGGGGTCAGGGTGTCAGATACAAATTCTGGGGATCAGGGTATCAGATACTAATGCTGGGGGTCAGGGTGTCAGACACTAATACTGGGGGTCAGGGTATCACATACTAATGCTGGGGGTCAGGGGGTCAGACACTAATACTGGGGGTCAGGGTATCACATACTAATGCTGGGGGTCAGGGTGTCAGATACTAATGCTGGGGGTCAGGGTGTCAGACACTAATAATGGGGGTCAGGGTGTCACACACTAATACTGGGGGTCAGGGTGTCAGACACTAATACTGGGGGTCAGGGTGTCAGATACTAATGCTGGGGGTCAGGGTGTCAGATACTAATGCTGGGGGTCAGGGTGTCAGATACTAATGCTGGGGGTCAGGGTGTCAGATACTAATGCTGGGGGTCAGGGTGTCAGATACTAATGCTGGGGGTCAGGGTGTCAGACACTAATAATGGGGGTCAGGGTATCACATACTAATGCTGGGGGTCAGAGTGTCAGATACAAATTCTGGGGATCAGGGTGTCACACACTAATACTGGGGGTCAGGGTGTCAGACACTAATGCTGGGGGTCAGGGTGTCAGATACTAATGCTGGGGGTCAGGGTGTCAGATACTAATGCTGGGGGTCAGGGGGTCACACACTAATGCTGGGGGTCAGGGTGTCAGATACTAATGCTGGGGGTCAGGGTGTCAGACACTAATACTGGGGGTCAGGGTGTCAGATACTAATGCTGGGGGTCAGGGTGTCAGACACTAATGCTGGCGGTCAGGGTGTCAGATACTAATGCTGGGGGTCAGGGTGTCAGATACTAATGCTGGGGGTCAGGGTGTCAGACACTAATACTGGGGGTCAGGGTGTCACACACTAATACTGGGGGTCAGGGTGTCACACACTAATGCTGGGGGTCAGGGTATCAGATACTAATGCTGGGGGTCAGGGTGTCAGATACTAATGCTGGGGGTCAGGGTGTCACACACTAAAGCTGGGGGTCAGGGTGTCACACACTAATACTGGGGATCAGGGTCAGGGTGTCACACACTAATGCTGGGGGTCGGTGTCACACACTAATGCTGGGGGTCAGGGTCAGGTTGTCACACACTAATGCTGGGGGTCAGGGTGTCACACACTAACGCTGGGGGTCAGGGTCAGGGTGTCATACACTAATGCTGGGGGTCGGTGTCACACACTAATGCTGAGGGTCAGGGTGTCACACACTTATGCTGGGGGTCAGGGTGTCAGACACTAATGCTGGGGGTCAGAGTGTCACACACTAATACTGCGGGTCAGGGTGTCACACACTTATGCTGGGGGTCAGGGTCAGGTTGTCACACACTAATGTTGGGGGTCAGGGTGTCAGACACTAATGCAGGGGGTCGGTGTCAGACACTAATGCTGGGGGTCAGGGTCAGGTTGTCACACACTAATGCTGAGGGTCAGGGTGTCAGACACTTATGCTGGGGGTCAGGGTGTCACACACTAATGCTGAGGGTCAGGGTGTCACACACTTATGCTGGGGGTCAGGGTGTCACACACTAATGCTGGGGGTCAGGGTGTCACACACTAATGCTGGGGGTCAGGGTGTCACACACTAATGCTGAGGGTCAGGGTCAGGGTGTCACACACTTATGCTGGGGGTCAGGGTGTCACACACTAATGCTGGGGGTCAGGGTGTCACACACTAATGCTGGGGGTCAGGGTGTCACACACTAATGCTGAGGGTCAGGGTCAGGGTGTCAGACACTAATACTGGGGGTCAGGGTGTCACACACTAATGCTGGGGGTCAGGGTGTCACACACTAATGCTGGGGGTCAGGGTGTCGCACACTAATGCTGGGGGTCAGGGTGTCACACACTAATGCTGCGGGTCAGGGTGTCACACACTAATGCTGGGGGTCAGGGTGTCACACACTAATGCTGCGGGTCAGGGTCAGGGTGTCACACACTAATACTGGGGGTCAGGGGGTCACACACTAATGCTGGGGGTCAGGGTGTCAGACACTAATGCTGGGGGTCAGGGGGTCACACACTAATGCTGGGGGTCAGTGTGTCAGCATGGCCGGTTCTTCCTATAGGCGAAGTAGGCTATCACCTATAGTGCACTTTTGAGGGGGGCGCACTGCCGCCGGTGTCAGCAAACTAAAGCTTCATCAATCACTGAGCGATTCGCAGCAGCCCTAGTTGCTAGTATAGTGTCTCACAAATGAAGCAGGGGGTTGGTGACTCGCGCCCCAACAGACAATGCGCCCCCAGTGGCCTCCACATTGATTCAGATATTGTCTGCTCTATACCCCCCATCCCAGGCACCGACTAGAGACAGTCAGGCTCAGGCAGTGACAGACCAAACACAGCACCCCCCACCCAGGCATGCTGCACGTACTAGCAGAGCGCCCCCCTCTGACATGGTTATTAGTGAACCACTGGACCTGCTGATAAGCACATGTTGGTGAGAAGTGAACTGGAGCGGACCTACTGTTGAGTAAACCACTACAAGTTGGCAAGATGTAGTGGGGGGGGGTTGGCTCTTATTTTGGAAAATGTGGGTTCAGTTGTTATTATGGAAGGTATAGGGGGTCATGTAATGTATTGAGGCCACAATAGGCACTGTAATGGCGCACTTGTATGGTTGCACGATGTTATACAGTGCTATTGATGGCGCAGATGACCACCACTAAGCAGGTGTTGTGTGGGTAAGGAGCGGGCATGTTTTTCTTGGCATATTTCTCACACCAGGATGTATTATGTGCAACTACTGCAAAAGTCACACATAACTGCACCTATGCCACCTCACCCGGGACCACACGCAGCTAGCTGCATCATGTTGGCTAGCTGCATCATGTTGGCTAGCTGCATGCGCCCAATGTATACAGCTTTGCTGCTTAACTCCTTAAGGATAGCCAGCATACATGTATGCCCTAGTCCCGCTCCAGCTGAGTACACTTCTTAGGCTAGGTTCAGACTACGGAATCTCGGGGCAGAAAATTTCCGCCCGGAGATTCGGAGTGCGGCCGGTGCTGACTGAATCAGTCGGCGCTAGGACCGCGCGGACACCGCAGTCTCCAATAGACTGCAATGTGTTCCGCGCGGATTTCCGCCTGAAGAAAGAGCAACCCCTTTCTTCAGGCGGAAATTTCCAAGCGGATTTTCCGTTCACAAATTCCGCTTCACAAATTCGGAAGTGTGAATTTGTGAACGGAAACCCATTCACTACACTATACATTTTAGCAAGCGCAATTTCCGCCTGCAATTTCAAAGCGGAATTGCAGGTGGAAATTCCGTAGTCTGAACCTAGCCTTTAGGTGCGTTCACACGGCCGTCTGTCCCCGTTTTTTTTATCCCCGTTTCGGTTCTGTTCTTGCAGGCTGTAAACGGATTAAAAACCTTTTTTTTTTTTTAAATCCCATTCATGTCAATGGGATTTTTTAACAATCCGTTTACATCCTTGTGTACCCGTCTACGCTCATTTCCGTTTTTTTGATGGCAGAAAAAACGGTAAATGCTGTATTTTTTCTTCCGTCAAAAAAACGGTAGAAAAAAAGGATACAGTAAATTTAACATTGAAGTCTATGGAAAATGGATGAGCCCTTAATGTCATCCGGTTGCATCCGTTTTTTCAATCCGTTTTTTGATCCGTTTTTACTTGCCCAGAACAAAATAAAAATATTTTTTTTGGTTTATTAACCGAACAATAACTGATACAAACTGATAACGTCCTTTTGCATCAGTTATTGTCCATTTTATTAAAGTCTGTTTTTATTTTTGGTGGGAGAAAAACGGGACGGGTCTAGACGGCCGTGTGAACGCAGCCTTACCCAAATGCTGGTAGCTAAGCGCCGATAACACTGATTAATGCTGTTCTATGGCATAGGATTGTTCAGTGAATGCATTATTGGTCACTTCTAGAGATGAGCGAAATTACAGTAAATTCGATTCATCACGAACTTCTCGGCTCGGCAGTTGATGACTTTTCCTGCATAAATTAGTTCAGCTTTCCGGTGCTCCGGTGGGCTGGAAAAGGTGGATACAGTCCTAGGAGACTCTTTCCTAGAAATATATCCACCTTTTCCAGCCCACCGGAGCACCGGAAAGCTGAACTAATTTATGCAGGAAAAGTCATCAACTGCCGAGCCGAGAAGTTCGAGACGAATCGAATTTACTGTAAGTTCGCTCATCTCTAGTCACTTCATATACCAGAAAAAAAAATAATTTAAAACTCTTATTAAAACATAAATAAGGCAAGAATGAAAACTACAGATCACGGTGCAAAAATGAGCCCTTATACAGGCGTGTATACAGAAAAATAAGAGAATTATCGCATATTGCAGTGTTTCCCAAGCAGGGTGACTCCAGCTGTTGCAAAACTACAACTCCCAGCATGCCCGGACAACCAACGGTTGTCCGGGCATGCTGGGAGTTGTAGTTTTGCAACAGCTGGAGGCACCCTGCTTGGGAAACACTGGCATAGGGATTAGAAGAGAACAATTTTAGGCCTCTGAAAAATGAAAGCAGCGATCTGATTGGTTGCTATGGGCAACTCAGCATCTTTTCCTCTGGACGGGTTTTGATAAATCTCCCCCCAGATTTTTTCAGGGTAGTACAACAATATCAAACCTGTATACGATGGGAATTGTCGTAATCGTATGGACCTACAGAATAAAGATAATATTGGTTTCACCGTAGATTTTTTGTTAAAATGAGTGATGTCATTACAAATTACAATTGGTGGCACAAAAACTACAAAAAGCCTCATATGGGTCTGTAGGTGACAAATATAAACTGTTAAAACTATTAGAGGGGGACGGGGGGGGACGTAAGTGCAAAAATAAAAAGAAATCCCTGTGTCCTTAAGTGTTTAACTGTCCAAGTAGGAAGTATACAGTTTATATACCTCCTATCTCCCCCCCCCCCCCGACAGTTCCCCCACATTAGGCTGGCGGCATAGTTCCCCCACATTAGGTGCAGTACAGTTCCCCCACATTAGGTTGGCAGTATAGTTCCCCCACATTAGGTGCAGTATAGTTCCCCCCACATTAGGTTGGCAGTATAGTTCCCCCATAGTAATGACGGGGGTCAGGGTGTCAGACACTAATGCTGGGGGTCAGGGTGTCAGACACTAATACTGGGGGTCAGGGTGTCAGACACTAATACTGGGGGTCAGGGGGTCAGACACTAATACTGGGGGTCAGGGGGTCAGACACTAATGCTGGGGGTCAGGGTGTCGGACACTAATGCTGGGGGTCAGGGTGTCAGACACTAATACTGGGGGTCAGGGTGTCAGACACTAATGCTGGGGGTCAGGGTGTCAGACACTAATACTGGGGGTCAGGGGGTCACACACTAATGCTGGGGGTCAGGGTGTCAGACACTAATGCTGGGGGTCAGGGTGTCAGACACTAATGCAGGGGGTCAGACACTAATGCTGGGGGTCAGGGTGTCAGACACTAATACTGGGGGTCAGGGTGTCAGACACTAATGCTGGGGGTCAGGGTGTCAGACACTAATGCTGGGGGTCAGGGTGTCACACACTAATACTGGGGGTCAGGGTGTCAGACACTAATGCTGGGGGTCAGGGTGTCAGACACTAATGCTGGGGGTCAGGGTGTCAGACACTAATGCTGGGGGTCAGGGTGTCAGACACTAATACTGGGGGTCAGGGTGTCAGACACTAATGCTGTGGGTCAGGGTGTCAGACACTAATACTGGGGGTCAGGGTGTCAGACACTAATACTGGGGGTCAGGGTGTCAGACACTAATGCTGGGGGTCAGGTTGTCAGACACTAATACTGGGGGTCAGGGTGTCAGACACTAATGCTGGGGGTCAGGGTGTCAGACACTAATGCTGGGGGTCAGGATGTCAGACACTAATGCTGGGGGTCAGGGTGTCAGACACTAATGCTGGGGGTCAGTGTTTCAGACACTAATACTGGGGGTCAGTGTTTCAGACACTAATACTGGGGGTCAGGGTGTCAGACACTAATGCTGGGGGTCAGGGTGTCAGACACTAATACTGGGGGTCAGTGTTTCAGACACTAATACTGGGGGTCAGTGTTTCAGACACTAATACTGGGGGTCAGGGTGTCAGACACTAATGCTGGGGGTCAGGGTGTCAGACACTAATACTGGGGGTCAGTGTTTCAGACACTAATACTGGGGGTCAGTGTTTCAGACACTAATACTGGGGGTCAGGGTGTCAGACACTAATACTGGGGGTCAGGGTGTCAGACACTAATACTGGGGGTCAGGGTGTCAGACACTAATACTGGGGGTCAGGGTGTCAGACACTAATGCTGGGGGTCAGTGTGTCAGACACTAATCCTGGGGGTCAGGGTGTCGGACACTAATGCTGGGGGTCAGGGTGTCAGACACTAATACTGGGGGTCAGGGTGTCAGACACTAATACTGGGGGTCAGGGTGTCAGACACTAATACTGGGGGTCAGGGTGTCAGACACTAATACTGGGGGTCAGGGTGTCAGACACTAATGCTGTGGGTCAGGGTGTCAGACACTAATACTGGGGGTCAGGGTGTCAGACACTAATGCTGGGGGTCAGGGTGTCAGACACTAATGCTGGGGGGTCAGGGTGTCAGACACTAATACTGGGGGTCAGGGTGTCAGACACTAATGCTGGGGGTCAGGGTGTCAGACACTAATGCTGGGGGTCAGGGTGTCAGACACTAATGCTGGGGGGTCAGGGTGTCAGACACTAATACTGGGGGTCAGGGTGTCAGACACTAATGCTGGGGGTCAGGGTGTCAGACACTAATGCTGGGGGGTCAGGGTGTCAGACACTAATACTGGGGGTCAGGGTGTCAGACACTAATGCTGGGGGTCAGGGTGTCAGACACTAATGTTCTCTGTTATCAGCCATTACAGTTCTTTAGTGGGATGCCTGATTGTAAGTGCAGAAACCTCCCTGCCCCCCATGATCCATGTCAAGTATCTCCAGTGCTGAGACCCCCCATACACATCTATCCACACGATGGAGCGGTCTCAGCTGCTGCTCTGTAGGGTCAGGGGCTCCTGTATGCAGTCAGGTGGCTGGTAACCGGTTATTGCGCTGCTCAGGTTTGCGCGGTTAATCCTGCGATTGTCCTGTGACCTTTGGTGGGATTAAGCTGCTTCTACCTCAGGGCTCTCACTCCACTCCTCCTAATCCTATCAACCGCCTCTTCTACAGCGGAGGGGGCAGCGGGATCATATTAATAACTTTACTGTTTACCCGGCTTAATGTGGAGATTCCAGGATTTTCTCCTATGATGGGGGATGGGTAAGATCGATCATATGACCTTGAAAAAAAAAAAAAAATATATATATATACATATACATATATATATATATATATATATATACATATATATATATATATATATATATATATATAGTAGAATTGGTTGTGATGTTACGACTGCCCAGACTATGATGACCTGAGTAACTATCCCCTGACCCCTCGTGAAATAATAACAGGACAAACTTTTACATATAAATGGGTGGGGGTGGGCCACAGCATTTATTTAAATATATAAATAACTCGGATAAGGCCCTCAAACTGTAAACATAGGGGAATTGCAGTATGCTCCCCCGCCTCCGGTGAGCACGAACGCACGAAAAACTCACCCCTTGTGCAATTAGCCTTTTAAATACCGCCATGCTGGGAATTGTATCAGGAACACACTGAAAATGAAGCAGAAAAACAACACCAAAAACAGCATAACAACAAACCAAAATTCAAGAAAAAGGTGGAGGGAGGGCGTCCCGCCCTCCCTCCACCTTTTTCTTGAATTTTGGTTTGTTGTTATGCTGTTTTTGATGTGGGGGTGTAATGGCGGTAACTTTTCCAGAGCCCGTTATAAGGTAGGTGGAGGGGAGTCAAAAGCCCGGGAAATACCACCTCCGTGATAGGCTGCCTGTACTCTGGGAACCCTCCCTCAAAAAGGTGGGAAGGAGAGAGAGGGGAAGGGAAGATACAAAAACTAGCAGCATGATTGTCAGGATTCGGCAGGCTGGAGGTGGATCCTCTGTGTCAGCGAGGGATTGGCGTGGACCGTACTGGAGGATCGGTTCTAAGTTGCTACTGGTTTTCACCAGAGCCCGCCGCAAAGCGGGATGGTCTTGCTGCGGCGGTAGCAACCAGGTCGTGTCCTCCGGTAGCGGCTCAACCTCTCTGACTGCTGAGAAGGCGTAGTACAAAGGAGAAGGCAGAAGCGTGGTCGGACGTAGCAAAGGTCAGGGCAGGCGGCAAGGTTCACAGGCGAGAGGACAATAGCAACGGGTACGGCAACGGGCAAGGCAAAACACAACTGTAGGGAACGCTTTCAAAATGGCACTAGGCACAAAGATCCGGCAGGGGCAGGAAGGGGAAGAGCTCTTAAATAGGCAGGGACACAGTGGGGGAATCAGGAACCAACGCATCAATTATTGGTGCGCTGGACCTTTAAATCTACCATAGACGGCGCGCGCGCCCTGGGGAGCGGGGCCGCGCGAGCCGGAATGCCGAGGACGGGGCCGCAGCACGCCGGAGCGCAGGTGAGAAGGAGGGGGACGCAGCGCGTGAGCGGTGGCCAGCCGCCACGCGAGCCGCGTCCCCTGGACAGTAGGACCCGCGCTCCCGGTCGGTGTCTCTGACCAGGAGATGCCGGGGGCAACGGAGGTAGGCAGTGGGCGCTCCGATCCGGAAGTGGGGATCGGAGCGCTCGCTGTAACAATGATAAGGGCACTCAGGGGAGGGCTGAATACCTGTGATGCTGTGCAGTCAGAGGGTCCTGGGTGACAGCCATCGCCGGACCCTGACAGACTGCCCAGACTATGATGCTCTGAGTAACTATCCCCTGACCCCTCGTCAAATAATGACAGGACAAACAGGGTGGGGGTGGGCCACAGCATTTATTTAATAAAAAAACTTGGATAAGGCACTCAAACTGTAAACATAGGGTAATTGCGGTATGCTCCCCCGACTCCGGTGAGCATGAACGCACGAAAAACCCATCCATTGTGCAAATAACCTTTTAAATACCGCCATGATGGAGCCCGTGTACTCCTACACCAGGTTCTGACCCCCACCCAGCAGAAACAGGGCCTGCTCTACACCATCCGGACAAGAATATGTCCATCCCTATGTCCATCAGATGAATGCCATCGGACCTCAACAAAGTTCTGTTGTCCCCTTCCAACTGGCGGTGCCTAATTACCACCCCGGACCGCAAACAGACAAAACATGATACCTTCGCGTTGACCTTTCGACGAGCCTGCTCAACCGCTGCAATGTCCGTAGCACCAGTCCAGACTTTCCGCGGCACTATGTCGGACCAAACTGCAATCAGCAAAGGGAAAAACACAAAGCCACAGAAAGAAGACTCCTTATGAACACCCGCTAAACTAGGGACAGGCGGTTGACGGGGAGGAATACTCACAGATGTGGTAGCGATGTGTGATGAGGGCAGATGTTGTTACCCTAGGGGCATATGGTATTAACCCCTTGTATTCGTGACGCCAGGGCAAGGTTTAGCCTATAGCCACCCGAAGGTATACCGCTGGATCCTCCGTGGCGAAACGTCGGGTTTTGGCGGTGTGGTTTTGCTCCTCTGTACCACTTGGTAATTATGAAATGCACTTTGTTCTGATTTTATGTTGTTTATTTGTTGTATTATTTGCAACATAGCAGCACCTTAATCATTCATATTTTTGCTATGCACTTTATTATTTATGTATTGTTATACCAATACAATACAGTTGAGTGAGCGCCCACCTCCATATTTTCATTGTCCTGTCTGTGTCTCCTTTTATGTTTTCCATATTTGGTGAACCATGGTGTTCACTTGCAATATGTATGTTTTATGAATTTTTTTCTCAATAAAACTTTATTAATTGTTTATCTTTACACGCTGTTTCTCTGTGGTTTTTTACTGGGGAACACGACCTGGTAGTTACTGCCGCAGCAAGTCCATCCTGCTTTGCGGCGGGCTCTGGTGAACACCAGTAACTGCTTAGAACCGATTCCCCAGTACGGCCTGCGTCATCGCCTCTCTGGTACAGGGGATCCACCTCCAGTGTCTTCACCAGCCGCTAGTCCGGACCCTGACAGTAGATCCGGCCATGGATCCCGCTGAGGTACCGCTGCCAAGCCTCGCTAATCTCACCTCCGTGGTTGCCCAGCAGTCCCAGCAAATTGCTCAACAAGGACAACAGCTGTCGCAGTTGACCGCCATGATTCAACAGCTTCTGCCTCCACAGCCTCAACCGCCAGCTCCAGCATCTCCTCCTCTCCGAGCTGCTGCTTCTTCTGCTAGATTCCGCCTGTCTCTTCCAGATAAGTTTGACAGGGACTCTAAAAGTTGCCGGGGATTCCTGTCCCAATGCTCCCTGCACTTGGAGATGTTGTCAGACCAATTCCCCACTGAACGGTCTAAGGTGGCATTCGTCGTCAGTCTACTTTCTGGGAAGGCCTTTGCCTGGGCCACGCCGCTTTGGGACCGCAACGATCCTGCCACTGCCTCAGTCCAGTCCTTTTTTTCTGAAGTCCGCAGTGTCTTTGAGGAACCTGCCTGTGCCTCATCCGCGGAAACTGCCTTACTGAACCTTGTCCAAGGAGACTCTACCGTGGGCGAATACGCCATACAATTCCGGACTTTGGCCTCTGAGTTGGCCTGGAACAATGAGGCTCTCTGCGCGACCTTTAAAAAAGGTTTATCCAGCCATATTAAGGATTGTCTGGCCGCACGAGAGATACCCTCCTCCCTGACTGAACTTATCCACCTGGCTACCCGCATTGATATGCGCTACATTGAGAGACGTCAGGAGCTCCGCCAGGAGAAAGATCTCGTTCGCACCAGGCGATACCCATGCCTGGCTCCTCTCTTCCAGCATCCTTTGCAGTCTGTTACTGTGCCTCCCGCTGAGGAGGCCATGCAAGTGGACCGGTCTCGCCTGACCCAACAAGAGAGGACTCGCCGGAGGAACGAGAACTTATGCCTATACTGTGCGAGCTCTGAACATTTCCTAAAGGATTGTCCTCTCCGTCCTCAGCGTCAGGGAAATGCTCGCACCTAGTGATCGTGGGAGAGGCGTCACTGGGTGTAAATTCTTCCTCTCCACGCCTGACTATTCCAGTGCGGATTTCTCCAGCTGATAGAGCCTCCTTCTCTGCGGAGGCATTCTTGGACTCTGGTTCAACAGGAAACTTCATAAAAGCCTCCTTCATCAACCGGTTAAGCATCCCTGTTATCCGTCTAGTCAAGCCCTTCTACATTTCCTCTGTTAACAACTGCGTTACCGCACGGCCCCTGTACGCATGACCGTGGGGGTTCTCCATCAAGAAAGGATTGAGTTCTTTGTCCTGTCTAACTGCACCTCTGACATCCTTCTTGGCTTACCCTGGCTCCAGCGGCATTCTCCTTCCCTCGACTGGACCATGGGGGACATAAAATCCTGGGGCTCTTCCTGCCACACACGCTGCCTTAAGTCGCTTCCCACCAGCCAAGTCTCTAATGCTTCTCCTTTGCTCGGCCTTCCAAAGGCCTATCAAGACTTTTCTGATGTCTTTTGCAAAAAACAGGCAGAGGTCTTACCACCACATAGGCCCTACGATTGCCCTATTGACTTGCTCCCTGGGACCACGCCGCCCCGTGGCAGAATTTACCCTCTTTCTGCTCCGGAAACTGAGGCCATGTCGGAATATATTCAGGAGAATCTCAAAAAAGGTTTCATCAGGAAATCTTCTTCTCCTGCTGGAGCAGGATTCTTCTTTGTTGCCAAGAAGGATGGGTCTCTACGCCCTTGTATTGACTACCGTGGCCTCAATAAGATCACTATAAAGAACCGCTACCCTCTGCCACTCATCTCGGAACTCTTTGACCGGCTGCGCGGAGCAAAGATTTTTACTAAGCTTGACCTCAGGGGCGCGTACAATCTCATCAGAATTCGTGAAGGAGATGAGTGGAAAACTGCTTTTAACACTAGAGATGGTCACTTCGAAAACCTGGTCATGCCATTCGGTCTTTGCAACGCCCCTGCAGTCTTCCAAGACTTTGTCAATGAGATCTTCCGGGACTTGTTGTATACTTGCATGGTGGTCTATCTCGATGACATTCTAATCTTCTCCTCCAACCTAGAGGAACACCGCCTCCATGTTCGCCAAGTGCTCCAGTGCCTCTGAGTTAACCATCTCTACACCAAAATTGAAAAATGCCTCTTTGAACCTACCTGTCTTCCTTTCCTAGGATATCTGGTCTCAGGACAAGGCCTTCAAATGGACCCCGATAAGCTCTCCGCAGTCTTGGATTGGCCACGCCCCTCTGGACTTCGCTCTATCCAGCACTTCCTCGGATTTGCTAATTACTACCGTCAGTTTATCACCCACTTCTCCACTATCGTGGCTCCCATTGTGGCTCTGACCAAGAAAGATGCGAATCCAAGATCCTGGCCTCCCCAAGCGGAAGAAGCTTTTTCTCGCCTTAAGGCCGCCTTCGCCTGCGCACCAGTCTTGACTAGGCCTGATCCACTGAAGCCATTCTTCCTCGAGGTGGATGCCTCTTCAGTAGGAGCCGGGGCAGTTCTTCTTCAGAAAAATGCTAAAGGAAAAAACGTCACTTGCAGTATTTTTCTCTAAAACATTTTCTCCTCCTGAAAAAAATTACGCTATTGGTGACAGAGAATTGCTGGCCATTAAAATGGCACTCGAGGAGTGGAGGCATCTCCTGGAAGGGTCTCTCCACCCGATCACCATCTACACTGACCACAAAAATCTGTCATACCTACAGTCCGCTCAGCGCTTAAATCCTCGCCAGGCCAGGTGGTCATTGTTCTTCGCTCGCTTTAATTTCCAGATACATTTTCGTCCTGCAGACAAGAATGTCAGGGCGGATGCCCTTACTCGTTCCACTGATGCCACGAGGCAGAAACCTCTCTCCGACACATCGTTCCCCCTGAGTGTCTGATCTCTGCTGCTCCGGCTTCTCTGGCACCAGTTCCTTCAGGAAAAACCTTTGTACCTCCACGTCTTTGCCTCCGGACTCTCAAATGGGGTCACTCCTCCCACTTGGCGGGTCACGCTGGAATCAAAAAATCCACTCAGTTGATTGCCAGACACTATTGGTGGCCTTCCCTTGAAAAAGATGTAACTGACTTCGTACGCTCCCGTACTGTCTGCGCACGTGATAAAATTCCTCGCCAAAGGCCCGCGGGTCTTCTTCTTCCTCTGCCAGTTCCCGAACAGCCTTGGTCACACATAGCGATGGACTTCGTCACTGACCTTCCTGTATCCCATGGCAACACTGTCATTTGGGTGGTCGTTGATCGATTCTCCAAAATGGCCCATTTCGTTCCACTCCCTGGCCTCCCTTCTGCGCCACAATTGGCGAAGCATTTCTTTTTGCACATTTTTCGTTTCCACGGACTGCCTACGCATATCGTCTCCGATAGAGGCGTTTAATTCGTCTCGAAATTCTGGAGAGCACTCTGCACCCAATTAAAGATTAAATTGAATTTTTCCTCCGCCTACCACCCGCAATCTAATGGACAAGTGGAGAGAATAAACCAAATCCTTGGTGACTACCTGCGACATTTTGTCTCCTCCCGCCAAGATGATTGGGTTGACCTGTTACCCTGGGCCGAATTCTCGTACAATTTCAAAGACTCTGAGTCATCCGCCAAGTCTCCATTCTTTGTGGTGTACGGCTGTCACCCGCTTCCCCCCCTCTCTATCCCCACTTCATCTGCCGTAGATGATTTGACCCGGGACTTTTCCTCTATTTGGAAGGAGACTCAAAAGTCGCTCTCACTGGCCTCCTCTCGTATGAAGAAACATGCGGACAAGAAGAGAAGAATTCCTCCTGTCTTTGCCCCTGGTGACAAAGTGTGGCTCTCTGCCAAATATATTTGGTTCCGTGTCCCTAGCTACAAGCTGGGTCCATGTTACCTCGGGCCATTTAGGGTCAAAAGTCAAATCAACCCTGTCTCTTACAAGCTTCATCTTCCTCCTTCTCTTCGTATTCCTAACT
The DNA here is from genome assembly GCF_029499605.1 of Hyla sarda. Classification (NCBI taxonomy): domain Eukaryota; kingdom Metazoa; phylum Chordata; class Amphibia; order Anura; family Hylidae; genus Hyla; species Hyla sarda. The sequence continues at coordinate 174,392,882 of NC_079197.1, forward strand.
CCTTTCATGTTTCCCTTCTCAAGCCTCTCATTCTTAACCGCTTTTCCCTCAAGGTCACCGTTCCTGCTCCTGTCTCGGGCTCCTCTGACATCTTCTCGGTTAAAGAAATTCTCGCTTCAAAGATTGTCAGAGGTAAAAAAAAAAATCTTGTTGATTGGGAGAATTGTGGCCCTGAAGAGAGGTCTTGGGAGCCAGAGGACAATATTCTAGACAAAGAACTCATCTACAGATTCCTCGGTTCCAAGAAGAGGGGGAGACCCAAGGGGGGGTACTGTCACGCCGAGTGCTCCGGGTCCCGCTGCCTCCCCGGAGCTCTCACGGTGTGCTTCTGTATGCAGCGCTCCGGTCGGCATTGCTGACCGCGAGCGCTGCTTCCATGTTCTCGAAGGGGACGCAATCCGAGGTGCTGGACGTGCCCACTCTCGGATCGCGTCCCGTGTCTCTCACCCACCACGTCCTCCTTCACTGCCCTCCCGGTGCGCGCGGCCCCGCTCTCTAGGGCGTGCGCGCCGGCTCTATGAAATTTAAAGGGCCAGTGCACCACTAATTGGTGCCTGGCCCAATCAGTTCAAAACATATAAAAACCCACTTCCCCTTCCTGTCCTTGCCGGATCTTGTTGCCTTGTGCCCTGAGAAAGCGTTATAGTGTGTCCCAAGCCTGTGTACCTTGACCTTCTGCTGTTGCCCCTGACTACGAACCTCGCTGCCTGCCCTGACCTTCTGCTACGTCTGACCTCGCCTCTGTCTAGTCCTTGATTACCGCGCCAGTCTCAGCTGCCAGAGAGGTCGAGTCGCTACTGGGGAACACGACCTGGTAGTTACTGCCGCAGCAAGTCCATCCTGCTTTGCGGCGGGCTCTGGTGAACACCAGTAACTGCTTAGAACCGATTCCCCAGTACGGCCCGCGTCATCGCCTCTCTGGTACAGAGGATCCACCTCCAGTGTCTTCACCAGCCGCTAGTCCGGACCCTGACAGTGGGGTTATAATGTTGCAGTATTATATAGTATTATGAAGGGTTATAATGTTGCAGTATTATATAGTATTATGAAGGGTTATAATGTTGCAGTATTATATAGTATTATGAAGAGTTATAATGTTGCAGTATTATATAGTATTATGAAGGGTTATAATGTTGCAGTATTACATAGTATTATGAAGGGTTATAATGTTGCAGTATTACATAGTATTATGAAGAGTTATAATGTTGCAGTATTATATAGTATTAGGAAGGGTTATAATGTTGCAGTATTACATAGTATTATGAAGGGTTATAATGTTACAGTATTACATCATATTATGAAGAGTTATAATGTTGCAGTATTATATAGTATTAGGAAGGGTTATAATGTTGGAGTATTACATAGTATTATGAAGGGTTATAATGTTGCAGTATTATATAGTATTATGAAGAGTTATAATGTTGCAGTATTATATAGTATTATAAAGGGTTATAATGTTGCAGTATTATATAGTATTATAAAGGGTTATAATGTTGCAGTATTATATAGTATTATAAAGGGTTATAATGTTGCAGTATTATATAGTATTATGAAGGGTTATGATGTTGCAGTATTACATAGTATTAGGAAGGGTTATAATGTTGCAGTATTACATAGTATTATGAAGAGTTATAATGTTGCAGTATTATATAGTATTATGAAGGGTTATGATGTTGCAGTATTACATAGTATTAGGAAGGGTTATAATGTTGCAGTATTACATAGTATTATGAAGAGTTATAATGTTGCAGTATTATATAGTATTATGAAGGGTTATAATGTTGCAGTATTATATAGTATTATGAAGGGTTATAATGTTGCAGTATTATATAGTATTATGAAGGGTTATAATGTTGCAGTATTATATAGTATTATGAAGGGTTATAATGTTGCAGTATTACATAGTATTATGAAGGGTTATAATGTTGCAGTATTATATAGTATTATGAAGGGTTATAATGTTGCAGTATTATATAGTATTATGAAGGGTTATAATGTTGCAGTATTACATAGTATTATGAAGGGTTATAATGTTGCAGTATTATATAGTATTATAAAGGGTTATAATGTTGCAGTATTATATAGTATTATGAAGGGTTATAATGTTGCAGTATTACATAGTATTATGAAGGGTTATAATGTTGCAGTATTATATAGTATTATGAAGGGTTATAATGTTGCAGTATTATATAGTATTATAAAGGGTTATAATGTTGCAGTATTACATAGTATTATGAAGGGTTATAATGTTGCAGTATTATATAGTATTATGAAGGGTTATGATGTTGCAGTATTATATAGTATTATGAAGGGTTATGATGTTGCAGTATTACATAGTATTAGGAAGGGTTATAATGTTGCAGTATTACATAGTATTATGAAGTTATAATGTTGCAGTATTATATAGTATTATGAAGGGTTATAATGTTGCAGTATTATATAGTATTATGAAGGGTTATAATGTTGGAGTATTACATAGTATTATGAAGGGTTATAATGTTGCAGTATTATATAGTATTATAAAGGGTTATAATGTTGCAGTATTATATAGTATTATGAAGGGTTATAATGTTGCAGTATTATATAGTATTATGAAGGGTTATAATGTTGCAGTATTATATAGTATTATAAAGGGTTATAATGTTGCAGTATTACATAGTATTATGAAGGGTTATGATGTTGCAGTATTACATAGTATTATGAAGGGTTATAATGTTGCAGTATTACATAGTATTATGAAGGGTTATAATGTTGCAGTATTACATGCTGTCATAGATGGGGGGGTGATGACACTTGATACAGTATAACATGACGTCATCGTTCTCCGTATCTTATTAGCAGGGGAGGGCGGGGATTAGCAGAGATACAATGTATCTACCTGACATTTAAGAGGCCCCGCCCCTCGTGTTATTGATGCTGGAGGAGACGGACAGCGACCGCTCTGACTTTAGGGACCCGCGCGGTTTTCCTCCAGCCGGGGAGCGGAAGCCTTGGCCAATAGTGCGGCTCTACGGTTCTCCCACACAGCGGCACATTTACCACCATCCCTAACCGGGCCGGGGAGTTTCCATATAAGGAGATGCCCGGATCCGCGGCCGCTGATTGGCTGTTTGCTCCTCCTGCAGCTGTCTGTCACTGGAGCGCACTCAGCGTGGGAGCCAGAGGGAGACTGTCCCTTTAAGGGGGTCAGGTGACTCTCCTCCCTGAATGGCAGCTTCTCGGGTGTGCAGGGAATCAGCGGGCGTGAAGCGGGTAACCGGAAAGGAAGCCTGGGCGGGATCCCGGCGCCTGGTGCGGAAGTCCCCCGGATTAACGACCCCTTGAGCGCGGGGTCATGGTCAGCAGCGGGCGGCAGGTGAGACAGGTGTTACCCGGCAGGGGGCGGGGCCTCAGGAGGAGGCAGCTGTGCTCTGGGCTCTTGTGGCCCCTGGTCTGTGTCCCTTCCTGCAGTGTGTGGCCCTGTATAGAGGATAAAGTCCTGTTCACACTGGGGGATTGTGCAAAACCGCAGAAAATAGTGGTAAAACCTCAAAAGGCTTCTAAAATGTAAACAGCCAATAACAGCATCGCAAAACCACCACAATCCCCAGTAAAACTGTTATATAAGTGACCTCAGACTGTGGGGGGCGCTGTCACAGCATGGCGTCATTGTGTGGCTCTTCTCTCTGCAGGTCTGACGCCATGGATCCCGGATTGCCTTCCCCCTTTCACCTGTGGAGTCCTCGTCCCTTTGGTGCTTATTCCACGACCTGTGCCTCAGGCAGCAAGAACGCAGAGAGCGGCGAGAGGGCGGGGCCTGTGGAAGAGACAGCCCCGCCCCCAGAGAACACTGAATGCCCGCGGGGCGGCGATGACCGCGTTCTCCTGGACACGTGGTACGTTATCAAGCCTGGAAACACCAAGGAGAAAGTGGCCTTCTTTGTAGCTTATCAATGTGCAGGGAGCGGCTCGTCCCCCCGCCCCGGAGGGGCTAAAGTCAAAGGCCGGTGGACTGCAGGGGGCAGCTCCCGGGCAAAGAGGCGTCGGCATGCTGTAGATCTGGAAGCCCCTCCCTCTGTGGCTGAAATGGTGGCTCGTGCGGAGAACCGAGGGGCTGAACCTGAGCCCCCCAGACCTCCTCTGGTCCTGGTGACGTCATCAGAAGATGGCGCAGAGGGTCAGTGCCGCAGCGTGGCCGAGGCTGTGGCTCAGTATGAGGCAGAACAGGCAGAGCGGGAGGTCCGCATCGCCTTCCGTGTGGCTGAGCGGCCGGGAGACCCCATAACTTGTGACCTGTACCAGCTGCTGAGTCCGGAGCCGCACCGCGTCTGTGTCCTACTGGAGAAGATGGAGTCTCAGCAAATGGAGGATTCGGAGGAGGCGCAGGGGGCGGTCTCGGAGTCCGGCTTCCATGTAGATCTGGTGCTGACTGGAGCCGTTGACCGTTGTGTCTTCTATGGGGGGGAGGCAGATGAAACAGAACCGCTCCCGGGACAGCTCTTCTTCCCCCGCCTCTCTGCTGCTCCTCCTCCCCCGCCTCCTCCCCCGCCGCCCGTCCCGCCCCTCTGCCGCCTTTACCGCCATGTCTCCCATGACTTCCTGGAGATTCGTTTCCAGGTCCAGCGCCTTCTCCAGCCACGACTTTACCTCCCTTCGTTGCCGGACCACGTCCTCCTGGTCATCTTTGGCTATCTATCCACGCAGTCGCTGGCTGCCATAAAGTGCTCCTGCCGACGCTTCCGGGCAATAATCGAAGACTATGGGGTGCGGCCATGTGACTCGCGCTGGAGCCAACACCCCCTCTACCGAGACGACCCCTGCAAACAATGCAAACGGATTTACAAACGTGGAGACGTGTCCATGTGCCGCTGGCACCCCAAACCTTACCACCACGACCTGCCCTATGGACGCTCCTACTGGATGTGCTGCCGGCGCCCCGACCGGGCGGCTCCTGGGTGCCAGCTGGGCCTCCATGACAATAACTGGGTGCTGCCGGGAGAAGGGACCCGGGTGAAAGGAAGGGGACATGGGAGAGGGGATGAGGGGAGGTGAAACGTGGGGGAGGGGGGGATGCGGATGAGTGTTTGAATAAAAGGGATTATTTATGAAGTGCTCTGGTGTCGCTGTGTCGTGTTGGGGGCTGGGTGACAGTCCATTTAGGGGGGGTCACCCCAACAATAAGCTGCCCTGATCCTCCACAGTGGTGGCTCTGGCGGGGCTGTCATGGAGCTGGGCCCACTAGGTGACGGCCGAGCCACGCTGAGATCGCCATGCTTTAGTTCTGAGTTATCAAAACCTGTGCAAAGGAAAAGTTGCCCATAGCAACCAATCAGATCGCTTCTTTCATTTTGCAGAGGCCTTGTTATAAATGAAAGAAGCGATCTGATTGGTTGCTATGGTCAACTCAGCAACTTTTCCTCTAGACAGGTTTTGAGAACTCTCCCCCAATGTTTCCGTCATTAATGAAGAACTATGAAGATAAATGGAACATCTGAAGAGAATTTAGAACCAAATCTGAGACCCCTGGGCCCATATTTACTGGGGGCAGTGAGGGGTGAGCAGCGCACCGGTCTACCTGATGATGGCGCACATGAGTGACATCAGAATCTCCTGCAGTTATGGGGTATAATCCAGCTGTGGTTATGGGTCCTGAGACATCCAAGAGACACAGGGAATGGTCTCATCAGTGGGTTAGATACACTCCATAGTGGGGTGTATCACTGTCATCACTATTATAGGTCACGCAATGCCTGTATGTAGGGGTCCACCACATGGGTTAGATACACTATAGTGGGGTGTATCACTGTGTTCACTATTATAGGCCACACAATGCCTGTATGTAGGACTCCATCACGTGGGTTAGATACACTCCATAGTGGGGTGTATCACTGTGTTCACTATTATAGGTCACACAATGCCTGTATGTAGGGGTCTACCATGTGGGTTAGATACACTATAGCGGGGTGTATCACTGTGTTCACTATTATGGGCCACACAATGCCTGTATGTAGGGGTCTACCATGTGGGTTAGATACACTATAGCGGGGTGTATCACTGTCATCACTATTATAGGTCACACAATGCCTGTATGTAGGGCTCCACCATGTGGGTTAGATACACTCCATAGTGGGGTGTATCACTGTCATCACTATTATAGGTCACACAATGCCTGTATGTAGGGCTCCACCATGTGGGTTAGATACACTCCATAGTGGGGGGTATCACTGTCCTCACTATTATAGGTCACACAATGCCTGTATGTAGGGCTCCACCATGTGGGTTAGATACACTATAGTGGGGTGTATCACTGTCATCACTATTATAGGTCACACAATGCCTGTATGTAGGGCTCCATCACGTGGGTTAGATACACTCCATAGTGGGGTGTATCACTGTCATCACTATTATAGGTCACACAATGCCTGTATGTAGGGCTCCATCACGTGGGTTAGATACACTCCATAGTGGGGTGTATCACTGTCATCACTCCTATACCAGGTTTACACATTTGTTTAGTGTTTGTAGCCAAACGAGAAGATGGAAAAATCGATTGATGGAAAAATTGTAATGTAAAGATTTGCTTAGTTTTTTTGTATATTTTTTGTACATTTTCAAGATCTCTTCTGCTGTTTCCTAACCAGTGTGCCTCCAGCTGTTGCAAAACTACAACTCCCAGCATGTCCAGACAGCCGGAGGCTAATAACGGACTCCTTATATACAGGAGGAGGGGCTGATAACTGACTTATATAATATACAGGAGGAGGGGCTGATAACTGACTTATATAATATACAGGAGGAGGGGCTGATTACTGACTTATATAATATACAGGAGGAGGGGCTGATAACTGACTTATATCATATACAGGAGGAGGGGCTGATAACTGACTTATATAATATACAGGAGGAGGGGCTGATAACTGACATATAATATACAGGAGGAGGGGCTAATAACTGACTTATATCATATAGGAGGAGGGGCTAATAACTGACTTATATAATATACAGGAGGAGGGGCTAATAACTGACTTATATAATATACAGGAGGAGAGGCTAATAACTGACTTATATAATATACAGGAGGAGGGGCTGATAACTGACTTATATAATATACAGGAGGAGGGGCTAATAACTGACTTATATCATACAGGAGGAGGGGCTAATAACTGACTTATATCATATAGGAGGAGGGGCTAATAACTGACTTATATAATATACAGGAGGAGGGGCTAATAACTGACTTATATAATATACAGGAGGAGAGGCTAATAACTGACTTATATAATATACAGGAGGAGGGGCTGATAACTGACTTATATAATATACAGGAGGAGGGGCTAATAACTGACTTATATCATACAGGAGGAGGGGCTAATAACTGACTTATATCATATAGGAGGAGGGGCTAATAACTGACTTATATAATATACAGGAGGAGGGGCTAATAACTGACTTATATAATATACAGGAGGAGAGGCTAATAACTGACTTATATAATATACAGGAGGAGGGGCTGATAACTGACTTATATAATATACAGGAGGAGGGGCTAATAACTGACTTATATCATACAGGAGGAGGGGCTAATAACTGACTTATATAATATACAGGAGGAGGGGCTAATAACTGACTTATATCATACAGGAGGAGGGGCTAATAACTGACTTATATAATATACAAGAGGAGGGTCTGATAACTGACTTATATAATATACAGGAGGAGGGGCTGATAACTGACTTATATAATATACAGGAGGAGGGGCTGATAACTGACTTATATAATATACAGGAGGAGGGGCTGATAACTGACTTATATAATATACAGGAGGAGGGGCTGATAACTGACTTATTAGCCCCTCCTCCTGTATATTATATAAGTCAGTTATCAGCCCCTCCTCCTGTATATTATATAAGTCAGTTATCAGACCCTCCTCCTGTATGATATAACTGACTTATATAATATACAGGAGGAGGGGCTAATAACTGACTTATATCATATACAGGTGGAGGGGCTGATAACTGACTTATATCATACAGGAGGAGGGGCTAATAACTGACTTATATAATATACAGCAGGAGGGGCTAATAACTGACTTATATCATATACAGGAGGAGGGGCTGATAACTGATTTATATAATATACAGCAGGAGGGGCTAATAACTGACTTATATCATATACAGGAGGAGGGGCTAATAACTGACTTATATCATACAGGAGGAGGGGCTAATAACTGACTTATATCATATACAGGAGGAGGGGCTGATAACTGATTTATATAATATACAGCAGGAGGGGCTAATAACTGACTTATATCATATACAGGAGGAGGGGCTGATAACTGACTTATATAATATACAGGAGGAGGGGCTAATAACTGACTTATATCATATACAGGTGGAGGGGCTGATAACTGACTTATATCATACAGGAGGAGGGGCTGATAACTGACTTATATAATTTACAGCAGGAGGGGCTAATAACTTATATCATATACAGGAGGAGGGGCTAATAACTGATTTATATAATATACAGCAGAAGGGGCTAATAACTGACTTATATCATATACAGGAGGAGGGGCTAATTGACTTATATAATATACAGGAGGAGGGGCTAATAACTGACTTATATCATATACAGGAGGAGGGGCTAATAACTGACTTATATCATATACAGGAGGAGGGGCTAATAACTGACTATATCATATACAGGAGGAGGGGCTAATAACTGACTTATATCATATACAGGAGGAGGGGCTAATTGACTTATATAATATACAGGAGGAGGGGTTAATAACTGACTTATATACTATACAGCAGGAGGGGCTAATAACTGACTTATATTATATACAGGAGGAGGGGCTAATAACTGACTTATATAATATACAGCAGGAGGGGCTAATAACTGACTTATATCATACAGGAGGAGGGGCTAATAACTGACTTATATAATATACAGGAGGAGGGGCTGATAACTGATTTATATAATATACAGCAGGAGGGGCTAATAACTGACTTATATCATATACAGGAGGAGGGGCTGATAACTGATTTATATAATATACAGCAGGAGGGGCTAATAACTGACTTATATCATATACAGGAGGAGGGGCTGATAACTGACTTATATAATATACAGGAGGAGGGGCTAATAACTGACTTATATCATATACAGGTGGAGGGGCTGATAACTGACTTATATCATACAGGAGGAGGGGCTGATAACTGACTTATATAATTTACAGCAGGAGGGGCTAATAACTTATATCATATACAGGAGGAGGGGCTAATAACTGATTTATATAATATACAGCAGAAGGGGCTAATAACTGACTTATATCATATACAGGAGGAGGGGCTAATTGACTTATATAATATACAGGAGGAGGGGCTAATAACTGACTTATATCATATACAGGAGGAGGGGCTAATAACTGACTTATATCATATACAGGAGGAGGGGCTAATAACTGACTATCATATACAGGAGGAGGGGCTAATAACTGACTTATATCATATACAGGAGGAGGGGCTAATTGACTTATATAATATACAGGAGGAGGGGTTAATAACTGACTTATATACTATACAGCAGGAGGGGCTAATAACTGACTTATATTATATACAGGAGGAGGGGCTAATAACTGACTTATATAATATACAGCAGGAGGGGCTAATAACTGACTTATATCATACAGGAGGAGGGGCTAATAACTGACTTATATAATATACAGGAGGAGGGGCTGATAACTGATTTATATAATATACAGCAGGAGGGGCTAATAACTGACTTATATCATATACAGGAGGAGGGGCTAATAACTGACTTATATCATACAGGAGGAGGGGCTAATAACTGACTTATATCATATACAGGAGGAGGGGCTGATAACTGACTTATATAATATACAGGAGGAGGGGCTAATAACTGACTTATATCATATACAGGTGGAGGGGCTGATAACTGACTTATATCATACAGGAGGAGGGGCTGATAACTGACTTATATAATTTACAGCAGGAGGGGCTAATAACTTATATCATATACAGGAGGAGGGGCTAATAACTGATTTATATAATATACAGCAGAAGGGGCTAATAACTGACTTATATCATATACAGGAGGAGGGGCTAATTGACTTATATAATATACAGGAGGAGGGGCTAATAACTGACTTATATCATATACAGGAGGAGGGGCTAATAACTGACTTATATCATATACAGGAGGAGGGGCTAATAACTGACTATATCATATACAGGAGGAGGGGCTAATAACTGACTTATATCATATACAGGAGGAGGGGCTAATTGACTTATATAATATACAGGAGGAGGGGTTAATAACTGACTTATATACTATACAGCAGGAGGGGCTAATAACTGACTTATATTATATACAGGAGGAGGGGCTAATAACTGACTTATATAATATACAGCAGGAGGGGCTAATAACTGACTTATATCATACAGGAGGAGGGGCTAATAACTGACTTATATAATATACAGGAGGAGGGGCTGATAACTGATTTATATAATATACAGCAGGAGGGGCTAATAACTGACTTATATCATATACAGGAGGAGGGGCTAATAACTGACTTATATCATACAGGAGGAGGGGCTAATAACTGACTTATATCATATACAGGAGGAGGGGCTGATAACTGACTTATATAATATACAGGAGGAGGGGCTAATAACTGACTTATATCATATACAGGTGGAGGGGCTGATAACTGACTTATATCATACAGGAGGAGGGGCTGAAAACTGACTTATATAATTTACAGCAGGAGGGGCTAATAACTTATATCATATACAGGAGGAGGGGCTAATAACTGATTTATATAATATACAGCAGAAGGGGCTAATAACTGACTTATATCATATACAGGAGGAGGGGCTAATTGACTTATATAATATACAGGAGGAGGGGCTAATAACTGACTTATATCATATACAGGAGGAGGGGCTAATAACTGACTATATCATATACAGGAGGAGGGGCTAATAACTGACTTATATCATATACAGGAGGAGGGGCTAATTGACTTATATAATATACAGGAGGAGGGGTTAATAACTGACTTATATCATATACAGGAGGAGGGGCTAATTGACTTATATACTATACAGCAGGAGGGGCTAATAACTGACTTATATTATATACAGGAGGAGGGGCTAATAACTGACTTATATAATATACAGGAGGATGGGCTAATAACTGACTTATATTATATACAGGAGGAGGGGCTAATTGACTTATATAATATACAGGAGGAGGGACTGATAACTGACTTATATAATATACAGGAGGAGGGGCTAATAACTGACTTATATAATATATAGGAGGAGGGGCTGATAACTGACTTATATAATATACAGGAGGAGGGGCTGATAACTGACTTATATAATATACAGGAGGAGGGGCTGATAACTGACTTATATAATATGCAGGAGGAGGGGCTGATAACTGACATATAATTTACAGGAGGAGGGGCTAATAACTGACTTATATTATACAGGAGGAGGGGCTGATAACTGACTTATATACTATACAGGAGGAGGGGCTAATAACTGACTTATATAATATGCAGGAGGAGGGGCTGATAACTGACTAATATAATATACAGGAGGAGGGACTAATAACTGATTCATATAATATACAGGAGGAGGGGCTAATAACTGACTTATATCATACAGGAGGAGGGGCTGATAACTGACTTATATAATATACAGGAGATGGGGCTAATAACTGACTTATATAATATACAGGAGGAGGGGCTGATAACTGACATATATCATATACAAGAGGAGGGGCTAATAACTGATTCATATAATATACAGGAGGAGGGGCTGATAACTGACATATCATATACAGGAGGAGGGGCTAATAACTGACTTATATCATACAGGAGGAGGGGCTGATAACTGACTTATATCATATACAGGAGGAGGGGCTAATTGACTTATATAATATACAGGAGGAGGGGTTAATAACTGACTTATATAATATACAGCAGGAGGGGCTAATAACTGACTTATATTATATACAGGAGGAGGGGCTAATAACTGACTTATATAATATACAGGAGGAGGGGCTAATAACTGACTTATATTATATACAGGAGGAGGGGCTAATTGACTTATATAATATACAGGAGGAGGGGCTAATTGACTTATATAATATACAGGAGGAGGGACTGATAACTGACTTATATAATATACAGGAGGAGGGGCTGATAACTGACTTATATAATATACAGGAGGAGGGGCTGATAACTGACTTATATAATATACAGGAGGAGGGGCTGATAACTGACATATCATTTACAGGAGGAGGGGCTAATAACTGACTTATATAATATACAGGAGGAGGGGCTGATAACTGACTTATATACTATACAGGAGGAGGGGCTAATAACTGACTTATATAATATACAGGAGGAGGGGCTGATAACTGACTTATATCATACAGGAGGAGGGGCTAATAACTGACTTATATAATATACAGGAGGAGGGGCTAATAACTGACTTATATAATATACAGGAAGAGGGGCTAATAACTGACTTATATCATACAGGAGGAGGGGCTAATAACTGACTTATATAATATACAGGAGGAGGGGCTAATAACTGACTTATATAATATACAGGAGGAGAGTCTGATAACTGACTTATATAATATACAGGAGGAGGGGCTGATAACTGACTTATATAATATACAGGAGGAGGGGCTAATAACTGACTTATATAATATACAGGAGGAGGGGCTAATAACTGACTTATATAATATACAGGAGGAGGGGCTAATAACTGACTTATATCATATACAGGTGGAGGGGCTGATAACTGACTTATATCATACAGGAGGAGGGGCTAATAACTGACTTATATAATATACAGCAGGAGGGGCTAATAACTGACTTATATAATATACAGGAGGAGGGGCTAATAACTGACTTATATCATATACAGGAGGAGGGGCTGATAACTGATTTATATAATATACAGCAGGAGGGGCTAATAACTGACTTATATCATATACAGGAGGAGGGGCTAATAACTGACTTATATCATACAGGAGGAGGGGCTAATAACTGACTTATATAATATACAGGAGGAGAGGCTAATAACTGACTTATATAATATACAGGTGGAGGGGCTGATAACTGATTATATAATATACAGGAGGAGGGGCTAATAACTGACTTATATCATATACAGGTGGAGGGGCTGATAACTGACTTATATCATACAGGAGGAGGGGCTAATAACTGACTTATATCATACAGGAGGAGGGGCTAATAACTGACTTATATAATATACAGGAGGAGAGGCTAATAACTGACTTATATAATATACAGGTGGAGGGGCTGATAACTGACTTATATAATTTACAGCAGGAGGGGCTAATAACTTATATCATAAACAGGAGGAGGGGCTAATAACTGATTTATATAATATACAGCAGAAGGGGCTAATAACTGACTTATATCATATACAGGAGGAGGGGCTAATTGACTTATATAATATACAGGAGGAGGGGCTAATAACTGACTTATATCATATACAGGAGGAGGGGCTAATAACTGACTTATATCATATACAGGAGGAGGGGCTAATAACTGACTATATCATATACAGGAGGAGGGGCTAATAACTGACTTATATCATATACAGGAGGAGGGGCTAATTGACTTATATAATATACAGGAGGAGGGGTTAATAACTGACTTATGTACTATACAGCAGGAGGGGCTAATAACTGACTTATATTATATACAGGAGGAGGGGCTAATAACTGACTTATATAATATACAGAAGGAGGGGCTAATAACTGACTTATATTATATACAGGAGGAGGGGCTAATAACTGACTTATATAATATACAGAAGGAGGGGCTAATAACTGACTTATATTATATACAGGAGGAGGGGCTAATTGACTTATATAATATACAGGAGGAGGGACTGATAACTGACTTATATAATATACAGGAGGAGGGGCTAATAACTGACTTATATAATATACAGGAGGAGGGGCTGATAACTGACTTATATAATATACAGGAGGAGGGGCTGATAACTGACTTATATAATATACAGGAGGAGGGGCTGATAACTGACTTATATAATATACAGGAGGAGGGGCTGATAACTGACTTATATAATATACAGGAGGAGGGGCTGATAACTGACTTATATAATATGCAGGAGGAGGGGCTGATAACTGACATATAATTTACAGGAGGAGGGGTTAATAACTGACTTATATAATATACAGGAGGAGGGGCTGATAACTGACTTATATACTATACAGGAGGAGGGGTTAATAACTGACTTATATAATATACAGGAGGAGGGGCTGATAACTGACTTATATCATACAGGAGGAGGGGCTAATAACTGACTTATATAATATACAGGAGGAGGGGCTAATAACTGACTTATATAATATACAGGAGGAGGGGCTAATAACTGACTTATATCATACAGGAGGAGGGGCTAATAACTGACTTATATAATATGCAGGAGGAGGGGCTGATAACTGACTTATATAATATACAGGAGGAGAGGCTAATAACTGACTTATATAATATACAGGAGGAGGGGCTGATAACTGACTTATATAATATACAGGAGGAGGGGCTAATAACTGACTTATATCATACAGGAGGAGGGGCTAATAACTGACTTATATCATATAGGAGGAGGGGCTAATAACTGACTTATATAATATACAGGAGGAGGGGCTAATAACTGACTTATATAATATACAGGAGGAGAGGCTAATAACTGACTTATATAATATACAAGAGGAGGGGCTGATAACTGACTTATATAATATACAGGAGGAGGGGCTAATAACTGACTTATATCATACAGGAGGAGGGGCTAATAACTGACTTATATAATATACAGGAGGAGGGGCTAATAACTGACTTATATCATACAGGAGGAGGGGCTAATAACTGACTTATATAATATACAGGAGGAATGGCTAATAACTGACTTATATAATATACAAGAGGAGGGTCTGATAACTGACTTATATAATATACAGGAGGAGGGGCTGATAACTGACTTATATAATATACAGGAGGAGGTGCTGATAACTGACTTATTAGCCCCTCCTCCTGTATATTATATAAGTCAGTTATCAGCCCCTCCTCCTGTATATTATATAAGTCAGTTATCAGACCCTCCTCCTGTATGATATAACTGACTTATATAATATACAGGAGGAGAGGCTAATAACTGACTTATATAATATACAGGTGGAGGGGCTGATAACTGACTTATATAATATACAGGAGGAAGGGCTAATAACTGACTTATATCATATACAGGTGGAGGGGCTGATAACTGACTTATATCATACAGGAGGAGGGGCTAATAACTGACTTATATAATATACAGCAGGAGGGGCTAATAACTGACTTATATCATATACAGGAGGAGGGGCTGATAACTGATTTATATAATATACAGAAGAGGGGCTAATAACTGACTTATATCATATACAGGAGGAGGGGCTGATAACTGATTTATATAATATACAGCAGGAGGGGCTAATAACTGACTTATATCATATACAGGAGGAGGGGCTAATAACTGACTTATATCATACAGGAGGAGGGGCTAATAACTGACTTATATCATATATAGGAGGAGGGGCTGATAACTGATTTATATAATATACAGCAGGAGGGGCTAATAACTGACTTATATCATATACAGGAGGAGGGGCTGATAACTGACTTATATAATATACAGGAGGAGGGGCTAATAACTGACTTATATCATATACAGGTGGAGGGGCTGATAACTGACTTATATCATACAGGAGGAGGGGCTGATAACTGACTTATATAATTTACAGCAGGAGGGGATAATAACTTATATCATATACAGGAGGAGGGGCTAATAACTGATTTATATAATATACAGCAGAAGGGGCTAATAACTGACTTATATCATATACAGGAGGAGGGGCTAATTGACTTATATAATATACAGGAGGAGGGGCTAATAACTGACTTATATCATATACAGGAGGAGGGGCTAATAACTGACTTATATCATATACAGGAGGAGGGGCTAATAACTGACTATATCATATACAGGAGGAGGGGCTAATAACTGACTTATATCATATACAGGAGGAGGGGCTAATTGACTTATATAATATACAGGAGGAGGGGCTAATAACTGACTTATATACTATACAGCAGGAGGGGCTAATAACTGACTTATATTATATACAGGAGGAGGGGCTAATAACTGACTTATATAATATACAGGAGGATGGGCTAATAACTGACTTATATTATATACAGGAGGAGGGGCTAATTGACTTATATAATATACAGGAGGAGGGACTGATAACTGACTTTTATAATATACAGGAGGAGGGGCTAATAACTGACTTATATAATATATAGGAGAAGGGGCTGATAACTGACTTATATAATATACAGGAGGAGGGGCTGATAACTGACTTATATAATATACAGGAGGAGGGGCTGATAACTGACTTATATAATATGCAGGAGGAGGGGCTGATAACTGACATATAATTTACAGGAGGAGGGGCTAATAACTGACTTATATTATACAGGAGGAGGGGCTGATAACTGACTTATATACTATACAGGAGGAGGGGCTAATAACTGACTTATATAATATACAGGAGGAGGGGCTAATAACTGACTTATATTATATACAGGAGGAGGGGCTAATTGACTTATATAATATACAGGAGGAGGGGCTAATTGACGTATATAATATACAGGAGGAGGGACTGATAACTGACTTATATAATATACAGGAGGAGGGGCTAATAACTGATTTATATAATATACAGGAGGAGGGGCTGATAACTGACTTATATAATATACAGGAGGAGGGGCTGATAACTGACTTATATAATATACAGGAGGAGGGGCTGATAACTGACTTATATAATATACAGGAGGAGGGGCTGATAACTGACATATCATTTACAGGAGGAGGGGCTAATAACTGACTTATATAATATACAGGAGGAGGGGCTGATAACTGACTTATATACTATACAGGAGGAGGGGCTAATAACTGACTTATATAATATACAGGAGGAGGGGCTGATAACTGACTTATATCATACAGGAGGAGGGGCTAATAACTGACTTATATAATATACAGGAGGAGGGGCTAATAACTGACTTATATAATATACAGGAAGAGGGGCTAATAACTGACTTATATCATACAGGAGGAGGGGCTAATAACTGACTTATATAATATACAGGAGGAGGGGCTAATAACTGACTTATATAATATACAGGAGGAGAGTCTGATAACTGACTTATATAATATACAGGAGGAGGGGCTGATAACTGACTTATATAATATACAGGAGGAGGGGCTAATAACTGACTTATATAATATACAGGAGGAGGGGCTAATAACTGACTTATATAATATACAGGAGGAGGGGCTAATAACTGACTTATATCATATACAGGTGGAGGGGCTGATAACTGACTTATATCATACAGGAGGAGGGGCTAATAACTGACTTATATAATATACAGCAGGAGGGGCTAATAACTGACTTATATAATATACAGGAGGAGGGGCTAATAACTGACTTATATCATATACAGGAGGAGGGGCTGATAACTGATTTATATAATATACAGCAGGAGGGGCTAATAACTGACTTATATCATATACAGGAGGAGGGGCTAATAACTGACTTATATCATACAGGAGGAGGGGCTAATAACTGACTTATATAATATACAGGAGGAGAGGCTAATAACTGACTTATATAATATACAGGTGGAGGGGCTGATAACTGATTATATAATATACAGGAGGAGGGGCTAATAACTGACTTATATCATATACAGGTGGAGGGGCTGATAACTGACTTATATCATACAGGAGGAGGGGCTAATAACTGACTTATATCATACAGGAGGAGGGGCTAATAACTGACTTATATAATATACAGGAGGAGAGGCTAATAACTGACTTATATAATATACAGGTGGAGGGGCTGATAACTGACTTATATAATTTACAGCAGGAGGGGCTAATAACTTATATCATAAACAGGAGGAGGGGCTAATAACTGATTTATATAATATACAGCAGAAGGGGCTAATAACTGACTTATATCATATGCAGGAGGAGGGGCTAATTGACTTATATAATATACAGGAGGAGGGGCTAATAACTGACTTATATCATATACAGGAGGAGGGGCTAATAACTGACTTATATCATATACAGGAGGAGGGGCTAATAACTGACTATATCATATACAGGAGGAGGGGCTAATAACTGACTTATATCATATACAGGAGGAGGGGCTAATTGACTTATATAATATACAGGAGGAGGGGTTAATAACTGACTTATGTACTATACAGCAGGAGGGGCTAATAACTGACTTATATTATATACAGGAGGAGGGGCTAATAACTGACTTATATAATATACAGGAGGAGGGGCTAATAACTGACTTATATTATATACAGGAGGAGGGGCTAATTGACTTATATAATATACAGGAGGAGGGACTGATAACTGACTTATATAATATACAGGAGGAGGGGCTAATAACTGACTTATATAATATACAGGAGGAGGGGCTGATAACTGACTTATATAATATACAGGAGGAGGGGCTGATAACTGACTTATATAATATACAGGAGGAGGGGCTGATAACTGACTTATATAATATACAGGAGGAGGGGCTGATAACTGACTTATATAATATACAGGAGAAGGGGCTGATAACTGACTTATATAATATGCAGGAGGAGGGGCTGATAACTGACATATAATTTACAGGAGGAGGGGTTAATAACTGACTTATATAATATACAGGAGGAGGGGCTGATAACTGACTTATATACTATACAGGAGGAGGGGTTAATCACTGACTTATATAATATACAGGAGGAGGGGCTGATAACTGACTTATATCATACAGGAGGAGGGGCTAATAACTGACTTATATAATATACAGGAGGAGGGGCTAATAACTGACTTATATAATATACAGGAGGAGGGGCTAATAACTGACTTATATCATACAGGAGGAGGGGCTAATAACTGACTTATATAATATGCAGGAGGAGGGGCTGATAACTGACTTATATAATATACAGGAGGAGGGGCTAATAACTGATTCATATAATATACAGGAGGAAGGGCTAATAACTGACTTATATCATACAGGAGGAGGGGCTGATAACTGACTTATATAATATACAGGAGGAGGGGCTGATAACTGACTTATGTAATATACAGGAGATGGGGCTAATAACTGACTTATATAATATACAGGAGGAGGGGCTGATAACTGACATATATCATATACAAGAGGAGGGGCTAATAACTGATTCATATAATATACAGGAGGAGGGGCTGATAACTGACATATCATATACAGGAGGAGGGGCTAATAACTGACTTATATCATACAGGAGGAGGGGCTGATAACTGACTTATATCATATACAGGAGGAGGGGCTAATTGACTTATATAATATACAGGAGGAGGGGTTAATATCTGACTTATATAATATACAGCAGGAGGGGCTAATAACTGACTTATATTATATACAGGAGGAGGGGCTAATAACTGACTTATATAATATACAGGAGGAGGGGCTAATAACTGACTTATATAATATACAGGAAGAGGGGCTAATAACTGACTTATATCATACAGGAGGAGGGGCTAATAACTGACTTATATAATATACAGGAGGAGGGGCTAATAACTGACTTATATAATATACAGGAGGAGGGTCTGATAACTGACTTATATAATATACAGGAGGAGGGGCTGATAACTGACTTATATAATATACAGGAGGAGGGGCTAATAACTGACTTATATAATATACAGGAGGAGGGGCTAATAACTGACTTATATAATATACAGGAGGAGGGGCTAATAACTGACTTATATCATTTACAGGTGGAGGGGCTGATAACTGACTTATATCATACAGGAGGAGGGGCTAATAACTGACTTAAATAATATACAGCAGGAGGGGCTAATAACTGACTTATATAATATACAGGAGGAGGGGCTAATAACTGACTTATATCATATACAGGAGGAGGGGCTGATAACTGATTTATATAATATACAGCAGGAGGGGCTAATAACTGACTTATATCATATACAGGAGGAGGGGCTAATAACTGACTTATATCATACAGGAGGAGGGGCTAATAACTGACTTATATAATATACAGGAGGAGAGGCTAATAACTGACTTATATAATATACAGGTGGAGGGGCTGATAACTGTCTTATATAATATACAGGAGGAGGGGCTAATAACTGACTTATATCATATACAGGTGGAGGGGCTGATAACTGACTTATATCATACAGGAGGAGGGGCTAATAACTGACTTATATCATACAGGAGGAGGGGCTAATAACTGACTTATATAATATACAGGAGGAGAGGCTAATAACTGACTTATATAATATACAGGTGGAGGGGCTGATAACTGACTTATATAATTTACAGCAGGAGGGGCTAATAACTGACTTATATCATATACAGGAGGAGGGGCTAATTGACTTATATAATATACAGGAGGAGGGGCTAATAACTGACTTATATCATATACAGGAGGAGGGGCTAATAACTGACTTATATCATATACAGGAGGAGGGGCTAATAACTGACTATATCATATACAGGAGGAGGGGCTAATAACTGACTTATATCATATACAGGAGGAGGGGCTAATTGACTTATATAATATACAGGAGGAGGGGTTAATAACTGACTTATGTACTATACAGCAGGAGGGGCTAATAACTGACTTATATTATATACAGGAGGAGGGGCTAATAACTGACTTATATAATATACAGGAGGAGGGGCTAATAACTGACTTATATTATATACAGGAGGAGGGGCTTATTGACTTATATAATATACAGGAGGAGGGACTGATAACTGACTTATATAATATACAGGAGGAGGGGCTAATAACTGACTTATATAATATACAGGAGGAGGGGCTGATAACTGACTTATATAATATACAGGAGGAGGGGCTGATAACTGACTTATATAATATACAGGAGGAGGGGCTGATAACTGACTTATATAATATACAGGAGGAGGGGCTGATAACTGACTTATATAATATACAGGAGGAGGGGCTGATAACTGACTTATATAATATGCAGGAGGAGGGGCTGATAACTGACATATAATTTACAGGAGGAGGGGTTAATAACTGACTTATATAATATACAGGAGGAGGGGCTGATAACTGACTTATATACTATACAGGAGGAGGGGTTAATAACTGACTTATATAATATACAGGAGGAGGGGCTGATAACTGACTTATATCATACAGGAGGAGGGGCTAATAACTGACTTATATAATATACAGGAGGAGGGGCTAATAACTGACTTATATAATATACAGGAGGAGGGGCTAATAACTGACTTATATCATACAGGAGGAGGGGCTAATAACTGACTTATATAATATGCAGGAGGAGGGGCTGATAACTGACTTATATAATATACAGGAGGAGGGGCTAATAACTGATTCATATAATATACAGGAGGAGGGGCTAATAACTGACTTATATCATACAGGAGGAGGGGCTGATAACTGACTTATATAATATACAGGAGGAGGGGCTGATAACTGACTTATGTAATATACAGGAGATGGGGCTAATAACTGACTTATATAATATACAGGAGGAGGGGCTGATAACTGACATATATCATATACAAGAGGAGGGGCTAATAACTGATTCATATAATATACAGGAGGAGGGGCTGATAACTGACATATCATATACGGGAGGAGGGGCTAATAACTGACTTATATCATACAGGAGGAGGGGCTGATAACTGACTTATATCATATACAGGAGGAGGGGCTACTTGACTTATATAATATACAGGAGGAGGGGCTAATTGACTTATATAATATACAGGAGGAGGGGTTAATAACTGACTTATATAATATACAGCAGGAGGGGCTAATAACTGACTTATATAATATACAGGAGGAGGGGCTAATAACTGACTTATATTATATACAGGAGGATGGGCTAATAACTGACTTATATAATATACAGGAGGAGGGGCTAATTGACTTATATAATATACAGGAGGAGGGACTGATAACTGACTTATATAATATACAGGAGGAGGGGCTAATAACTGACTTATATAATATACAGGAGGAGAGGCTGATAACTGACTTATATAATATACAGGAGGAGGGGCTGATAACTGACTTATATAATATACAGGAGGAGGGGCTGATAACTGACTTATATAATATACAGGAGGAGGGGCTGATAACTGACATATCATTTACAGGAGGAGGGGCTAATAACTGACTTATATAATATACAGGAGGAGGGGCTGATAACTGACTTATATACTATACAGGAGGAGGGGCTAATAACTGACTTATATAATATACAGGAGGAGGGGCTGATAACTGACTTATATCATACAGGAGGAGGGGCTAATAACTGACTTATATAATATACAGGAGGAGGGGCTAATAACTGACTTATACAATATACAGGAAGAGGGGCTAATAACTGACTTATATCATACAGGAGGAGGGGCTAATAACTGACTTATATAATATACAGGAGGAGGGGCTGATAACTGACTTATATAATATACAGGAGGAGAAGCTAATAACTGATTCATATAATATACAGGAGGAGGGGCTAATAATTGACTTATATCATACAGGAGGAGGGGCTGATAACTGACTTATATAATATACAGGAGGAGGGGCTGATAACTGACTTATGTAATATACAGGAGGAGGGGCTAATAACTGACTTATATAATATAAAGGAGGAGGGGCTGATAACTGACATATATCATATACAAGAGGAGGGGCTAATAACTGATTCATATAATATACAGGAGGAGGGGCTGATAACTGACATATCATATACAGGAGGAGGGGCTAATAACTGACTTATATCATACAGGAGGAGAGGCTGATAACTGACTTATATAATATACAGGAGGAGAGGCTGATAACTGACTTATATAATATACAGGAGGAGAGGCTGATAACTGACTTATATAATATACAGGATGAGAGGCTAATAACTGACTTATATAATATACAGGAGGAGGGGCTAATAACTGACTTATATCATATACAGGAGGAGGGGCTGATAACTGACTTATATCATACAGGAGGAGGGGCTGATAACTGACTTATATAATTTACAGCAGGAGGGGATAATAACTTATATCATATACAGGAGGAGGGGCTAATAACTGATTTATATAATATACAGGAGGATGGGCTAATAACTGACTTATATTATATACAGGAGGAGGGGCTAATTGACTTATATAATATACAGGAGGAGGGACTGATAACTGACTTTTATAATATACAGGAGGAGGGGCTAATAACTGACTTATATAATATATAGGAGAAGGGGCTGATAACTGACTTATATAATATACAGGAGGAGGGGCTGATAACTGACTTATATAATATACAGGAGGAGGGGCTGATAACTGACTTATATAATATGCAGGAGGAGGGGCTGATAACTGACATATAATTTACAGGAGGAGGGGCTAATAACTGACTTATATTATACAGGAGGAGGGGCTGATAACTGACTTATATACTATACAGGAGGAGGGGCTAATAACTGACTTATATAATATACAGGAGGAGGGGCTAATAACTGACTTATATTATATACAGGAGGAGGGGCTAATTGACTTATATAATATACAGGAGGAGGGGCTAATTGACGTATATAATATACAGGAGGAGGGACTGATAACTGACTTATATAATATACAGGAGGAGGGGCTAATAACTGATTTATATAATATACAGGAGGAGGGGCTGATAACTGACTTATATAATATACAGGAGGAGGGGCTGATAACTGACTTATATAATATACAGGAGGAGGGGCTGATAACTGACTTATATAATATACAGGAGGAGGGGCTGATAACTGACATATCATTTACAGGAGGAGGGGCTAATAACTGACTTATATAATATACAGGAGGAGGGGCTGATAACTGACTTATATACTATACAGGAGGAGGGGCTAATAACTGACTTATATAATATACAGGAGGAGGGGCTGATAACTGACTTATATCATACAGGAGGAGGGGCTAATAACTGACTTATATAATATACAGGAGGAGGGGCTAATAACTGACTTATATAATATACAGGAAGAGGGGCTAATAACTGACTTATATCATACAGGAGGAGGGGCTAATAACTGACTTATATAATATACAGGAGGAGGGGCTAATAACTGACTTATATAATATACAGGAGGAGAGTCTGATAACTGACTTATATAATATACAGGAGGAGGGGCTGATAACTGACTTATATAATATACAGGAGGAGGGGCTAATAACTGACTTATATAATATACAGGAGGAGGGGCTAATAACTGACTTATATAATATACAGGAGGAGGGGCTAATAACTGACTTATATCATATACAGGTGGAGGGGCTGATAACTGACTTATATCATACAGGAGGAGGGGCTAATAACTGACTTATATAATATACAGCAGGAGGGGCTAATAACTGACTTATATAATATACAGGAGGAGGGGCTAATAACTGACTTATATCATATACAGGAGGAGGGGCTGATAACTGATTTATATAATATACAGCAGGAGGGGCTAATAACTGACTTATATCATATACAGGAGGAGGGGCTAATAACTGACTTATATCATACAGGAGGAGGGGCTAATAACTGACTTATATAATATACAGGAGGAGAGGCTAATAACTGACTTATATAATATACAGGTGGAGGGGCTGATAACTGATTATATAATATACAGGAGGAGGGGCTAATAACTGACTTATATCATATACAGGTGGAGGGGCTGATAACTGACTTATATCATACAGGAGGAGGGGCTAATAACTGACTTATATCATACAGGAGGAGGGGCTAATAACTGACTTATATAATATACAGGAGGAGAGGCTAATAACTGACTTATATAATATACAGGTGGAGGGGCTGATAACTGACTTATATAATTTACAGCAGGAGGGGCTAATAACTTATATCATAAACAGGAGGAGGGGCTAATAACTGATTTATATAATATACAGCAGAAGGGGCTAATAACTGACTTATATCATATGCAGGAGGAGGGGCTAATTGACTTATATAATATACAGGAGGAGGGGCTAATAACTGACTTATATCATATACAGGAGGAGGGGCTAATAACTGACTTATATCATATACAGGAGGAGGGGCTAATAACTGACTATATCATATACAGGAGGAGGGGCTAATAACTGACTTATATCATATACAGGAGGAGGGGCTAATTGACTTATATAATATACAGGAGGAGGGGTTAATAACTGACTTATGTACTATACAGCAGGAGGGGCTAATAACTGACTTATATTATATACAGGAGGAGGGGCTAATAACTGACTTATATAATATACAGGAGGAGGGGCTAATAACTGACTTATATTATATACAGGAGGAGGGGCTAATTGACTTATATAATATACAGGAGGAGGGACTGATAACTGACTTATATAATATACAGGAGGAGGGGCTAATAACTGACTTATATAATATACAGGAGGAGGGGCTAATAACTGACTTATATAATATACAGGAAGAGGGGCTAATAACTGACTTATATCATACAGGAGGAGGGGCTAATAACTGACTTATATAATATACAGGAGGAGGGGCTAATAACTGACTTATATAATATACAGGAGGAGAGTCTGATAACTGACTTATATAATATACAGGAGGAGGGGCTGATAACTGACTTATATAATATACAGGAGGAGGGGCTAATAACTGACTTATATAATATACAGGAGGAGGGGCTAATAACTGACTTATATAATATACAGGAGGAGGGGCTAATAACTGACTTATATCATATACAGGTGGAGGGGCTGATAACTGACTTATATCATACAGGAGGAGGGGCTAATAACTGACTTATATAATATACAGCAGGAGGGGCTAATAACTGACTTATATAATATACAGGAGGAGGGGCTAATAACTGACTTATATCATATACAGGAGGAGGGGCTGATAACTGATTTATATAATATACAGCAGGAGGGGCTAATAACTGACTTATATCATATACAGGAGGAGGGGCTAATAACTGACTTATATCATACAGGAGGAGGGGCTAATAACTGACTTATATAATATACAGGAGGAGAGGCTAATAACTGACTTATATAATATACAGGTGGAGGGGCTGATAACTGATTATATAATATACAGGAGGAGGGGCTAATAACTGACATATTTCATATATAGGTGGAGGGGCTGATAACTGACTTATATCATACAGGAGGAGGGGCTAATAACTGACTTATATCATACAGGAGGAGGGGCTAATAACTGACTTATATAATATACAGGAGGAGAGGCTAATAACTGACTTATATAATATACAGGTGGAGGGGCTGATAACTGACTTATATAATTTACAGCAGGAGGGGCTAATAACTTATATCATAAACAGGAGGAGGGGCTAATAACTGATTTATATAATATACAGCAGAAGGGGCTAATAACTGACTTATATCATATGCAGGAGGAGGGGCTAATTGACTTATATAATATACAGGAGGAGGGGCTAATAACTGACTTATATCATATACAGGAGGAGGGGCTAATAACTGACTTATATCATATACAGGAGGAGGGGCTAATAACTGACTATATCATATACAGGAGGAGGGGCTAATAACTGACTTATATCATATACAGGAGGAGGGGCTAATTGACTTATATAATATACAGGAGGAGGGGTTAATAACTGACTTATGTACTATACAGCAGGAGGGGCTAATAACTGACTTATATTATATACAGGAGGAGGGGCTAATAACTGACTTATATAATATACAGGAGGAGGGGCTAATAACTGACTTATATTATATACAGGAGGAGGGGCTAATTGACTTATATAATATACAGGAGGAGGGACTGATAACTGACTTATATAATATACAGGAGGAGGGGCTAATAACTGACTTATATAATATACAGGAGGAGGGGCTGATAACTGACTTATATAATATACAGGAGGAGGGGCTGATAACTGACTTATATAATATACAGGAGGAGGGGCTGATAACTGACTTATATAATATACAGGAGGAGGGGCTGATAACTGACTTATATAATATACAGGAGAAGGGGCTGATAACTGACTTATATAATATGCAGGAGGAGGGGCTGATAACTGACATATAATTTACAGGAGGAGGGGTTAATAACTGACTTATATAATATACAGGAGGAGGGGCTGATAACTGACTTATATACTATACAGGAGGAGGGGTTAATCACTGACTTATATAATATACAGGAGGAGGGGCTGATAACTGACTTATATCATACAGGAGGAGGGGCTAATAACTGAATTATATAATATACAGGAGGAGGGGCTAATAACTGACTTATATAATATACAGGAGGAGGGGCTAATAACTGACTTATATCATACAGGAGGAGGGGCTAATAACTGACTTATATAATATGCAGGAGGAGGGGCTGATAACTGACTTATATAATATACAGGAGGAGGGGCTAATAACTGATTCATATAATATACAGGAGGAAGGGCTAATAACTGACTTATATCATACAGGAGGAGGGGCTGATAACTGACTTATATAATATACAGGAGGAGGGGCTGATAACTGACTTATGTAATATACAGGAGATGGGGCTAATAACTGACTTATATAATATACAGGAGGAGGGGCTGATAACTGACATATATCATATACAAGAGGAGGGGCTAATAACTGATTCATATAATATACAGGAGGAGGGGCTGATAACTGACATATCATATACAGGAGGAGGGGCTAATAACTGACTTATATCATACAGGAGGAGGGGCTGATAACTGACTTATATCATATACAGGAGGAGGGGCTAATTGACTTATATAATATACAGGAGGAGGGGTTAATATCTGACTTATATAATATACAGCAGGAGGGGCTAATAACTGACTTATATTATATACAGGAGGAGGGGCTAATAACTGACTTATATAATATACAGGAGGAGGGGCTAATAACTGACTTATATAATATACAGGAAGAGGGGCTAATAACTGACTTATATCATACAGGAGGAGGGGCTAATAACTGACTTATATAATATACAGGAGGAGGGGCTAATAACTGACTTATATAATATACAGGAGGAGGGTCTGATAACTGTCTTATATAATATACAGGAGGAGGGGCTGATAACTGACTTATATAATATACAGGAGGAGGGGCTAATAACTGACTTATATAATATACAGGAGGAGGGGCTAATAACTGACTTATATAATATACAGGAGGAGGGGCTAATAACTGACTTATATCATTTACAGGTGGAGGGGCTGATAACTGACTTATATCATACAGGAGGAGGGGCTAATAACTGACTTAAATAATATACAGCAGGAGGGGCTAATAACTGACTTATATAATATACAGGAGGAGGGGCTAATAACTGACTTATATCATATACAGGAGGAGGGGCTGATAACTGATTTATATAATATACAGCAGGAGGGGCTAATAACTGACTTATATCATATACAGGAGGAGGGGCTAATAACTGACTTATATCATACAGGAGGAGGGGCTAATAACTGACTTATATAATATACAGGAGGAGAGGCTAATAACTGACTTATATAATATACAGGTGGAGGGGCTGATAACTGTCTTATATAATATACAGGAGGAGGGGCTAATAACTGACTTATATCATATACAGGTGGAGGGGCTGATAACTTACTTATATCATACAGGAGGAGGGGCTAATAACTGACTTATATCATACAGGAGGAGGGGCTAATAACTGACTTATATAATATACAGGAGGAGAGGCTAATAACTGACTTATATAATATACAGGTGGAGGGGCTGATAACTGACTTATATAATTTACAGCAGGAGGGGCTAATAACTGACTTATATCATATACAGGAGGAGGGGCTAATTGACTTATATAATATACAGGAGGAGGGGCTAATAACTGACTTATATCATATACAGGAGGAGGGGCTAATAACTGACTTATATCATATACAGGAGGAGGGGCTAATAACTGACTATATCATATACAGGAGGAGGGGCTAATAACTGACTTATATCATATACAGGAGGAGGGGCTAATTGACTTATATAATATACAGGAGGAGGGGTTAATAACTGACTTATGTACTATACAGCAGGAGGGGCTAATAACTGACTTATATTATATACAGGAGGAGGGGCTAATAACTGACTTATATAATATACAGGAGGAGGGGCTAATAACTGACTTATATTATATACAGGAGGAGGGGCTTATTGACTTATATAATATACAGGAGGAGGGACTGATAACTGACTTATATAATATACAGGAGGAGGGGCTAATAACTGACTTATATAATATACAGGAGGAGGGGCTGATAACTGACTTATATAATATACAGGAGGAGGGGCTGATAACTGACTTATATAATATACAGGAGGAGGGGCTGATAACTGACTTATATAATATACAGGAGGAGGGGCTGATAACTGACTTATATAATATACAGGAGGAGGGGCTGATAACTGACTTATATAATATGCAGGAGGAGGGGCTGATAACTGACATATAATTTACAGGAGGAGGGGTTAATAACTGACTTATATAATATACAGGAGGAGGGGCTGATAACTGACTTATATACTATACAGGAGGAGGGGTTAATAACTGACTTATATAATATACAGGAGGAGGGGCTGATAACTGACTTATATCATACAGGAGGAGGGGCTAATAACTGACTTATATAATATACAGGAGGAGGGGCTAATAACTGACTTATATAATATACAGGAGGAGGGGCTAATAACTGACTTATATCATACAGGAGGAGGGGCTAATAACTGACTTATATAATATGCAGGAGGAGGGGCTGATAACTGACTTATATAATATACAGGAGGAGGGGCTAATAACTGATTCATATAATATACAGGAGGAGGGGCTAATAACTGACTTATATCATACAGGAGGAGGGGCTGATAACTGACTTATATAATATACAGGAGGAGGGGCTGATAACTGACTTATGTAATATACAGGAGATGGGGCTAATAACTGACTTATATAATATACAGGAGGAGGGGCTGATAACTGACATATATCATATACAAGAGGAGGGGCTAATAACTGATTCATATAATATACAGGAGGAGGGGCTGATAACTGACATATCATATACGGGAGGAGGGGCTAATAACTGACTTATATCATACAGGAGGAGGGGCTGATAACTGACTTATATCATATACAGGAGGAGGGGCTAATTGACTTATATAATATACAGGAGGAGGGGCTAATTGACTTATATAATATACAGGAGGAGGGGTTAATAACTGACTTATATAATATACAGCAGGAGGGGCTAATAACTGACTTATATAATATACAGGAGGAGGGGCTAATAACTGACTTATATTATATACAGGAGGATGGGCTAATAACTGACTTATATAATATACAGGAGGAGGGGCTAATTGACTTATATAATATACAGGAGGAGGGACTGATAACTGACTTATATAATATACAGGAGGAGGGGCTAATAACTGACTTATATAATATACAGGAGGAGAGGCTGATAACTGACTTATATAATATACAGGAGGAGGGGCTGATAACTGACTTATATAATATACAGGAGGAGGGGCTGATAACTGACTTATATAATATACAGGAGGAGGGGCTGATAACTGACATATCATTTACAGGAGGAGGGGCTAATAACTGACTTATATAATATACAGGAGGAGGGGCTGATAACTGACTTATATACTATACAGGAGGAGGGGCTAATAACTGACTTATATAATATACAGGAGGAGGGGCTGATAACTGACTTATATCATACAGGAGGAGGGGCTAATAACTGACTTATATAATATACAGGAGGAGGGGCTAATAACTGACTTATACAATATACAGGAAGAGGGGCTAATAACTGACTTATATCATACAGGAGGAGGGGCTAATAACTGACTTATATAATATACAGGAGGAGGGGCTGATAACTGACTTATATAATATACAGGAGGAGAAGCTAATAACTGATTCATATAATATACAGGAGGAGGGGCTAATAACTGACTTATATCATACAGGAGGAGGGGCTGATAACTGACTTATATAATATACAGGAGGAGGGGCTGATAACTGACTTATGTAATATACAGGAGGAGGGGCTAATAACTGACTTATATAATATAAAGGAGGAGGGGCTGATAACTGACATATATCATATACAAGAGGAGGGGCTAATAACTGATTCATATAATATACAGGAGGAGGGGCTGATAACTGACATATCATATACAGGAGGAGGGGCTAATAACTGACTTATATCATACAGGAGGAGAGGCTGATAACTGACTTATATAATATACAGGAGGAGAGGCTGATAACTGACTTATATAATATACAGGAGGAGAGGCTGATAACTGACTTATATAATATACAGGATGAGAGGCTAATAACTGACTTATATAATATACAGGAGGAGGGGCTAATAACTGACTTATATCATATACAGGAGGAGGGGCTGATAACTGACTTATATCATACAGGAGGAGGGGCTGATAACTGACTTATATAATTTACAGCAGGAGGGGATAATAACTTATATCATATACAGGAGGAGGGGCTAATAACTGATTTATATAATATACAGCAGAAGGGGCTAATAACTGACTTATATCATATACAGGAGGAGGGGCTAATTGACTTATATAATATACAGGAGGAGGGGCTAATAACTGACTTATATCATATACAGGAGGAGGGGCTAATAACTGACTTATATCATATACAGGAGGAGGGGCTAATAACTGACTATATCATATACAGGAGGAGGGGCTAATAACTGACTTATATCATATACAGGAGGAGGGGCTAATTGACTTATATAATATACAGGAGGAGGGGCTAATAACTGACTTATATACTATACAGCAGGAGGGGCTAATAACTGACTTATATTATATACAGGAGGAGGGGCTAATAACTGACTTATATAATATACAGGAGGATGGGCTAATAACTGACTTATATTATATACAGGAGGAGGGGCTAATTGACTTATATAATATACAGGAGGAGGGACTGATAACTGACTTTTATAATATACAGGAGGAGGGGCTAATAACTGACTTATATAATATATAGGAGAAGGGGCTGATAACTGACTTATATAATATACAGGAGGAGGGGCTGATAACTGACTTATATAATATACAGGAGGAGGGGCTGATAACTGACTTATATAATATGCAGGAGGAGGGGCTGATAACTGACATATAATTTACAGGAGGAGGGGCTAATAACTGACTTATATTATACAGGAGGAGGGGCTGATAACTGACTTATATACTATACAGGAGGAGGGGCTAATAACTGACTTATATAATATACAGGAGGAGGGGCTAATAACTGACTTATATTATATACAGGAGGAGGGGCTAATTGACTTATATAATATACAGGAGGAGGGGCTAATTGACTTATATAATATACAGGAGGAGGGACTGATAACTGACTTATATAATATACAGGAGGAGGGGCTAATAACTGATTTATATAATATACAGGAGGAGGGGCTGATAACTGACTTATATAATATACAGGAGGAGGGGCTGATAACTGACTTATATAATATACAGGAGGAGGGGCTGATAACTGACTTATATAATATACAGGAGGAGGGGCTGATAACTGACATATCATTTACAGGAGGAGGGGCTAATAACTGACTTATATAATATACAGGAGGAGGGGCTGATAACTGACTTATATACTATACAGGAGGAGGGGCTAATAACTGACTTATATAATATACAGGAGGAGGGGCTGATAACTGACTTATATCATACAGGAGGAGGGGCTAATAACTGACTTATATAATATACAGGAGGAGGGGCTAATAACTGACTTATATAATATACAGGAAGAGGGGCTAATAACTGACTTATATCATACAGGAGGAGGGGCTAATAACTGACTTATATAATATACAGGAGGAGGGGCTAATAACTGACTTATATAATATACAGGAGGAGAGTCTGATAACTGACTTATATAATATACAGGAGGAGGGGCTGATAACTGACTTATATAATATACAGGAGGAGGGGCTAATAACTGACTTATATAATATACAGGAGGAGGGGCTAATAACTGACTTATATAATATACAGGAGGAGGGGCTAATAACTGACTTATATCATATACAGGTGGAGGGGCTGATAACTGACTTATATCATACAGGAGGAGGGGCTAATAACTGACTTATATAATATACAGCAGGAGGGGCTAATAACTGACTTATATAATATACAGGAGGAGGGGCTAATAACTGACTTATATCATATACAGGAGGAGGGGCTGATAACTGATTTATATAATATACAGCAGGAGGGGCTAATAACTGACTTATATCATATACAGGAGGAGGGGCTAATAACTGACTTATATCATACAGGAGGAGGGGCTAATAACTGACTTATATAATATACAGGAGGAGAGGCTAATAACTGACTTATATAATATACAGGTGGAGGGGCTGATAACTGATTATATAATATACAGGAGGAGGGGCTAATAACTGACTTATATCATATACAGGTGGAGGGGCTGATAACTGACTTATATCATACAGGAGGAGGGGCTAATAACTGACTTATATCATACAGGAGGAGGGGCTAATAACTGACTTATATAATATACAGGAGGAGAGGCTAATAACTGACTTATATAATATACAGGTGGAGGGGCTGATAACTGACTTATATAATTTACAGCAGGAGGGGCTAATAACTTATATCATAAACAGGAGGAGGGGCTAATAACTGATTTATATAATATACAGCAGAAGGGGCTAATAACTGACTTATATCATATGCAGGAGGAGGGGCTAATTGACTTATATAATATACAGGAGGAGGGGCTAATAACTGACTTATATCATATACAGGAGGAGGGGCTAATAACTGACTTATATCATATACAGGAGGAGGGGCTAATAACTGACTATATCATATACAGGAGGAGGGGCTAATAACTGACTTATATCATATACAGGAGGAGGGGCTAATTGACTTATATAATATACAGGAGGAGGGGTTAATAACTGACTTATGTACTATACAGCAGGAGGGGCTAATAACTGACTTATTTTATATACAGGAGGAGGGGCTAATAACTGACTTATATAATATACAGGAGGAGGGGCTAATAACTGACTTATATTATATACAGGAGGAGGGGCTAATTGACTTATATAATATACAGGAGGAGGGACTGATAACTGACTTATATAATATACAGGAGGAGGGGCTAATAACTGACTTATATAATATACAGGAGGAGGGGCTGATAACTGACTTATATAATATACAGGAGGAGGGGCTGATAACTGACTTATATAATATACAGGAGGAGGGGCTGATAACTGACTTATATAATATACAGGAGGAGGGGCTGATAACTGACTTATATAATATACAGGAGAAGGGGCTGATAACTGACTTATATAATATGCAGGAGGAGGGGCTGATAACTGACATATAATTTACAGGAGGAGGGGTTAATAACTGACTTATATAATATACAGGAGGAGGGGCTGATAACTGACTTATATACTATACAGGAGGAGGGGTTAATCACTGACTTATATAATATACAGGAGGAGGGGCTGATAACTGACTTATATCATACAGGAGGAGGGGCTAATAACTGACTTATATAATATACAGGAGGAGGGGCTAATAACTGACTTATATAATATACAGGAGGAGGGGCTAATAACTGACTTATATCATACAGGAGGAGGGGCTAATAACTGACTTATATAATATGCAGGAGGAGGGGCTGATAACTGACTTATATAATATACAGGAGGAGGGGCTAATAACTGATTCATATAATATACAGGAGGAAGGGCTAATAACTGACTTATATCATACAGGAGGAGGGGCTGATAACTGACTTATATAATATACAGGAGGAGGGGCTGATAACTGACTTATGTAATATACAGGAGATGGGGCTAATAACTGACTTATATAATATACAGGAGGAGGGGCTGATAACTGACATATATCATATACAAGAGGAGGGGCTAATAACTGATTCATATAATATACAGGAGGAGGGGCTGATAACTGACATATCATATACAGGAGGAGGGGCTAATAACTGACTTATATCATACAGGAGGAGGGGCTGATAACTGACTTATATCATATACAGGAGGAGGGGCTAATTGACTTATATAATATACAGGAGGAGGGGTTAATATCTGACTTATATAATATACAGCAGGAGGGGCTAATAACTGACTTATATTATATACAGGAGGAGGGGCTAATAACTGACTTATATAATATACAGGAGGAGGGGCTAATAACTGACTTATATAATATACAGGAAGAGGGGCTAATAACTGACTTATATCATACAGGAGGAGGGGCTAATAACTGACTTATATAATATACAGGAGGAGGGGCTAATAACTGACTTATATAATATACAGGAGGAGGGTCTGATAACTGACTTATATAATATACAGGAGGAGGGGCTGATAACTGACTTATATAATATACAGGAGGAGGGGCTAATAACTGACTTATATAATATACAGGAGGAGGGGCTAATAACTGACTTATATAATATACAGGAGGAGGGGCTAATAACTGACTTATATCATTTACAGGTGGAGGGGCTGATAACTGACTTATATCATACAGGAGGAGGGGCTAATAACTGACTTAAATAATATACAGCAGGAGGGGCTAATAACTGACTTATATAATATACAGGAGGAGGGGCTAATAACTGACTTATATCATATACAGGAGGAGGGGCTGATAACTGATTTATATAATATACAGCAGGAGGGGCTAATAACTGACTTATATCATATACAGGAGGAGGGGCTAATAACTGACTTATATCATACAGGAGGAGGGGCTAATAACTGACTTATATAATATACAGGAGGAGAGGCTAATAACTGACTTATATAATATACAGGAGGAGAGGCTAATAACTGACTTATATAATATACAGGTGGAGGGGCTGATAACTGACTTATATAATTTACAGCAGGAGGGGCTAATAACTGACTTATATCATATACAGGAGGAGGGGCTAATTGACTTATATAATATACAGGAGGAGGGGCTAATAACTGACTTATATCATATACAGGAGGAGGGGCTAATAACTGACTTATATCATATACAGGAGGAGGGGCTAATAACTGACTATATCATATACAGGAGGAGGGGCTAATAACTGACTTATATCATATACAGGAGGAGGGGCTAATTGACTTATATAATATACAGGAGGAGGGGTTAATAACTGACTTATGTACTATACAGCAGGAGGGGTTAATAACTGACTTATATTATATACAGGAGGAGGGGCTAATAACTGACTTATATAATATACAGGAGGAGGGGCTAATAACTGACTTATATTATATACAGGAGGAGGGGCTTATTGACTTATATAATATACAGGAGGAGGGACTGATAACTGACTTATATAATATACAGGAGGAGGGGCTAATAACTGACTTATATAATATACAGGAGGAGGGGCTGATAACTGACTTATATAATATACAGGAGGAGGGGCTGATAACTGACTTATATAATATACAGGAGGAGGGGCTGATAACTGACTTATATAATATGCAGGAGGAGGGGCTGATAACTGACATATAATTTACAGGAGGAGGGGTTAATAACTGACTTATATAATATACAGGAGGAGGGGCTGATAACTGACTTATATACTATACAGGAGGAGGGGTTAATAACTGACTTATATAATATACAGGAGGAGGGGCTGATAACTGACTTATATCATACAGGAGGAGGGGCT
This sequence comes from Hyla sarda, assembly GCF_029499605.1. Taxonomy (NCBI): domain Eukaryota; kingdom Metazoa; phylum Chordata; class Amphibia; order Anura; family Hylidae; genus Hyla; species Hyla sarda. The sequence continues at coordinate 174,429,930 of NC_079197.1, forward strand.
AATAACTGACTTATATAATATACAGGAGGAGGGGCTAATAACTGACTTATATAATATACAGGAGGAGGGGCTAATAACTGACTTATATCATACAGGAGGAGGGGCTAATAACTGACTTATATAATATGCAGGAGGAGGGGCTGATAACTGACTTATATAATATACAGGAGGAGGGGCTAATAACTGATTCATATAATATACAGGAGGAGGGGCTAATAACTGACTTATATCATACAGGAGGAGGGGCTGATAACTGACTTATATAATATACAGGAGGAGGGGCTGATAACTGACTTATGTAATATACAGGAGATGGGGCTAATAACTGACTTATATAATATACAGGAGGAGGGGCTGATAACTGACATATATCATATACAAGAGGAGGGGCTAATAACTGATTCATATAATATACAGGAGGAGGGGCTGATAACTGACATATCATATACGGGAGGAGGGGCTAATAACTGACTTATATCATACAGGAGGAGGGGCTGATAACTGACTTATATCATATACAGGAGGAGGGGCTAATTGACTTATATAATATACAGGAGGAGGGGCTAATTGACTTATATAATATACAGGAGGAGGGGTTAATAACTGACTTATATAATATACAGCAGGAGGGGCTAATAACTGACTTATATAATATACAGGAGGAGGGGCTAATAACTGACTTATATTATATACAGGAGGATGGGCTAATAACTGACTTATATAATATACAGGAGGAGGGGCTAATTGACTTATATAATATACAGGAGGAGGGACTGATAACTGACTTATATAATATACAGGAGGAGGGGCTAATAACTGACTTATATAATATACAGGAGGAGAGGCTGATAACTGACTTATATAATATACAGGAGGAGGGGCTGATAACTGACTTATATAATATACAGGAGGAGGGGCTGATAACTGACTTATATAATATACAGGAGGAGGGGCTGATAACTGACATATCATTTACAGGAGGAGGGGCTAATAACTGACTTATATAATATACAGGAGGAGGGGCTGATAACTGACTTATATACTATACAGGAGGAGGGGCTAATAACTGACTTATATAATATACAGGAGGAGGGGCTGATAACTGACTTATATCATACAGGAGGAGGGGCTAATAACTGACTTATATAATATACAGGAGGATGGGCTAATAACTGACTTATACAATATACAGGAAGAGGGGCTAATAACTGACTTATATCATACAGGAGGAGGGGCTAATAACTGACTTATATAATATACAGGAGGAGGGGCTGATAACTGACTTATATAATATACAGGAGGAGAAGCTAATAACTGATTCATATAATATACAGGAGGAGGGGCTAATAACTGACTTATATCATACAGGAGGAGGGGCTGATAACTGACTTATATAATATACAGGAGGAGGGGCTGATAACTGACTTATGTAATATACAGGAGGAGGGGCTAATAACTGACTTATATAATATAAAGGAGGAGGGGCTGATAACTGACATATATCATATACAAGAGGAGGGGCTAATAACTGATTCATATAATATACAGGAGGAGGGGCTGATAACTGACATATCATATACAGGAGGAGGGGCTAATAACTGACTTATATCATACAGGAGGAGAGGCTGATAACTGACTTATATAATATACAGGAGGAGAGGCTGATAACTGACTTATATAATATACAGGAGGAGAGGCTGATAACTGACTTATATAATATACAGGATGAGAGGCTAATAACTGACTTATATAATATACAGGAGGAGGGGCTAATAACTGACTTATATCATATACAGGAGGAGGGGCTGATAACTGACTTATATAATATACAGGAGGAGGGTCTAATAACTGACTTATATAATATACAGGAGGAGGGGCTGATAACTGACATATAATATACAGGAGGAGGGTCTGATTACTGACTTATATCATATACAGGAGGAGGGGCTGATAACTGACTTATATCATACAGGAGGAGGGGCTGATAACTGACTTATATAATATACAGGAGGAGGGGCTAATAACTGACTTATATCATACAGGAGGAGGGGCTAATAACTGACTTATATAATATACAGGAGGAGGGGCTGATAACTGACGTATCATATACAGGAGGAGGGGCTGATAACTGAATTATATAATATGCAGGAGGAGGGGCTGATAACTGACTCATATAATAGACAGGAGGAGGGGCTGATAACTGACTTATATAATATACAGGAGGAGGGGCTAATAACTGACTTATATCATATACAGTAGGAGGGGCTGATAACTGACTTATATCATATACAGGAGGAGGGGCTAATAACTGACTTATGTAATATACAGGAGGAGGGGCTCTTAACTGACATATAATATACAGGAGGAGGGGCTGATAACTGACTTATATCATATACAGGAGGAGGGGCTAGTAACTGACATATCATACAGGAGGAGGGGCTAATAGCTGACTTATATAATATGCAGGAGGAGGGGCTGATAACTGACTTATATAATAGACAGGAGGAGGGGCTGATAACTGACTTATATCATATACAGGAGGAGGGGCTAATAACTGACTTATATCATATACAGGAGGAGGGGCTGATAACTGACTTATATCATATACAGGAGGAGGGGCTAATAACTGACTTATATAATATACAGGAGGAGGGGCTGATAACTGACTTATATAATATGCAGGAGGAGGGGCTGATAACTAACTCATATAATAGACAGGAGGAGGGGCTGATAACTAACTCATATAATAGACAGGAGGAGGGGCTGATAACTGACTTATATAATATACAGGAGGAGGGGCTAATAACTGACTTATATAATATACAGGAGGAGGGGCTAATAACTGACTTATATCATATACAGGAGGAGGGGCTGATAACTGAATTATATAATATGCAGGAGGAGGGGCTGATAACTGACTCATATAATAGACAGGAGGAGGGGCTGATAACTGACTTATATAATATACAGGAGGAGGGGCTAATAACTGACTTATATCATATACAGGAGGAGGGGCTGATAACTGACTTATATCATATACAGGAGGGGCTAATAACTGACTTATGTAATATACAGGAGGAGGGGCTCTTAACTGACATATAATATACAGGAGGAGGGGCTGATAACTGACTTATATCATATACAGGAGGAGGGGCTAGTAACTGACATATTATACTGGAGGAGGGGCTAATAGCTGACTTATATAATATGCAGGAGGAGGGGCTGATAACTGACTTATATAATATACAGGAGGAGGGGCTGATAACTGACTTATATAATATACAGGAGGAGGGGCTGATAACTGACTTATGTAATATACAGGAGGAGGGGCTAATAACTGACTTATATCATATACAGGAGGAGGGGCTGATAACTGACTTATATCATATACAGGAGGAGGGGCTAATAACTGACTTATGTAATATACAGGAGGAGGGGCTGATAACTGACTTATATAATATGCAGGAGGAGGGGCTGATAACTAACTCATATAATAGACAGGAGGAGGGGCTGATAACTGACTTATATAATATACAGGAGGAGGGGCTAATAACTGACTTATATAATATACAGGAGGAGGGGCTAATAACTGACTTATATCATATACAGGAGGAGGGGCTGATAACTGACTTATATCATATACAGGAGGAGGGGCTAATAACTGACTTATATAATATACAGGAGGAGGGGCTGATAACTGACTTATATAATATACAGGAGGAGGGGCTAATAACTGACTTATATCATATACAGGAGGAGGGGCTGATAACTGACTTATATCATATACAGGAGGAGGGCCTAATAACTGACTTATATAATATACAGGAGGAGGGGCTCTTAACTGACATATAATATACAGGAGGAGGGGCTGATAACTGACTTATATAATATGCAGGAGGAGGGGCTGATAACTAACTCATATAGACAGGAGGAGGGGCTGATAACTGACTTATATAATATACAGGAGGAGGGGCTAATAACTGACTTATATCATATACAGGAGGAGGGGCTGATAACTGACTTATATCATATACAGGAGGAGGGGCTAATAACTGACTTATATAATATACAGGAGGAGGGGCTGATTACTGACTTATATAATATACAGGAGGAGGGGCTGATAACTGACTTATATCATATACAGGAGGAGGGGCTGATAACTGACTTATATCATATAAAGGAGGAGGGGCTAATAACTGACATATCATACAGGAGGAGGGGCTAATAGCTGACTTATATAATATGCAGGTGGAGGGGCTGATAACTGACTTATATAATAGACAGGAGGAGGGGCTGATAACTGACTGATATCATATACAGGAGGAGGGGCTAGTAACTGACATATCATACAGGAGGAAGGGCTAATAGCTGACTTATATAATATGCAGGAGGAGGGGCTGATAACTGACTTATATAATAGACAGGAGGAGGGGCTGATAACTGACTTATATCATATACAGGAGGAGGGGCTGATAACTGACTTATATAATATACAGGAGGAGGGGCTGATAACTGACTCATATAATAAACAGGAGGAAGGGCTAATAACTGACTTATATAATATACAGGAAGAGGGGCTAACTGACTTATATCATATACAGGAGGAGGGGCTGATAACTGACTTATATAATATACAGGAGGAGGGGCTAATAACTGACTTATATAATATACAGGAGGAGGGGCTCTTAACTGACATATAATATACAGGAGGAGGGGCTGATAACTGACTTATATCATATACAGGAGGAGGGGCTAGTAACTGACATATCATACAGGAGGAGGGGCTAATAACTGACTTATATCATATACAGGAGGAAGGGCTAATAACTGACTTATATAATATACAGGAGGAAGGGCTGATAACTGACTTATATCATATACAGGAGGAAGGGCTAATAACTGACTTATATAATATACAGGAGGAGGGGCTGATAACTGACTTATATAATATACAGTAGGATGGGCTGATAAATCGAGATTTTCCTAGCTTGTGACGGAAAATATAAGTTATATATCAGACAGGAGGCTCATATCTTATGCATTAATCTTTCTTTCTTTAATGCTCATAGCAGAAACATCATGCAATTTTTTCAAAACAAAAAACTACAATTCCCAGCAGTCCCCTGTACACTCCTCCCCTCCTAGCCTGACTGGCTGCTATAAAAGGGGGGCTGCTTGTAAATCCTCTTCCTCTTTCTTTATGCGAATTTCTTGAACAGCAACCGAACCATCGAACACCGGAACCGTGCCGATTGGACCCTTCCGAACCGCCGGCCAACAGGACCGCAAAACTGTTAATGAACAATGTCGACAGAAAACATCAGTCTTCTACAATACCAGGACGTCTTCACCGTCTCCGTTCAATACCCTGGAAAGACAACAAACAGTATAATAGGGTTGGGTCGGGAGGGAAGATACTCGCCTACTGTCTTCATATAACTTATATTTTCCGTCACAAGCTAGGAAAATCTCGATTTATATATCAGACAGGAGGCTCATATCTTATGCAAGTTTAAAGCTAACTTCGAATAAAAGAAGACAAAACATAACAGTTAAAGAACAGATACCGACACATGTTCTTCTGGCCTGAAATAGAAATGGCGAAAAGTCGTCTCCGACGACCAATCAGCCGCCAACAAGAGGTCTGACAAAGAACCTCCTGAAGTAACCACTTTCGTGGCCATTGCTCCTCTAGACGAGTGAGCACCGAATAGGGAAATATCAATCCCTGCTAATTCCATGGCTGATCTCACCCACCTGGCCAAAGTGGCCGAGGAAACCGGTAGGTGCGGCTGCACGTAAGATATTAACAATTGGCTATGATTAAGCGACCATACCGACGCTGTCCGAGTCTCGTACATCTGGAGACAGCGCACCACACAAAGTTTGGGGTGCGACGGAAAAAAGGGATAGAATACTGATTGCAAACCCGTTTTGGTTCGTCGAACCACGGAAAAGCGTACTCCCTCAGGTGAGAATTGACGCCTAGAGATGTCAAGAGCTCTAACGTCCGATACTCTTTTAATGGAAACAAGACATAATAATGTAGTCAACTTAAAAGACAGGAGTTTCAATGACAATATCTCGTTGTCTTCCCAAGAGGAAAACGTATCCAACACCCGGGAGACATCCCAAGTAGAATGGTACCTAGGACGAGGAGGACGTTTAAATTTAACTCCCCTGAGGAGACGACACACTAACGGATGTTTACCAACCGGTAACGAGTCCACCGGGCAATGATATGCCGAGATGGCGGATCTGTACACATTTAGAGAACTATAAGATTTTCCTATCTCAAAAGAATCCGCCAGGTAGTTCACTATGACTGGAACAGGTGCTTGAGTGGGATCAACTTGTCGTTGATCACACCAACGAACCCACAAGGCCCATGCAGATCGATACGCCGATCTAGTCCCGGGGGCCCAAGCCAAGGCGAGGAGATCTCTAGCTGATTGTGAAAGTTCGCCACCTGGGTCTGGCACCCCGAAACCAACCACGCTAGGAGCGTGAGATTGCCCTCCAGAACCAGAGGGTGAAGACCCTTGGCTGGATTCGTTAGGAGACGAGGTGAGTGCGGAATTAATCTGGGATAGTCCATTGACATCCCCAACAGGAGAGGAAACCACGGTTGCGTCGGCCACCATGGAGTGAGCAGAACCACCGTCGCTTTCTGAGTCGCAACTTGAAGAAGGACTCTGATAATCAGAGGGAACGGAGGGAACGCATAATGTGTCCCTGTCGCCCACTTCTGGCGGAGTGTGTCCACTGCAGACGCTTCCGGGTCCGGCCTCCAACTGTAAAATCGGGGTAACTGACAGTTGAGGCGTGAAGCAAAGAGGTCCGTATGTAATGGGCCCCATAATTCTTGGAGCGCCAGGAAAACCGACCGATCCAGGGTCCAATCGCTGGAGTCGATCAAGTAGCGAGAATTCCAGTCCGCCACCTCGTTGGCGACCCCTGGAAGATATTCCGCTATAGGAAAGATATTCCGGGACAGACAGAAATGCCAAAAGTCGGACGCAATGTCCGTCAAAATTCTGGATCTCGTGCCTCCCAGGCGGTTGACATATTGTACTGCCGCCACGTTGTCCATGCGTAATGATACGCAACAATTGGACCTCTGTCTCAGGAAGCTCCTGATAGCGAAAAACGCTGCCAGGAGTTCCAGAGCGTTGATATGGAGAAGAGATTCCTCTTCTGACCATATCCCTCCGGTGGAGTCTTGCCCGCAACGAGCTCCCCAGCCTTGGCGACTCGCATCGGATTCTATGATCACATCCGGACAGGAGTTGAATATCGTCCTGCCGTTCCATTCTACGGCATGACGCAACCACCAATGCAACTCCGACACCGATTCGGGACATAGTGTTACCTCGTCGGCGTACCGTAAACCCTGCCGGAGATGCAGGGTTTTGAGGCGTTGGAGTGCTCGATAATGGAGTGGAGCTGGGAAAATCGCCTGAATGGAAGCCGACAGTAAGCCGACTATCCGTGCGATCAGCCTCAAAGAAGTTTGACCCTTGCGTAAAACCGCTCTGATTTCCTTGCGAATCAGAGCCAGTTTTGATGTTGGTAGACGTAAAACGGCTAGTTGGGTGTCCACTAGAAAACCCAAAAATTCCATCTCTTGGGCCGGATGTAGCACCGACTTCTTGTGGTTGATGAGGAATCCTAATTCCTCTAACAGAGCCACTGTCCACTGCTTGTGTAGCAGAGCTTGAGACCTGGATCGTGCCATGATCAGTAGATCGTCCAGATATATTATGAGTCTCACCCCCCTGCTCCGAAGAACAGCTATCACGGGTTTCATCAACTTGGTGAAACACCACGGGGCCGATGACAAACCGAATGGAAGGCAAGTGAATTGCCACATTCTGTTTCTCCAAAGAAATCTTAGGAATTTCTGTGAAGAAGGGTGCATTGGGACGGTGAGATACGCGTCCTTTAAGTCGATTTTTACTAGCCAGTCCCCTGGCCACAGGAGGTCTCTTAATAGATGGATCCCTTCCATCTTGAAATGACGATATGTCACATGTTGGTTTAGATCTCTTAAGTTTATGACCGGGCGATAGCCGCCGTCCTTCTTCTTGACTAAGAAGAGGTTGCTGACAAACCCTGGCGACTGGGGGTCTACTTCCTGAACCGCCCCTTTTTTCCGAAGTTCTTGTAGTTCTTCGTCTATGAGGGCTACATTTGGAGTAGAAAATCGTATTGGGTACGGGATAACATTTAGAGTTGGCACAGACAGGAATTCTATGATGTATCCCTTCACAGTGTTGAGAACCCAGGCGTCTGCCATAATCGTGGACCAGACGTGGGTAAAATACATTAGTCTGCCCCCCACTAAGGTATGTGGTAGAGAAAGTGGAAGGGTACTCACCAGTTGTCGGGCGTGACCTGGGATAACCACGTCCCCCGCGTCCTCTCCATGGTCGACCCCGGGGGGGAAAAATGGTGCGGGTTGAGCCACTGGCAAAGCATACGGCTGGTGTACGGGCTGATATTGTTGGGCACCTGGTCTGTTGTAGGGCCTGAAAGAAGCGTTGCGGCCGGCAGATCGGCCTCTGCTTCTGCCGGCCTTGCCAAAAACCTTGACGGGTTGGACCGCCTTCTTCAGTGAAGATTGGGCCTTGTCAAGGCTTGTGAAGAGGGACACAAATTTGTTAATATTCTTAAGTAAGTCCTCTCCAAACAACATACCCTCGGCAGAGGGACCTGGTTCGCTCTCAGCTAAGTGTGATAGCTGAGGTTCCAGTTTCATGAGGATTGATCTCCTCCTTTCAATTGAACAGGTAGTGTTTGCACTACCGAGCATACACACGGCTCTTTGGGCCCAGCCTCTTAGCTGCTCCAAGTCGACCGGTTGGGCCGTGGAGGCCGCCTGTTCTGATAGATTAAGAATTTTGGTCAGTGGCCCTAACATATCCAAAATTCTATCTTGGATGAGCTTGAAAGAACGCTCAATCCCTTTCTTTGCGTATCTACCGGACCGCGTCAGGTATTTGAGCAAGACGGGGTCTATTTCCGGCGTTAGTGTCACTTTCTTTGCGATAAAGGGTCTAGGGCATTCTGCCCGTAATTTGTTGCGATTGGACCGGTCGATAGCCCTTCTGGTCCAGAACTCTATATACTGAGCGACCTGAGGTAGCGGTGCCCAGTCTCCTGATCGTGGATGCGAAATAGCATCAGGGCTGAAAAATGGCTGCCCTAGTGTATCTAGAATCGCCTCGCTTGGCGTGTTTACTGTGGCATCATCAAAGTCTGCCATGAGCCCCGCATCTGAGTCCGCAGACTCTGAATTATCATCATCAGCTACCTCCGATTCGATAGATGAGTCATCATTAGAGGTGTCAAAAGAATTAGGTTTAGACCGTCTGGCGGTCTTATGCCTCTTTATTGTCTCCTTGAGGCCCAAGGGTCGTACTTGTTCAGATTGATGTGGGGCGTGACAGGCCGGGTTGGGTCCTGTCTGGGACATATTATTATCTTCCCCTGCCGGGGAGTCGAGTTGGGCTGACACATGTTTCCGTTTAGAAGGGGCTTTACCCCCTGTAGTCCGGATGCCAGATGTAGTGGCCTGTGGTATGGCAGGCCAAGCTGTAGATGTTAAAGCAGCTTGGACGGACTTATTGATAAGGTCCTGAATTTGTGCTGCTGACAAGAACTGGGAAGTTTCTAGATCTACAGCTTTACCAGCAACTCCGGACAATGTGGGGACAGGAGTAATAAAATGGTTGTCCTCAGACATGATAAGACTAGTAGCTACAAGTAGCTAGGACTAAGGTAGAATAAAAATATACCGCGGTATCTACAGCAAGGTAAGAGTTAACAGCCCTGGATATGTATAACCAGCTAAGCTCTGAAAGGTATGTTCATAGGACAAACTTTGCCACATATACAGACAGACCGTACGCGATGCTTGCGCTCCCTCACTCCTCTCGCACAACACTGGCGCCGGAGCGAGGAGGCGTAACTCAACTACAGCGCTCGCGGGCGTAATCTCACGAGATTACGGTCGCGAGTTCTGTGATAGGACGCGCGGTCAATGATGTAAGCGTGCGCGTCAGGAGCGCGTCACTAGAACACGCCCCCGACCCTCTAAGCCCGCGAAAGAGAGAGACGGCGGGAACGCCGACAAGAAGACGCTAAGGCCCTCCCCCAATATGGAGTCGGGTAAGACTACAAGCGGGAAAAGAAGGGGAAAGGAAGGAACAAGGGGGGGGAAAGGAAAGAATTGGGACAGAAAAGAAGGATCGCGAAGCGTGCGACTCAAATTACAGACTCACAATCTGTAAGTAGATGAAGACAGATATAATATATAATAAGAATAATAATTATAATAATAATAAAACAATAAAATCACAAAAGTACAGGACAATCATATATGAATGAACCGTATATGATCCTATATGACAATATAAATAGAAAGGAAACAAAGAAAAACCATATGAGACAGATCATATATTTAACTTGCTGCCAGAGCAGAAAGAAAGAGGAAGAGGATTTACAAGCAGCCCCCTTTTATAGCAGCCAGTCAGGCTAGGAGGGGAGGAGTGTACAGGGGACTGCTGGGAATTGTAGTTTTTTGTTTTGAAAAAATTGCATGATGTTTCTGCTATGAGCATTAAAGAAAGAAAGATTAATGCATAAGATATGAGCCTCCTGTCTGATATATAACTGACTTATATCATATACAGGAGGAGGGGCTAATAACTGACTTATATAATATACAGGAAGAGGGGCTAATAACTGACATATATAATACACAGGAGGAGGGGCTGATAACTGACTTATATAATATACAGGAGGAGGGGCTAATAACTGACATATAATATACAGGAGGAGGGGCTGATTACTGACATAATATACAGGAGGAGGGGCTGATAACTGACTTATATAATATACAGGAGGAGGGGCTAATAACTGACTTATATAATATACAGGAGGAGGGGCTGATAACTGACTTATATAATATACAGGAGGAGGGGCTGATAACTGACTTATATAATATACAGGAGGAGGGGCTGATAACTGACATATAATATACAGGAGGAGGGGCTGATAACTGACTTATATCATATACAGGAGGAGGGGCTTATAACTGACTTATATAATATACAGGAGGAGGGGCTAATAACTGACTTATATAATATACAGGAGGGGGGTAATAACTGACTTATATAATATACAGGAGGAGGGGCTAATAACTGACTTATATAATGTACAGGAGGAGGGGCTGATAACTGACTTATATCATATACAGGAGGAGGGGCTAATAACTGACTTATATAATATACAGGAGGAGGGGCTGATAACTGACTTATATAATATACAGGAGGAGGGGCTGATAACTGACTTATATCATATACAGGAGGAGGGGCTAATAACTGACTTATATAATATACAGGAGGAGGGGCTAATAACTGGCTTATATAATATACAGCAGGATGGGCTAATAACTGGCTTATATAATATACAGGAGGAGGGGCTAATAACTGACTTATATAATATACAGGAGGAGGGGCTGATAACTGACTTATATAATATACAGGAGGAGGGGCTGATAACTGACTTATATCATATACAGGAGGAGGGGCTAATAACTGACTTATATAATATACAGGAGGAGGGGCTGATAACTGACTTATATAATATACAGGAGGAGGGGCTGATAACTGACTTATATCATATACAGGAGGAGGGGCTAATAACTGACTTATATCATATACAGGAGGAGGGGCTAATAACTGACTTATATAATATACAGGAGGAGGGGCTAATAACTGACTTATATAATATACAGGAGTAGGGGCTAATAACTGACTTATATAATATACAGGAGGAGGGGCTAATAACTGACTTATATAATATACAGGAGGAGGGGCTGATAACTGACATATAATATACAGGAGGAGGGGCTGATTACTGACTTATTAGCCCCTCCTCCTGTATATTGTATAAGTCAGTTATCAGCCCTTTCTCCGGTACATAACTGACTTATATAATATACAGGAGGAGGGGCTAATAACAGACTCCTCCTTATATCATACACAAGAGGAGGGGCTTATATCTTCTCTGATATCTTCTCATTTTCTCCTTAGACTATATGGTGTGGGGGTCAGTTTAAGCCCCTCCTCCTTAGACTATATGGTGTGGGGGTCAGTTTAAGCCCCTCCTCCTTAGACTATATGGGGTGGGGGGTCAGTTTAACCCCTTAAGGACGCAGGACGTACTTAAACGGCCCCTTTTCCAAGTCCTTAAGGCCGCTAGCTGGAGGGGAGCCAATGCCCGATGCCTGCTGAAATCGTTCAGCAGGCATCGGGGCATATCGCCCAGGGGGGTCATTATGCCCCCCCATGTCGGCGATGGCCACAGATCGCTGGACAATTCAGTGACCAGTGACCCGGTGACTCGGAATTACAGGCTCTTCGGGGCCGTCACAGCCAGCAGGGGTGAGGTGGCACTGGTGCCACCTCACGATCGCCCTGATTCGTCGGCCGACCAATCAGGGCGCCTGCTGCGGGTGTCACTCCCGCAACCCACTCCGCCCCTCTTCCGGAGGACGTGAGCGGGTGCGGGACGTGCACCCCGGGAGCTGGGGACCCCAATCCCCGGCGTCAATGTTGGGATCGGGGCCCCAGGAGCAGCGGCGGCGGCGACGACGCGGGACTGACCTGCGCGGCATGGATCGTTGGAGGTGAGTGACAGCCTCCTGCTGTTGCTTAGCAACAGCTCCCAGCATGCAAAAAGGGCATGCTGGGACTTATAGTTTTGCAACAGCCGGAGGCACATTTTTTCTATGGAAAAGTGTACCTTCAGCTGTTGTGTAACTACAACTCCCAGCTTGCACAAACAGCTAAATTGCATGCTGGGAGTTGTAGTAGTGCATCTGCTGGTTGCATAACTACAACTCCCAGCATGCCCGTTGGCTGTCAGTGACTGCTGGGAGTTGTAGTTTTGCAACAGCTGAAGGCACACTGAGTTATGTAGCAAACCAGTGTGTCTCCAGCTGTTGCATAACTACAATCCCCAGCATCCCCAGCCAAAGTAGTATGCCTCCAGCTGTTGCATAACTACAAGACCCAGCATGTCCTTCCGCTGTCCTTACATGCTGGGGGTTGTAGCTTTTGCAACAGCTGAAGGCACACTGGTTGCAAAACACTGAGTTTGTTACCAAACTCTGTGTTTCACAACCAGTGTGCCTCCAGCTGTTGCAAAACTACAACTCCCAGCATGCACTGATAGACCGTACATGCCGGGAGTTGTAGTTTTGCAACAGCTGGATGTTCCCCCCCCCCCCCCCCCCCCCCCCCAATGTGAATATACAGGGTACACTCACATGGGCGGAGGATTACAGTAAGTATCCGGCTGCAAGTTGGAGCTGCGGCAAATTTTCTGCCGCAGCTCAAACTGCCAGCGAGAAACTACTGTGAACCCCCGCCCATGCGACTGTACCCTAAAAACACTACACTAACACACAATAAAATAAAAAGTAAAAAACACTACATATACACATACCCCTACACAGCCCCCCTCCCCTCCCCAATAAAAATGAAAAACGTCTGGTACGCCACTGTTTCCAGAACGGAGCCTCCAGCTGTTGCAAAACAACTACTCCCAGTATTGCCAGATAGCCACTGACTGTCCAGGCATGCTGGGAGTTTTACAACAGCTGGAGGCACCCTGTTTGGGAATCATTGGCGTAGAATACCCCTATGTCCCTAATTTAGGCCTCAAATGCACATGGCGCTCTCACTTTGGAGCCCTGTTGTATTTCAAGGCAACAGTTTAGGGCCACATATGGGGTATCGCCGTACTCGGGAGAAATTGTGTTACAAATTTTGGGGGGTATTTTTTGCTTTTACCCTTTTTAAAAATGTAAAATTTTGGGGAAAAGAGGCATTTTAGGTATTTTCTGAGACCTGTAGTGCGCCAGCAGAGCACTTTTCACCCCCATATGGGGTGTTTTCTGAATCGAGAGAAATTGGGTTTCAAATTTTGGGGGGTATTTTCTACTATTACCCTTTTTAAAAATGTAAAACTTTTGGGAAACCAAGCATTTTAGGGAATTTTTTTTTTTTTTTTTTACATATGCAAAAGTCGTGAATCACCTGTGGGGTATTAAGGTTCACTTTACCCCTTGTTACGTTCCCCGAGGGGTCTAGTTTCCAAAATGGTATGCCATGTGTTTTTTTGCTGTCCTGGCACCATAGGGGCTTCCTAAAGGTGACATGCCCCCCAAAAACCATTTGTCGCTCCTTCCCTTCTGAGCCCTCTACTGCGCCCGCCGAACACTTTACATAGACATATGAGGTATGTGCTTACTCGAGAGAAATTGGGTTTCAAACACAAGTAAACATTTTCTCCTTTTTACCCCTTGCAAAAATTCAAAAATTGGGTCTACAAGAACATGCGAGTGTAAAAAATGAAGATTGTGAATTTTCTCCTTCACTTTGCTGCTATTCCTGTGAAACACCTAAAGGGTTAAAATGATGACTGAATGTCATTTTGAATACTTTGGGGGGTGCAGTTTTTATAATGGGGTAATTTGTGGGGTATTTCTAATATGAAGACCCTTCAAATCCACTTCAAACCTGAACTGGTCCATGAAAAAAAGCGAGTTTCAAAATTTTGTGAAAAATGTGAAAATTGCTGCGGAACTTTGAAGCCTCTGATGTCTTCCAAAAGTAAAAACTCATCAATTTTATGATGCAAATATAAAGTAGACATATTGCATATGTGAATTAAAAAAATTTTGGGGAGAATATCCATTTTCCTTACAAGCAGAGAGCTTCAAAGTTAGAAAAATACAAAATTTTCTAATTTTTCATCAAATTTTGGGATTTTTCACCAAGAAAGGATGCAAGTTACCACAAAATTTTACCACTAAGTTAAAGTAGAATATGTCACGAAAAAACAATCTCGGAATCAGAATGATAACTAAAAGCATCCCAGAGTTATTAATGTTTAAAGTGACAGTGGTCAGATGTGCAAAAAATGGCCTTGTCCTTAAGGGGTTAAGCCCCTCCTCCATAGATAAGCCATATGGTGTGGGGGTCACACTTGTGTATAATTATACTGAGGGCGGGGTCAATTGTAGCCCCTCCTCCTTTGGTTACACGCTGTCGCTACACCCCAGTCACGTGACAGTGTCCCTCCCTCCTCTCAGGTGACAGTTCTACCTGTTACCATATGGCGGTTGCTGCTGCTGTTTCCTAGTGACAACAAGCAACCAGGCAGCCAATCAGCGTGAGCGATGTTTACGATGAGCTGTCAGTGCGAGGCTCCGCCTATCGCTTCTCATTGGTCGCCGATGCTGTATTTTGATTCCACAACTTTTGCCATGATTGGGTTAAACCGTTTTCTTTTATCCCCGCCCCCATTGCCAGGCCCCGACCCCGCGCGCTGATTGGCTGGTGGATTGACCAGGTGTTTGTACGGCTTCTATGTGTAGGCTCCGCCCCACATTGTTGATTGGCTGTGTGAGAAGCCGCTGTCCTCCGATTGGCTGTCCTCGCTCCAGTCATGCTCTTCTTCGATGTGTACCCGCCGCGCTGCCCGCGTCTACCGGAGCCCCGGGGGCCAAACCAGCAGCGTTTGGAGTCCGAAGCTGCGCTCCCTGGTGGTGCTGGGGTTGGGGGTGCTCATCGGTGCCGGCATATTACTGTGGGAAAGCTGGGACGTGAACTGGACGCCCCATAGAAATGAGAATGAGGGAGACACCCGCGCAGGGCAACAGGTGACGGGAGGGGCCACAGGGAAGAGCAGGGGAGTTTAGGAACTTGTTAATACGGGTGACCTGAGGGGTGACAGGTCCATATGGGGTGACCTGAGGGGTGACGGGTCCATATGGGGTGACCTGAGGGGTGACAGGTCCATATGGGGTGACCTGAGGGGTGACGGGTCCATATGGGATGACCTGAGGGGTGACGGGTCCATATAGGGTGACCTGAGGGGTGACAGGTCCAAATGGGGTGACCTTAGGGGTGACAGGTCCTCATGGGGTGACCTGAGGGGTGACAGGTCCATATGGGGTGACCTGAGGGGTGACAGGTCCAAATGGGGTGACCTTAGGGGTGACAGGTCCTCATGGGGTGACCTGAGGGGTGACGGGTCCATATGGGGTGACGGGTCCACATGGGGTGACCTTAGGGGTGACGGGTCCACATGGGGTGACCTGAGGGGTGACGGGTCCACACAGGGTGACCTGAGGGGTGACGGGTCCACACGGGGTGACCTGAGGGGTGACGGGTCCACACGGGGTGACCTGAGGGGTGACGGGTCCACACGGGGTGACCTGAGGGGTGACGGGTCCACACGGGGTGACCTGAGGGGTGACGGGTCCATATGGGGTGACCTTAGGGGTGACGGGTCCATTCCATATGGGGTGACCTGAGGAGTGACGGGTCCACACGGGGTGACCTGAGGGGTGACGGGTCCATACGGGGTGACCTTAGGGGTGACGGGTCCATTCCATATGGGGTGACCTGAGGAGTGACGGGTCCATATGGGGTGACCTGAGGGGTGACGGGTCCATATGGGGTGACCTGAGGGGTGACGGGTCCATATGGGGTGACCTGAGGGGTAACGGGTCCATATGGGGTGACCTGAGGAGTGACGGGTCCACACGGGATGACCTGAGGGGTGACGGGTCCATATGGGGTGACCTGAGGAGTGACTGGTCCACAAGGGGTAACCTGAGGAGTGACGGGTCCATATGAGGTGATCTTAGGAGTGACGGGTCCATATGGGGTGACCTGAGGAGTGACGGGTCCACAAGGGGTGACCTGAGGGGTGATGGGTCCATATGAGGTGACCTTAGGAGTGACGGGTCCATATGGGGTGACCTGAGGGGTGACGGGTCCACAAGGGGTGACCTGAGGGGTGACGGGTCCATATGGGGTGACCTGAGGGGTGACGGGTCCATATGGGGTGACCTTAGGGGTGACGGTTCCATTCCATATGGGGTGACCTGAGGAGTGACGGGTCCATATGGGTTGACCTGAGGGGTGACGGGTCCATATGGGGTGACCTTAGGGGTGACGGGTCCATATGGGGTGACGGGTCCATTCCATATGGGGTGACCTGAGGAGTGACGGGTCCATATGGGGTGACCTGAGGGGTGACGGGTCCATATGGGGTGACCTGAGGGGTGACGGGTCCATATGGGGTGACCTGAGGGGTGACGGGTCCATATGGGGTGACCTGAGGGGTGACGGGTCCACACGGGGTGACCTGAGGGGTGACGGGTCCACACGGGGTGACCTGAGGGGTGACGGGTCCACACGGGGTGACCTGAGGGGTGACGGGTCCACATGGGGTGACCTGAGGAGTGACGGGTCCACAAGGGGTGACCTACGGGGTGATGGGTCTACATAGGGGACGGTCGGGTTTGCTGGGTGTATGATGACTTTTAGTGACCTCCTCGTGTTCCTTAGATCCGCCCTAAGCCTCTGTCGTCCTCGCGGGTGAGGGAGCTGGTGGGCGCCATCAGTTTGGAGCGCATGTGGTCATCGTTCCTAAGGCCAATGCTGATTGAGCGATCTCCTGGGGGCCACGGGAACCTGCAAGTGAGAGAGGTAAGGGCACACTCTTCATGGTTGTGTGAGGGGCGCGGTCATGTGACGGTTGTATGAGGGGCGCGGTCATGTGACGGTTGTATGATGACGCAGTCATGTGACGGTTGTATGAGGGGCGCGGTCATGTGACGGTTGTATGATGACGCAGTCATGTGACGGTTGTATGAGGGGCGCGGTCATGTGACGGTTGTATGATGACGCAGTCATGTGACGGTTGTATGATGACGCGGTCATGTGACGGTTGGATGAGGGCGCAGTCATGTGACGGTTGTGTGAGGGCGCAGTCATGTGACGGTTGTGTGAGGGCGCAGTCATGTGACGGTTGTGTGATGACGCAGTCATGTGACGGTTGTGTGATGACGCAGTCATGTGACGGTTGTATGATGACGCAGTCATGTGACGGTTGTATGATGACGCAGTCATGTGACGGTTGTATGATGACGCAGTCATGTGACGGTTGGATGAGGGCGCAGTCATGTGACGGTTGTGTGAGGGCGCAGTCATGTGACGGTTGTGTGAGGGCGCAGTCATGTGACGGTTGTATGAGGACGCGGTCATGTGACGGTTGGATGAGGGCGCAGTCATGTGACGGTTGTGTGAGGGCGCAGTCATGTGACGGTTGTGTGAGGGCGCAGTCATGTGACGGTTGTATGATGACGCAGTCATGTGACGGTTGTATGATGACGCAGTCATGTGACGGTTGTATGATGACGCAGTCATGTGACGGTTGTATGATGACGCAGTCATGTGACGGTTGTATGATGACGCAGTCATGTGACGGTTGTATGATGACGCAGTCATGTGACGGTTGTATGATGACGCAGTCATGTGACGGTTGTGTGATGACGCAGTAGATGGTCTGTGACTTCCCTCCTGCTCACTTCCAGCTCATCTCCGGTCACCTGCTCTCACTGACCGCTCGGTGGACGGTAGAATTTGACCTGTTTGATGCGCTGACTCCGCGGGGCACCCTGCCATTCGGAAGTGTGATTGCGACGCTGGATCCCAAATCTCCGCGCCGCCTGGTGTTCGCCTGTCACCTCGACTCTAAATGGTTTCCTCTGGATGGGAAGGGGCGGCCATTTATTGGGGCTACTGACTCGGCAGTGCCCTGTTCTCTGATTCTGGAGGCGGTCACTGCACTGGATGCCCGGCTGAGACAACTGAAGGACAAGGTGAGCGCTGGGTCCGCACCCTCATTATCCTCCAGATCTTTTTTTTCCCCATTTCTCCAGGTCTGTTCCTTCACCCAATCATCTCTCTGAGCTCTACAGGCAATTCTTTCCCTCTCATGGCTTGGTTTTTGCTCTGATATACATTGTCAGCTGTGAGACCTTATATAGACAGGACTGTGTCTAAGCTCTACAGGCAGCTCTTTCCTCCTCAGGGTTTTTGCTCTGATATACAATGTCAGCTGTGAGACCTTATATAGACAGGACTGTGTCTGAGCTCTACATGCAGTTCTTTCCCCCTCATGGCTTGGTGTTTGCTCTGATATACATTGTCAGCTCTGAGACCTTATATAGACAGGGCTGTGTCTGAGCTCTACAGGCAGTTCTTTCCCCCTCATGTCTTTGTATTTGCTCTGATATACATTGTCATCTCTGAGACCTTATATAGACAGGGCTGTGTCTGAGCTCTACAGGCAGTTCTTTCCTCCTCATGGCTCAGTGTTTGCTCTGATATACATTGTCAGCTGTGAGACCTTATATAGACAGGACTGTGTCTGAGCTCTACAGGCAGTTCTTTCCCCCCTTATGTCTTGGTTTTTGCTCTGACATACATTGGTCAGCTGTGAGACCTTATATAGACAGGGCGGTGTCTGAGCTCTACAGGCAGTTCTTTCCCCCCTTATGTCTTGGTATTTGCTCTGATATACATTGTCAGCTGTGAGACCTTATATAGACAGGGCTGTGTCTGAGCTCTACAGGCAGTTCTCTCATCCTCATGGCTTGGTATTTGCTCTGATATACATTGTCAGCTCTGAGACCTTATATAGACAGGACTGTGCCTGAGCTCTACAGGCAGTTCTTTCCCCCTCATGGCTCAGTGTTTGCTCTGATATACATTGTCAGCTGTGAGACCTTATATAGTCAGGGCTGAGTCTGAGCTCTACAGGCAGTTCTTTCCCCCTCATGTCTTGGTTTTTGCTCTTATATACATTGTCAGCTGTGAGACCTTATATAGTCAGGGCTGTGTCTGAGCTCTACAGGCAGTTCTTTCATCCTCATGGCTTGGTGTTTGCTCTGAGCTGTGAGACCTTATATAGACAGGGCTGAGTCTTCCCAAATCCTGTCCAATCAACTGAATTTATTTTAGGTGGAGAAACATCTCAGAGATGATCTAGATCAGTGTTTCCCAACCAGGGTGCCTCCAGCTGTTGCTAAACTACTACTCCCAGCATGCCCGGACAGCCGTTGGCTGTCCGGGCATGCTAGGAGTTGTAGTTTTGCAACAGCTGGAGGCACCCTGGTTGGGAAACACTGATCTAGACTTATGTCCAGGCATTTATTTTTTATTTTTTGCACAATGCCGCAACATAAAGTGTAAAAAGATTGAGAAGGTCTGAAGACTCGTACGTGTAACTACAGCTCGGTATTTTTCACATTTTTTTATTTTTGTCCTCAGGGATCCCCCCTCACACTGCAGCTGTTTTTCCTGGACGGGGAGGAGGCGTTTGGTGATTGGACGGAGACGGATTCGCTGTACGGTGCCCGACACTTGGCGGAGCGTCTGCACGCCGAGCCTGGACCGGGAGGAGCTGCCAACAAGCTGGACGCTATTGTATGTGTGTGGGTTAAATGTAAACCAGTGTTTACCCAACCAGCCTGTGCCTCCAGCTGTTGCAAAACTACAACTCCCAGCCCTTGGCTTGTCCCGGTATTCTGGTTGGGAAGCACTGCTGTAAACATTGCTTAATGGTGGTGTAATTAGTGACCAGAATAGTGGGGAGAGGTGATGAGGTCACAGAGCATGCTCACTACACTCTCCTATAAGATGATGACCGTTCAGCTCCCTTTCTCTGCACAGAGCATGCTCACTATACTCTCCCATATAAGATGATGACCGTTCAGCTCCCTTTTTCTGCTCAGAGCATGCTCACTATACTCTCCCATATAAGATGATGACCGTTCAGCTCCCTTTCTCTGCTCAGAGCATGCTCACTATACTCTCCCATATAAGATGCTGACCGTTCAGCTCCCTTTCTCTGCTCAGAGCATGCTCACTATACTCTCCCATATAAGATGGTGACCGTTCAGCTCCCTTTCTCTGCTCAGAGCATGCTCACTATACTCTCCCATATAAGATGGTGACCGTTCAGCTCCCTTTCTCTGCTCAGAGCATGCTCACTATACTCTCCCATATAAGATGGTGACCGTTCAGCTCCCTTTCTCTGCTCAGAGCATGCTCACTATACTCTCCCATATAAGATGGTGACCGTTCAGCTCCCTTTCTCTTCTCAGAGCATGCTCACTACACTCTCCTTTAAGATGATGACCGTTCAGCTTCCTTTCTCTTCTCAGAGCATGCTCACTATACTCTCCTGTATAAGATGACGTTCAGCTCCCTTTCTCTACACCGGTTACAGAGCATGCTCACTACGCTCTCCCATAGAAGATGACAGCTGAGCTCCCCCCCCTCCCTCCCCTTTTCTGCACAGGCCACGAAGCATGCGTCCTACATTCTCCAATAGAAAATCATGCCCGCTCAGCTCTTCCTCTCCTGCACATGGCACAGAGTGTGCGGACCCCTCTTGTATATAAGATGGCAGCTCATCTTCTACCTTTTTCTCTCTACACTTACAAATCATAGCCGCTACTTTCTCCTTTGTGTCACTACTGTGTTCCGCTCCCTTTCCTTGAACGTCACAGAGCATACTCTCTGAACTCTACTACAGTATTTCCCAACCAGGGTACCTCCATCTGTTGCAAAACTACAACTCCCATGACAGCAAACGGCTGTCTGGGCATGCTGGGAGTTGTAGTAGTGGTACAGCTGGAGGCACCCTGGTTGGGAAACACTGCTCTACTGTATAAGATGATAGTTCTGCTCCCTTTCTCTGGACTTGTCACAGAGCATGCTCAGTACACTCCTATATGAGATGATGTCGGTCCAGCTCCCTTTCTCTGCCCGTCACAGAGCATGCTCACTACACTCTCCCATATGAGATGTCGGTTCAGCTCCCTTTCTCTGCACATGTCACAAAGCATGCTCACTACACTCTCCCATATGAGATGTCGGTTCAGCTCCCTTTCTCTGCACATGTCACAAAGCATGCTCACTACACTCTCCCATATGAGATGATGTCGGACCAGCTCCCTTTCTCTGCACATGTCACAGAGCATGCTCATTACACTCTCCTTTATGAGATGTCGGTCCAGCTCCCTTTCTCTGCACATGTCACAGAGCATGCTCACTACACTCTCCTATGAGATGATGTCAGTCCAGTTCCCTTTCTCTGCACATGTCACAGAGCATGCTCACTACACTCTCCCATAGATGCTGATAGCTCACCTCTTCCCCTTTCTGCTCAGGTCACAGACACCATCAAAAAAACGTATTTCTATTGACCAGACTCCTCAGCAGTCACACAACGACCTGGGCCTTTTGAGTTAGACACCTATCTCTATTTCTGTGTTTGCTGTGGACCTTTTCCTTGGTGGTCATACCACTCGTGGCCTTTACTATAGAGGACGACCTGGTGCGTGATTCTCTGTGTATCCACAATTGGTCGGGATTGAGGGCTGCAGAGCATTTTCATTAAAGGGGAACTCCACTGAAAACTTTTTTTATTTTATTTTTTCTAAATCAACTGGTGCCAGAAAGTTAAACAGATTAGTAAATTACTTCTGTTGAAAAAATTTTTTTTTAATCCTTCCAGTACTTATCAGCGGCTGTATACTACAGAGGAAATTCTTTTTCTTTTTGGATTTCTTTTCTGTCACCACCACAGTGCTCTCTGCTGACACCTCTGTCCGTTTTAGGAACTGTCCAGAGCAGGAGAGGTTTGCTATGGGAATTTTCTCCTGCTCTGGACAGTTCCTGACATGGACAGAGGTGTCAGCAGAGAGCACATCCTGTGAACACAACAGTTCAGTGTGAGCAGCGTGCGGGTGTGTCCCTTGTTGAGCTCCGCAAACTTCCAGCAGATCAGACCAGAGCAGGTGATCCATCCGCCTTCCCAGGAGTGTGTCAGGCTCCTGGGGAGAGCCTCCCTGCATGGAGCCCAGGGCCTCCACCTCCCGTTCTTCAAGGCTGGCGGGGGGTGGAGAGCAAACAGCAACAGCCATTCCGGCCGGGGGGAGAAGATCTGGCAGAGTCTGCAGCAATGCAGGCTCTGCACCCCCGGCAACGGTTGCCAGCCAGAGGACTGGTGAAAGAAAAGCAAGAAGAAGAAGTGTGGAGTTGTGGGCAGAGAGAGGGCCCAAGGAGTCCAGCGCCACCTACTGCTCCCGCATGGCCGCGCGGTTTGCTGAATATGATCGCTGTGGCAAGGAGCTGAAGTTGGCCAGACAAGATCTGCAAGGGGCTCAGAATCTGGTGAACACTGCGCCCAAAAAGAGCAGACCAGAGCTAAGAAGAAAGATCTCAGCACTGAAGGCTGAGATTGTGCAGCTGGAGGAGAGGAGAGCAGAGATCTTGGAGGGGAGCGGTCTCTTCAAGGAGAAGCTTCAGAACAACAACCGGTTTGCCGCCATGAAATCCCCAGGTAAGGTGGAGGTGGATGATGGGGAGAGTAGTGGCGGTGAAGAAAGTGTGGATGGTGAAGGCATAAAGAAGAAGGAGAATGTGGGAGAAAGAGCACAAGTGGTGGAAATGGATGTCTTGCCTGTAGCTACTCCCTATAACACCCAGGACAGCTACATAGAGCCAGCCCAGGTGGCGCTTCCATTAAGTGAGAGCGAGGAGGATGAACTGGAGAGTGAGGCTGGGGGATTACTGAGGGCGATTGTTATGCAGGAGTCCCCAGCCCACCTCCAGAACTTTACCTTTGGAGATGACCAGTGCGATGATGTGGCAGTAAAGCGTAAGAAGCAGAAGACTCAGGAGACAGTAAAGTACATGTTTGTCCCTTTCCAGCAGTCAGGGCCAGCTGCAAAGCTGGTTCAGGCTGCTGGGCCCCCCAGACTGCCAGACTCCGTTTCTGTAGTGGAACGGAGCCAGCATGGGGGGTACAGCATGGCGTCAGAAAAGGCTGCGGACGCAATAGCTGTAAAGCACACCCATCCTGCCGGTAGGGAGGGGAAGGATGGGCTCATGGTGGGCAGCTCTGGCACTGCAGGGCCGCCCCAGGGTGGCGGGGGGCGTGTCCCAGTGCCAGAGGCGAGTTTTGCTGCTGTGTGCTCGGGGGGCGGTTCCCCGAGAACTGTGGGCATTACCGGTGCTGCGGGGCACTCCCCTGTGAGGGGGGGAAGTGTCCGGGCACCGGTGGCGGAGAGCGGAGTGTCTGTGTGCTCGGGGGGCGGTCCCCCGAGTACTGTGTGTTCTGTGGGTGCTGCGGGGCACTCCTCTGTGAGGGGGGGGAGTGTCCGGGCACCGATATCCCCTGCAGAGCCTGTGTGGTTAGGCAAACCAAGCGATGGCGCTGTGGGAGGAGCTGGGGTGCGCTTTGAGGGGCAGCCCCAGACTCAGGACGTGTCATCGCACATGGAGGAGGAGTCATCAGTGTCGACCCCGGCAGCAGCAGCATCGACCCCAGCACAGAAAACCATAATAAGACCAGCAGTACTACAGGTCCCAGCCAGCCCAGAATCCATTAGGCAGGAAAAGAGTGGAGGATGTGAGAATGCTGAGTGTAGTAGAGGTGTGGATGTGAGGAGTGTAAGTGGAGTGAATGATGGTGGGAGTAGTAGTGGTAAGAATGGGAAGTCTGGTATGGATGGGAATAAAGATGGGAGTAGTGGTGTGAGTGGCTGTACTGATGGGTCTGGGTCTGGTCCGGCTGCCCCCCCGGTAGTGACTGCTCCTAGAAGTTATGCTAATGTCGCTGCCGGGGGTTCAGGTGGGTCCCCGTCTCCGGCCGGCTCTGGAGGCCACTTGCAACAGCGCCTCCTGGAGGCTCTGCGTAGGGGCGACAGGTCGATCCAGGTAGAGGGGAGGGGTGAGGTCGACCTGTCTTTCTGGATAGAGAGGCACGGTTTGGGGGCTTTCCGAGAGCGGAATGGGGAGGTGGTCTGGTCCCTCCCGACAACTGGGCAGGACAATAACCGTAGGAATGTGGTCCGTCTGATTTGGAGGGGCGAGGATGCGTGCCCGCCTCGCGCTAAAGTGGTTGAGCTCCTCCTCCAGATGGAATTCAGGGCATGTGACATCTTTGCCCTGATCCACCCCTACGGTTCGTCTGAGTTTGATGTCAGTTTCGTTCGGCCAGAGGGTCTCGAACTCTTCTGGTCAAACTACGAAGTTGCAAAAAACGAGCCCGGCTGGCGGGAGTTCGCCGTAAAGGCGATTTCCCGTCAGAATGCTGTCAAGAAGGTGACCGTTTTGACCCGTAACGAGTCACTTTCTTGTTATGATATCATGACCTGGCTTGGACGGTATGGGGATGTGACGGACATGCCCAAGAAAAACTTGGATGAGCACGGGATCTGGTCCGGGGCCTGGACGTTTTCCGTCAAACTCAAGCGTTCAGGGAGTACGGTTGCCCACATTCCGTCAGCCGCCTTCCTTGGACGTGATAGGATCCAGGTCTTCTACCAGGGGCAGCCTAAGGTCTGTCACAGGTGTGGCAGCCCCACCCACTTTAGCGCAGCCTGTACTGTGCAGGTCTGCGCTTTGTGTGGTGGGGTGGGTCATCTGGCCGCATCCTGTCGGCAGATCCGGTGCCACCTGTGTGGTGTCCTCGGACACCCTTTCAGCCGTTGTCCTAGCGCCTTCGCCCATGCAGCGGCCGCTCCAGCTGAGGAGAGCTGTGAAGTTGCCTCGGCTGGGGAGGGTACGGGCAGGGATGGGGGCGCAACAGGGCTAGTGAGGAGGAAAAAGGGCCCTGCCAAACTAAGGCGGGAGGAAAATCGTAGAAGGAGTAGGGAGCTGGAGAGTGCCCAGGTGGCGGGGGTAGCTTCAGTCCCTGCTCCTGAAGCTGGCCCTGTAACTGCTGAAGCCCTGGTGGAGAATGTGCTGGATGAGGAGATCAGGAGACTTCACAGAGAGGAAAGCAATATGGCCGACCCTTCCGATTCCTCCCACTATGAAAGTGTGGATGAGGAGAGTGGGGTGAGGCCCAAAAAGAAAGAAAAGGGCAAAAGGAAAGGGAGAAAGAAGAGGTCAGAGCCCTCTGAAGCTCCTGGTACTACGGGCCAGGTCCAAAGCGGAAGCCTGGCTGCCCCCCCTCTGATTGACCTGTCAAACCGGTACCTCGTCCTCGATACCATCTCCTCCCCCTCCTTGGAGGGGGAAGGTGAGGGCGGGGTGCCTCGGGAGAAAGAGCCTCTGGGGGGAACTGGGCCCTGTCCTGTTGAGGCACCTTCCTCAGAGGGCAGGGCTAGACCGGGGCCGGACGGACACGGGGACCTTATGGACCAATCGGAGTCTAAAAAAAGATGTAAGAGTGGTCCTGCCCTTTCGTCGTCTTCGGGGGATGAGGGGGCTAAAAAGAAGGGGAAAAAGAAATAAAGGGTGAGGCCATCTAATTCAATCACCCTGTATGGCGGCACTCACCCCATTGACGCTGGCATCTATTAATTGTGCCAGCATAAAGTCGGATACGGCTAGATTTGCAGCCTTTGATTTTCTCGGCCGTGTTGAAGCCGACATTTTGTATCTGCAGGAGACCAGGTTGTCAGATCTAGCCTCCCTGGTAAAAGCCAGGAGAGAGTGGAGGCGCGGCCCCTCCCACTGGTCTCTTGCGGCTGAGTCGTATAGTGGGGTGGCGGTCCTTTTTACCGCTCCTGTTGAATGCCGACGGGTTATTGAATTAGAAATGGGGAGGTGCCTGATCTTAGATGTCTTCATGAAGGGACAGGAGCTCCGACTCATTAACATCTACGCCCCGCAAACTAAGCGGGGCCGTAAAGATCTCTTTATGAGGATTAAGCCCTTTCTTTTTACGAGTCGGCAGGTGATCTTTGGAGGGGACTTCAATAATGTCACGAGGTCCCAAGATAGGAGAGGCTCCAATGGTCCGCTGACTTGCGATAGTGTGGCACTGATTAGCATAACTAGAGAAGCTCGCCTAGAGGATGCCCACATCCGGAGCCCCTCGGGCCACGCGGGTTTCACCTATCATCAAGGTAGTCGCAGGTCTAGAATAGATAGGTTTTATTTGAAGGAGGAAGCCGTCTCTTCCGCAGTGTCCGTGGTTGAGGTGGAGTTCTCCGATCACTGTATGATTTTGTTTTCCCTGAATGTTTCAGAGACCCCCCGGATGGGAAAAGGTTATTGGAAGCTGAATTCGTCCCTCCTGGAGGAAGCGGAGGTAAGACAGTCCTTTGAGGATTTTCTTCAGAGTCAGGTACCTTTACTGGATCTTTGTAGTAATAAGCTGGAGTGGTGGGAGATATTCAAGAAGCGGGTTGCGGGGTTCTTCCGCCAGCTCTCGAGCCTCAGGTCCCTGAACAGGTATCGCTTGTATCAGGGTCTGAGGAGGAAACTCGAGCTTCTCGTCTCGACTGGAGGTAGCCGAGAGGATATCTCCAGAGTGAAATCCTTGCTGATGAGGTGTCAGTACGATAGGCACGCATCTTTGGTTTTTGAGAGGGATTTCGGGAAGTACCGCTCGCCCGACCCTTACAGAAACTGTAAGATGTCAGTGAGTAGTAAAGTCATTTCAGGACTGATTGATAGTACGGGATCTCTGAATCGGTCCAGATCAGGGATCTTGGAGGTCGTCAGATCCTTCTACTCGCACCTCTTGGGAAGGAAGGATCTAGATCGAGACAGGATGTCGGCTTTCCTGGCTGAAACCATTCCTGAGCCAGGGGTAGACCCCTCTCTTGATGTTTTGGCAGAAGAAATCAGGGAAGAGGAAGTGAGACTGGCGATCGAGGGGCTCGCCCCCAAGAAGTCGCCAGGTCCGGATGGCTTAACATCCGAGTGGTACAGGACCTTTAAGGAGTCTTTAGCTCCCCTCTTGACTGAGGTATTCAATGAGTGTCTCTCCTCGGGCACTCTGCCGAAGTCAATGAGGAGGTCAGCCCTGATTCTTCTCTCAAAGGGTAAAGATCCTAGCCGGATTGGGAATTGGAGACCCATAGCTCTTCTCAATACGGACAGGAAGCTTCTGGCCAAGATACTGTTTAATCGGCTGGTGAAGTTTGCACCCCGGCTCCTTTCGGGGACTCAGCACTGCTCTGTTCCAGGCCGAAGCACCTTAAGTGCTGTCCTTAGTGTCAGGGAGGCAGTGGAGCGGAGTAGTGCGGGTTTCTGGAAGGGGTACTTGCTGTCCCTGGATCAGGCCAAGGCGTTTGATCGGGTGAACCACGAGTACCTCTGGTCCGTCCTCCTGAGATATGGCTTACCGAGTACTTTTGTTAATTGGCTTAAGATCTTGTATGCAGGGGCAGAGAGTTTCCCGCTGGTGAACGGTTGGTCTGGCCGCTCTTTTGAGGTGGGGTCCGGAGTCCGTCAGGGTTGTCCTTTGAGCCCGCTTTTATACGTGTTCGCAATCGATCCCTTCGTCCGGAGGGTAGATTGTGGGCCGTTGGCGGGAGTCGGGATGAGTCTGGCGGAGCTGGATGTCACCCAGAGAGTGGTGGCGTACGCTGACGATGTCACTATTTTCGTCTCCTCACAGGAGGAGGTCGATGTGGTGATGTCGGAGGTGGACCGCTACTCGGAGGCATCCGGGTCCAAGATCAACCGGGATAAGTGTGAGAGTCTCTGGCTGGGAGGGGGGGATCCCACGTTTGATCTCCCGGACACCCTTCCAGGGCCCCAAGAATCAGCAAAAGTCTTAGGCATCACATTCGGCCAGGATGATTATCCCACCAAAAACTGGGATGGTAAGCTCCAGGATGCCGCTCAGAAGGTGGACCAGTGGAAGGTTTGGTCTATGACCCTCAGGGAAAGGGTACACCTGATCAAATCGTACCTGCTCCCTTTGTTTATCTATCTGGGCAGTGTATGTATCTTACCAGAGGCTTACTACACTAGGATCTACAGCCTGTTTTTCCAACTGTTATGGGGGAACAGGATGAACCTAGTCAGGAGGGAGGTTACGTACCACACGAGGAGACTAGGGGGTTTATCTATGGTAAACCCTGTGGTGTTCTTTACGAACACCTTCTTGAAAGCTAACATCGCAAACCTCTGGAAAGAGAGGGCTCCTCCGTGGGTACTCTCCTGTAGGGAATGGTTTCGGCCTTTCTTCCAGGAATGGGAGAGAGGAGGGCGAGTGAAGGACCTCCGCACGCCCCATGGATATCTTCCGGCTTATGCTACCCCGACTCTGAAGGCGATACGTCGGTGGGGTCTGGGAGTGTGGGAGATCGGGACCCAGTCAAGGCAGTTCCTTGACAAACGGGTTCTGTTGACCCATTTCCAGAAGCCTCTGGCGCTCAGGGACTGCCCAGGTCGGGATCTGAGGGTGGGGTTGTACCTTTTAAACATGAAAAGGATCCCCCAGAAGTTTTGGGACTTGGCCTGGCGCTGCTTTCAGGGGAAGCTATATGTAAGGGACAACCTGAAGTGCAGGAACTCTGATGACCGGGGATGTCCCCGAGAAGAGTGCGGGGACACGCTGGAAAGCATGGACCACTTCCTGCTTCATTGTCCCTTTAATATAGGGGTTTACAACAGGGTGGGCGCTTCCATTGGCTGGAGTCAACTTGCCGGCCTAACCTATCCGGAGTGGGCTTATGGGGCATTCAGGAACCTGGGTGGCCGAGATCGGGGCACTTTATTCTTAGTTAGTTTAGTGGTTAGGTACTACACGTGGAACGCACGGTGTTTAGTGTCGACCCAACAGAAAATCCTCTCCGAGGTGGAGGTCTGTAGGAACATCACCGGTGACCTCGGGAAGATCAGGTCTTTGGAGTATGGCAGTCTTGGTACCAGTAGGGCTTCTCTCCTGTGGAGAGGTTTTTCTTTTGATGTGCCCTAGGTACTAGACCTTTTTAGGTAGAGTACCTTTATTTTGGTTAGGGGCAGTGTTATAGGGATAGTGATAGGGTGAGAGCAGGGTCAGTTTTAATGGAGGGATAGAATTAGGGAAAATTGTAGGGGGGAGTTAGGGAAAGAGTTTAAAATTATTTTGATGTATCAAGTCTGCCATCCTTCTTCCTGGTGGTGGGCTAATGCATGCACACGCTAGCTTTTTGTTTTGTTTTAAGTTGATATGGTATGAAGGGCTTACAGGCGACCAAACTTGGGCCTAAGGTAGCTTTGGTTTAGTGTGTATATGTTAGTGTGTATAAGTTTGTGTGTAAGTTGGTTGGGAGGAGTGCTAGGTGGGGAGGGTATTTGTGGGTGGTGGTGTTTTGCTTTTCTTTTGGGGACCTGACATGGGTCAGTTAGGGACAGGACTTTGTGTACGAACGTTATGGACTCTGACCCATGTGCAGGAGGGGTGGTGTGGGAGTGGGTACAGTTTTAGTGTAGGGATTTTGGTAGGGTTTTCTATTGTTTTTGTAGGTTTTCTTTAGTGTATCTATATTTCTTTTTAGTTAAATACTATATTTTTATGTTCATGTGATTTTGTATGTATATTGTTTATATATTGTTTTCATTTTGTTTCTATATTACAGCATTACAGTAGTCATGGCAGTCGGACCAGTTATTATGTTACGTGGTTTACTTGATTTTATCATGTTGTTACGCTGTTTATTTTATAAAAAATTTTTTAATTCTTTTTTTTTTTTTTTTTTTTTTTTTTTTTTTTTTTTTTTTTGTAGCCAGGTAGTGCTAAATTTTATGTTTATATTTTGCTAAGCCAAGTTGTGCTTTTTTTTTTTTTTTTTTTTATTTTGTGTTTCCCGAATATGGATGGTTTTGAGTTGTAGCCAGGTAGTGCAAAATTTTATTAATAGCCAAGCGCTATTTTTATGTTCATTTTTGGTATGCGTGTGAGTGTGGTTCGGTTAGGTGGGTTGGCATATTTTAGGTTTTTGTAAAGCTGGGCTGGCCGGTTAGGCAGGGTTTTGTTTTTGTTCTTTGGACCAGTGTATTTCTTATTTATGTTATAGCTGGTTAAGCTTGTTTTGTGTTTTTGTATAAGTTTTGTACTTTTATAATAAAAAAAGAGTGTCAGCAGAGAGCACTGTGGTCGTGTCAGAAAAGAAATCCAAAAAGAAAAGAATTTCCTCTGTAGTATACAGCTGCTAATAAGTACTGGAAGATTATTTATTTATTTATTTATTTTTTTTTTAATAGAAGTAATTTACAAATCTGTTTAACTTTCTGGCACCAGTTGATTTAAAAAAATAAAAAAAATTTCCACCGGAGTACCCCTTTAAACATCTATTTTTATAGGTAACATTCAGCAAGCTTGACTGTATCATCCCCCTCTGTAGACTCTACCGTTTTTACCCTCCTGTCTTTGCTTCTCCTCCAGGATCTCTTTGTTCTCCTGGATCTGCTGGGAGCTCCGGAGCCGCTGATCCTCAGCCATTTTTCGGAGACTCGCGGTCACTTCATGAGGCTCTTCAGTCTTGGTGAGTCCCGGGAGCGGTAGGATTTGATCTGACTTTGCTTTGTTTTAGGGGTACGTTCACACTACGGAATTCTCGCGGTGTGAACTTAACATTAGTGTGAATGGGTCTTCCGCGAGACCCGTTCACGCTGCGGACAATTCCGTCGCTGAAACTGTTCCACGCACAGAAAGAACATGTTCATTCTTTGCACGGATTCCGCGAGCACTGCATCGCCGTCAATGGTGATGGCTCAGTTCCCCGCGGCCCTACCGCCAAAGTATTTTTGGTGACAGCTGCCACCAGACGGAATCTCCGCTAACTACATTAAGCGAGCGGAGATTCCGCAGTGTGAACGCACCCTAATGGTTTGTTTTCTTTCCTGCCCCTAGAGAAGCGACTTCACGGCCTCGGCCTCCTGGACGCTCATCGCCTGGACAATCCTTACTTCAGACCGGACTTGTATTTTGGGCCAGTTGAGGACGATCACGTTCCGTTCCTGCGGCGAGGTCTGAGCTCCTCCTGTGTTCTCTTCGCTCCCTGATCCCTTCCCCCCGCTCATTGTGTCTCCTCTCTCACGTAGGTGTGCCCGTGCTTCACGTCATCTCCACACCGTTCCCTGCCGTCTGGCACACTCACGATGACACTGAAGAGAACCTTCACCGGCCGACCGTCACCAACCTGTGCCGGATCTTTGTCGCCTTCCTGGCTGAGACCTTGGCTCTGTGACAGCCGAACTGCAGCCTAAGACTGATCCCTGACCACTGTCTTGTGCAGTGTTTCCCAACCAGGGTGCCTCCAGCTGTTGCAAATCTACAACTCCCAGCATGCCCAGACAGCCGAAGGCTGTCTGGGCATGCTGGGAGTTGTAGTTTTGCAACAGCTGGAGGCACCCTGGTTGGGAAACACTGGTCTAGTGATACAATCCTGATTTTTCAGCTTCCAGAGCTGAAATCTCCCAGCATTCCCTGCGAATTCATGGTACTTTACACGGCTGCTTCTCTTTATTATTGGTGCTTATAACTGCTGGGTGAGGACAATGACTCCATTAATGTCAGTGATGCCGGGAACTCCAGCCTACAGACACTGGAGCACATCACGGGTATAATATATATATATGTTTTATATAACTGGTGGTCACATGACTGTTATAATGAGAAAAGTCACATGGGCAATGGACTCACTAAATGTGTGGAATAAAGGAGAACAATTATTGTATTCTACAATCACACTGCGCCCCCCGGTGTATTTACTGAGAAATGACACAGGATATTATTAAGGATCAGTACAGGATAAGTAATGTAATGTATGTACACAGTGACTTCACCAGCAGAATAGTGAGTGCAGCTCTGGAGTATAATACAGGATATAACTCAGGATCAGTACAGGATAAGTAATGTAATGTATGTACACAGTGACCTCACCAGCAGAATAGTGAGTACAGCTCTGGAGAGAGGTTGGGTGTGTCTGAGCTCCTGTTACTTCCAGACTCTTCCAGTGAAGCAGTGATTTCCATCCGCCCCTCCCCAGGTGTGTGGCAGATACCTGGGTAGAGGGTTTTCCTGCTATGGAGCCCCAGGAGGCTTCACCTTGCACTCCCCGTACCCGGCCGGCGGTGGGTGCAAAGGAAAATGTGACGGCCAGCAGCCAGGATGGGGTGAGATGATCCACCAGGGCCCATCGCCATGTGGGGCCCCCTCCCCCATCCCCAGCTGGGAGCTGCAAGGCTTCCAGCAAAAGTTCCTCTGGGAAAAGAAGCTCATCCAGGCAGAGGAGTGGAGTGAAGGCTTCTACCTCAGGCTCCTCAGAACCCCAGCAATGGGGGGTCAAGGGGCCAAGGGAATCCCTGGAGACTTTCGGATCTAGAATCCAGGCAAAGATGGCCCAATATGAACAGCTTGGGAAACAGCTTCGTGGTCTTAGAGAAGACATAAAGTTTGCAACTTACCAGGCGGATACAGCAGCCAAGGGCAAGAGAGCAGCGTTCACTGCAAAGGTGAGAGCACTAAAGAAAGAGGTGGAGGAGATTGTGCAGCTGAGAGCAGACATTGTGGCTGGAGCCGGCTTCTTCAGTGAGAAGATTCTTAATGAAGAGAGGTTCCCCAAAAAGGGGGTCTCCAGAGGTTCAGAAAAAGATTGTCACCAAGATGAGAGTGAGGAGGAGGAGGAGATGGAGGGAGGTGAGGAGGGGGATGTGAGTGAGGGGGATATGGACACGGGTTCTGTTTGTACCACCACCACTGTTACCCCAGACCCCCCACTTACCCTCAGTGCGGACTATATAAATCCAGCTCAGGTGGCCTTACCTCCCTCCAGTGAGGATGATGAGGATGGCAGTGACTGTAGTGATTGCAGCGGCTCGGCAGATGGGGGTCTCCTGCGGGCAATTGTTATGCAGGAGTCCCCCACCCGTCTGGAGAACTTCACTTTTGGTGATGATTTGGGCCCAGAAGAGAAGGGGAAGAGGAAGAAAGTGAAGGGCAAGAAGAGGAAGAAGGCACAAGGAGTGAAATTTGTATTTTCTTCTTTCCAGCAACCTGGGTCGGCTGAGAAGTCAGCTCAGTGTGCTGGGTCCCCCAATCTGCCAGACCCCGTTTCTGTAGTGGAGCGGGGCCAGCATGGGGGATACAGTAGTGCACCCAAAATGGCCGCGGGTGCTATAGAAAAAAAAGGGCACCCTCCGGTGAGGGGGGAGGGTGTCCAGGCACCAGAAAATGGCGGCAGTTTCTCCCGTTCAGGGGGCGGTCCCCGGGTTGAAGTGAGCGGTACAAGTCCTGGCGCTGCAGGGCACTCCCCTGTGAGGGGGGGGAGTGTCTGGGCACCAGACCTTGGTGGTTCAGGGGGCGGTCCCCTATGTGCGGTTGGTACCGTTTCTGGCGCTGCGGGGCACTCACCTGTAAAGGGGGAGGTTCCCTGCACGTCAGCTGCAGTAGGCGGGGCAGGAGTGCGTCCGGAGGGACAGCTCCTGCCAAAATCCATGACTTCGTGTGAGGGGGCGGTGCCATCCATATCAGAGGCGGAGCCTGTGTCTGCACCCCAGAAGACTGGAAATGCAACCTTAGTCCTGAAACCGGCGACCCTTATACATAATGCAATAGACCCAGCCAGCCCAGCCTGTAATATACAGAGTGTAGGCAAGAGTGAAAGTGAGAGCAAAAATGTGTGGAAAAATGGTAATGTCCAGAGTGTGAGTTATGGTAGTGCGCATGGGAGGAGTTGTAGTAGCAGTGTGGATGAGGGGTGTGCAAGTGGGGTGCAAGAGAGAGGTGCAAGGGGAGTGCAAGAGAGGGGTGCAAGGGGAGTGCAAGAGAGGGGTGCAAGTGGAGTGCAAGAGAGGGGTGCAAGTGGAGTGCAAGAGAGGGGTGCAAGTGGAGTGCAAGAGAGGGGTGCAAGTGGAGTGCAAGAGAGGGGTACAAGTGGAGTGCAAGAGAGGGGTACAAGTGGAGTGCAAGAGAGGGGTACAAGTGGAGTGCAAGAGAGGGGTGCAAGTGGAATGCAGGTGAGGAGTGGTAGTGGAATGCCAGAGAGAGGTTTGACTGACACCTCAGCTAAGAACAAGGGTCCTGGTTTGGGATCTGGGTCAGGTCCTGGTTCGACTGCCCCCCCGGTAGTGGCTGCTTCTCCCAGAAGCTATGCCAGAGTCACTGCCGGGGGATCAGGGGGATCCCCATCTCCATCTGGCTCTGGGGGTCACTTGCAACAGCGCCTCCTGGAGGCTCTACGTAGGGGAGACAGGTCAATCCATGTAGAGGGAAGGGGTGAGGTTGACCTGTCTTTTTGGATAGAAAGACACGGCTTAGGCGCCTTCCGAGAACAAAACGGGGAGGTGGTCTGGTCCCTCCCGACATCCGGGCAGGAAAGTGGCCGTAGGAATGTGGTCCATTTAGTGTGGAGGGGCGAAGATGCATGTCCGCCTCGGGGTAAGGTGGTTGAGCTCCTCCTCCGGATGGAATTCAGGGCAAGTGACATCTTTGCCCTGATCCACCCCTACGGTACTTCCGAATTTGACATCAGCTTCGTTCGGCCGGAGGGTTTGGAACTCTTCTGGTTGAACTATGAGGTGGTGAAGAGTGAGCCCGGCTGGCGGGATTTCGCCGTAAAGGCGATATCCCGTCAGAATCTGGCCAAGAAAGTGACCGTATTGACACGTAACGAGTCACTATCTTGCTATGACATCATGACCTGGCTCAGCCGATATGGGGATGTGACGGACATGCCAAAAAAGAACTATGACGAACATGGGATCTGGTCTGGGGCCTGGACGTTTTCCGTCAAACTGAAGCGTTCGGGGAGCACTGTTGCCCACATCCCATCAGCTGCTTTTCTTGGGAGAGACAGAATCCAAGTTTTCTACCAGGGGCAGCCCAAGGTCTGTCACAGATGTGGCAGCCCCACCCACTTTAGCGCAGCTTGTACCGTGCAGGTCTGTGCACTGTGCGGTGGGGTAGGTCATCTTGCCGCATCCTGTAGGCAGATCCGGTGTCATCTGTGTGGTGTCTTAGGACACCCTTTCAGCCGTTGTCCTAGCGCTTTTGCCCGTGCGACGGTCACCTTGGCTGGGGAGAGCAGTAATGTTGCCTCAGCTGGGGAGGGCACGAGTGCGGGTGAAGGTGCAACAGGGTCAGTGAAGAGGAAAAGTCCCGCCAAGCTGAGGCGGGAGGCTAATCGCAGAAGGAGCAGGGAACTGGAGAGTTCCCATGTGGCAGGGGTAGCTTCTGACCCTGCTCCAGAGGTTAGTCCTGAAACTGCTGAGGCCCTGGAGGAAAATGTGCTGGAGGAGGAAGCGAGGAGAATCTGTGGAGAAGAGGGCAGCAAGGCCGATCTTTCCGATTCCTCCCACTTTGAAAGTGTGGATGAGGAGGGTGAAGAGCGGCCAAAAAAGAAGGGCAATAAAAGGGGAAAGAAGAGGTCGGAGCCCTCTAGTCCCCGTGCTACGGACCAGGTCCCAAGCGGAAGCCTACCTGCCCCCCCTCTGATTGATCTGTCTAACCGGTTCTCTGTCCTTGATGACATCTCCTCCCCCTCTTTGGAGGGGGTGGTCGAGGATGGGGTACCTGAAGTGGGGGAGCCTCCGGGGGGAACTGGGCCCTGTCCTGATGGGGCAATTTCCTCAGGGGATGGGGCCAAACCAGAGCCAGACGGAGATGGGGATTCAAAAATGGACCAATCAGAGTCTAAAAAAAGGCTAAAAGAGAAAGAAGCCTCCTCGTCTGGGGATGAGGGGGTAAAGAAAAGACAGAAGTGAGGGGGTTAGGGCCGTCTAACTCAATCACCCATGATGGCGGCACTCACCCCATTGACGCTGGCATCTATTAACTGTGCCAGTATAAAGTCTGATACGGCTAGATTCGCAGCCTTTGATTTTCTTGGCCGTGTTGAAGCCGATATTTTGTATCTGCAGGAGACCAGGTTGTCAGATCTTGCCTCCCTGGTAAAAGCCAGGAGAGAGTGGAGGTGCGGCCCCTCCCACTGGTCTCTTGCGGCTGAGCCGTATAGTGGGGTGGCGGTCCTTTTTACCGCTCCGGTTGAATGCAGACGGGTTATTGAGTTAGAAATGGGGAGGTGCCTGATCTTAGATGTCCTCATGAAGGGACAGGAGCTCCGGCTCATTAACATCTACGCCCCACAAACCAAGTGGGGCCGCAAAGATCTCTTTATGAGGATCAAGCCCTTCCTTTTTACTAGCCGGCAAGTGATCTTTGGAGGGGACTTCAATACTGTCACAAGGTCCCAAGATAGGAGAGGTTCCAATGGTCCGCTGGCTTACGATAGCATAGCTCTCAATAATATAGTTAGGGAAGCTCGCCTAGAGGACGCCCACATCCGGAGCCCCTCAGGCCACGCGGGTTTCACCTATCATCGAGGTAGCTGCAGGTCTAGGATAGACAGGTTTTATTTAAAGGAGGAAGCCGTCTCTTCCGCAGTGTCCGTGGTTGAGGTGGAGTTCTCCGATCACTGTATGATTTTGTTTTCCTTGAATGTTTCAGAGACCCCCCGGATGGGTAAAGGTTATTGGAAGCTGAATTCGTCCCTCCTGGAGGAAGCGGAGATAAGACAGTCCTTTGAGGATTTTCTTCAGAGTCAGGTACCTTTACTGGACCTTTGTAGTAGTAAGTCAGAGTGGTGGGAGATATTCAAGAAGCGGGTTGCGGGGTTCTTCCGCCAGCTCTCGAGCCTCAGGTCCCTGAATAGGTATCGCCTGTATCAGGGTCTGAGGAGGAAACTCGAGCTTCTCGTCTCGACTGGAGGTAGCCGGGAGGATATCTCCAGAGTGAAGTCCTTGTTGATGAGGTGTCAGTATGATAGGCACGCATCTTTGGTTTTTGAGAGGGATTTTGGGAAGTACCGCTCGCCCGACCCTTACAGAAACTGCAAGATGTCAGTGAGTAGTAAAATCATCTCAGGACTGATTGATAGTACGGGATCTCTGAATCGGTCCAGATCAGGGATCCTGGAGGTCGTCAGATCCTTCTACTTGCACCTCTTGGGGAGGAAGGATCTAGATCGGGACAAGATGTCGGCTTTCCTGGCTGAAACCATTCCTGAGCCAGGGGTAGACCCCTCTCTTGGCGTTTTGGCAGAAGAGATTAAGGAAGAGGAAGTGAGACTGGCGATCGAGGGGCTTGCCCCAAAGAAGTCGCCAGGTCCGGATGGCTTAACATCCGAGTGGTACAAGACCTTTAAGGAGTCTTTAGCTCCCCTCTTGACTGTGGTATTCAATGAGTGTCTCTCCTCGGGCACTCTGCCTAAGTCAATGAGGAGG